>NW_023270158.1:12542935-12846628 GCF_011800145.1 Mirounga leonina
AAAATCTAAATTTTCATTTTTTAGGCAATAGCTGATTTCAACTTAACATTTTTACCTTAATTCCACTAACATTTAAAGGAGTGCCTTGAATATATTTGATTTTTTGTTGATATAGTTGGATTGAGTTAGAGACAGAAAAAAAGTGTTTTCATGATAAGGGAAAATCTCAAACACCTTGGCTAGTATTGGTTTTGGATAGATTACTACTTGAAGTATGAAAACCTGGTTCATTCCTCCTGAAAAATAACCTTTTGTGTTTTGCTACGGCTAGGTGATCTGCTGCCACTTTCTTCGGTGGGGCCGCTGCCATAGCTGTGTAGGAAGTTATTTTTGAATGCTGGCCTCATTCAGAAAAATAGAAAACCTTTGTTACAGTTCCTTAAAAGAATAATTTTTAAAACCTCTTAACTTAGCACATTTCTTTATCAGATATATAATCGGTATATACAGCATCACATAAAACAAACATAGAAGGTTGTAATCAACATGTATTGCATAACTTCTTAAGTACAATGATGGTATTGTTCCCCCGTGTCTCGAATGGCTCTTAGGGATTATGTTTCCCATGAAACATGAGCCTATAAAGTGAACTTTGATGAAGGTCCCATGCCTTACGAACTCCTACATTTGTGTTTGTTTGTCTGTTCGATTGGTTGATTATTGGGGGTAGGACACTTGTTGCCTACCCAGTAGATGCCATTAGCATCCCCTCCTCCAGGTTGTGACAACTCAAAATGTCTCCAGATAGTGCTGACTGTCCCACTGGGGGCAAAGTCATCCTCAGTTGAGATCAACAACTAGTAAATATTTTCAGTTCTCATCATCTACTAATCTACTAAGTGTTTAGAAACGCACAAAATAGTTCAAAAAAGACAAATTTTGTGGTCCCCTCTTTTCATGTCCAATGTAGTAAAACCAGCTGATTTGAATTTTGTCATCCCAGATTTCTATTAGCCAGGATCTCTGCACATTTATAGTGAAACAGTAAGTGACATTTATTATCAGACCTCTCTCCCAGATAATCATTATGTGAATCTGCTGTGTTAGCAGCCACCTTCCTTTTGTCTCTCAGGTTCCTCCCAGCAGCACCCAGTATTTTCACACTGCTCTGCAAGTCCAGGCCCTTTAGTGTCCTGCAAGGCCTCACCTCTTCGCACTCATTGTGAGTACATCTCCCCCACCTTGCACTAACTCACTGGCCTTCTTGAGTATTTCCTTCTCATGTGAGACCTCTGCTCTTGCTACTTCCACTGACTAAAATTCCATGCCACCATACTTCCATGTCCCCCTCATCATCATTCACATTGCCTCTCAAAAGCTATTCCCTCTGAAGGTCTTCTCTCCTCGCACAATCTAAGACAGCACCCCCTTCTCCTCTCATGCTCTCTCACATCACTCTATTTTAGCTTCTCAATAGAACTTTCCCAATTTAGAATTACCACATCATTTGTTTACTTTTATTGTCTTATTCTACTCCTACCCCACCAAAGGCAAAGGTGAGTCCAGGCCAGTCTTATTCTCCCCTAGGAGACAATAGGCATTCAGCAAATACCTGATGGATGAGTACTTGAAAGAATGTATAAAGATCACTTTTTCTATATGCCACAGAGACATGGATAACATTTGTAAGAAATCATCTCCTTAAATGGACCTTCATTGAGATGTCATCATCTGCCACCGGGTCTGTGTTTTAGCCCTGTTTGAAATTCATAGTCAACTGTCCCTCTTAACTACATTCAATAGTTTAACTATCAACATTTTCTTCTCAACATTAACGTTCCACCCTAATTATCTTCCAGCAAAAACTCTTATCCAGTACTTCACCGAGAGAATAGACACCAACTCAAGGCTTACCTTCCATTTTCAGGCAACCTTATTCATATGTTTAGCAATTTCCACCCCTCCCTCTTCCATCTCAGGAAAAGGAGTGAGCCTTCTCTTCTTCAAGAATCACCTTGTATTCTCTGCTCTCCATATTGTGCCCTTTCTGCCTCCTGATACTTCTTGTGCCACAGATTATTCTTTCTGTGACTTCAGTCTTTAAACTCTGCTTAGGAATAATTTCTTTTCCTCCTTCAATTAAATGTGCTCCAGTTTCTTCTATCTTAAGATAGTCAAGTGGATTCTCAAAACAAGAATCACATTCATAACTTGCACAGTAACACTGATAGTACCCTAAACTGAGAGTAAAAATGTTTATGTTCACTGCTGTATTCCCAGGGTCTAGAAAAGAGCCTGGTGCATGGCAGGCATGCAGTCTGAAAATTCATTCATTAACCAGCTTTTAAAAATTGCCAGTGTTTGCTCTGTGTGGCAGACACCATTCCAAGTACTTGATAGGTGCTCTCGCTTAATCCTCGTAAGACTGATATCATTATTAGTTTCACTTTACTGATGCAGAAACTGGGGTATAGCAAAAATAAGTAACTTATTGAAGGTCATGGAGGCCTTGCTCTCTTAATCTCTAGACATGCTGTGTCTCAATTATCAATAGATAGTTGTACCTGTAGCAAGAGATGGATGTATGGATAGAAATGTATATGTGTGTGTGTGTATCTTCATCTGTATCTATGGAAATATGTGTGTGTGTGTGTCTCCATCTTTATCTATCTGTATGAGTCATGTATCTGTCTCTCTCTCTCTTTTTCTACTGAATGATGTTCAACTTTAGAGTGCAAATACTGCATTATATAAAAAGAATTAAGTCCCTTGTCGTTTTATTAAAATCTGTTACTTTAGTATGTGGTTTCACTAACCAGATTTTTTTGAGTTCTTTCCTACACTACTTTCTGCATGAAGATAATAAAGCTACCAAACTTGCCTGAGTTTCAACAGTAAGTAAACATTCAGTTTAGTTTTGCTCCCTGGTAGTCAGACTCTAGAGTCTCTGTGCTTAAGTTCTTTGCTACACAGCATGTCACCATTCTCATTTCCTTTTCTTTAAATAGATACTGAAGCTACAGTATATATCTACCTTACAAAATCACAAGGTTAGGATCTTAAGCATTTGGGGACAAGCAAATATATGTCTCTATATCTCTCTTCATATCCCTCACCCCCATCTTTTGCTCCATAATGGACAGCATAGAGGACAATTAGATATCATGTGCTTCTACTTGGTTATCTCCCTCCCTTAAAGTATTTGCCCCTCAAATAGAAACATTCGTATCCTATTTATGATTTTTTGTTCTAAATAGAGAAAAACTAACTTTGAATTTAATTAATTAATTTAATTCTCCTGTTTTCTCCCTTTTCTCTTTGCCTTCGGCAATATCTTGCCCCTTTCAGTTTTTACACTTTTTTTTCCTTTCCAAATGTCTTTTTTTTTTTTCCTTCCTGTATTTCTTTCCACTCTGGGCTCTTAAAAGATCTTTGTAAACATAGGTTTTATAACCACTTGTCTCTTTTGTTATTCAGCAGGATTATTCTTTGGAATAATTACGTTATGGAGCCTGCCATTAATTTCCCAACCTATATCCCGTTTACTGCAGTTGTATATAGAGAAACCCTTTTAACATTTGCCATTTGAAATTATTTAATTGATACCTATCTCCTCGATCCCACACACACAAGCACATGGCATCCACAGCTAGAACTGTACTACTTAAACTGGCTTTTTTTTTAATGCTGAGCAGCTATTTGTTTTGCTTTAATTCTAGAGACCTCCAGGTAAAGAGAGAAATTCCATACGTAATATTTTCTAGCATCATTCAACTTGCACCAATGGGACACTTTTTTTTTTTTGCCTTTTCTTTCAAATAAACCTTCCTGTTTTAATTTCTTCCTATTCTCTGTTCACTGACAGAGGCAGAGAATGGAGTTCACGTATGTTTCATATGAAGGTAAGGCCAGTCTTCTTCAGGCCGAACATACCTGACCTTAGCACTGCATTTATGATCTCTTTTGTAACCAATTGCTAATCTGACTTTTTTGGTTGCATTTTCTCTCTTCATAGCAACTACTTGCAGTTGTGTATCTCAAAGAGAAATATCATTCCAATATAGGACAATTCTAAATATCTTTTAAAAAATCCTCCATTATTCTAAAATTATACCTATCTAATTATCCAGTCTGCAAGTCGTGTGTACTTATGTTGCCTTCAGCAATATAAGCTTGTGTTTCACTTTAATTCAACAATGGGAAAACGAGAGGAAGGATGTGCTTTTTTTTTGCAATATTCTTGAGGTTGCTCTGGGCACATACTTACAGGAGTCTGCCATTTATTAAGAATAATCGGCAGAGAAAGGCAAAGAAAAATGATAAGGCATATCCATTCCCTAGGGCTCTAATGTTCAGGCTCAATTGGAGTCTTGAGGGTATTTTAACACCTAAGGCCTCTGACTATAAATCTGTCCCTCAGGTCTTTTCAGTTATTTCAGGGAAGTGTCAGTTGCTCATGGTACAAGAAGCAATTATCCCCACGCAGAAAATAGTTCAAGGAAAGAAAGGAAGAAACCTAGTTAGTGAAACAAGGTACTGAGAGAAGAAAACTTACAAAGAAAATAAAAGAGCATATTGAAAAAAGTGCAATGATATATATTTACTGTTTATCTTATAGTCACAAGATAAATATATAGTGGCATATAGCTATATTCATCTGTATCTACATTTGCCTCTATATTTATATCTCTCTTACATGTGCACACATATCCAGTCTGTAACCAAGAGGAAGCAGACTTGGTGGTTAAGAGCTCAAACACAAAATTTGATAACTCAAGTTGAAACCGAGGCTCTGCCAGGCCCTAGTCATGTGACATGGACAGGATACCTACTAGGTGTGGGCTTCAATTGATGCATCTCTCAAGTGCAGCCATTACTTACCTCCTTTGGCTGTTACGGGATTAGAAGTGGTAACAGGCATAAGACATTTAGAATGTGCCTGGTGAAGTTATTAAGTAAACATGGTGATTCATTTAAAAATCTCATAGCTGAACAAAAACAAAAAAAAATATTCTTTAACACACTTCACTCTCTTCTAAGGAGGATGGGTCCAAGAAACTGAAAGCTTTTTGTTGCTGTTGGCCAAGGGGGTAGGTGGTAAATGCAAATTTATCACGACTTGGACATGTTGCTATAGGCAAAGAGTAAGCTGTTTAGAGCCCTAAGGGAGCTACGTAAGAGACAAGAAGTCCCTCTCCCTACTTCCCTGGCCCCAGCACTGTGTGAGGTGAAGACAGCAAGGGAGAACCTCAAAAAAAGGGAGGAGGGCAGGACTGGCTCCCTGTCTGGGAGGCTTTGGAGGAGGGGCTGGTCTAAGGTGCATTTTGGAGTGAGATGGTGAGTGCTGTGTAATAGAAGTCCTCCCCACCAGCCAACTTCCCTGCCCTAGCCTCTGGGTAATCTTGCCCTTTCTCAATTTCACCAGTGGTAATTGGTTTTCTTCTGAAAATAGGTCAAGTTGCTCAGTTTCACTTAACAGCTTGAGACCAGGGAAGACTCAGTCCGTGCAGTCTCACCTTTCCATGGGCTACTACTTAAACAGAAGGACTTTAAATTGCTGAACACACTAATATCATGACACCCCCTTCCCTTAGACGTAGGTACTCTACCATGAGTTGTACAATTTTCTACAGTGACCTTTTGATCACCAAAGTCTAATTTCCCAAATCATGTACAGTTTCTCTAGAGGAGACTTACAAAATTTCTAAATTTTGCTAGATTTTTCTAGCCTAGTGCCAACTTATATTTGAAGATATTTACACATTTCTTATAAACAAAAATAACATTCATCATCAAGGGTCTAACAGTTTTGCAAAATACATTTTCCCCTATGAATGTTAAAGAGCACAGCTCAAGAGCTAAGCAATCATATTGGACTCAGAATATTCAGAGGATTAATTCTGGATTTATTTTGGATTGTCAGTGAGTCACTTGGGTAAGTGACCTAACTCTTCTTTTTGCCTCAGTTTCTTTTTGATGGGATTGGAATGATAATAAGACTTCTCTTTTGAGACTGGACCTGGGAAAGGAAATTTAAAATATTTTTTTCACCTAAGCTTTACCATATAAGTGCTGAAAATATCAGAGAACGAATTTCATGCTTAACTAACAAAATTAATTGCCTAAGTATTTAAATGCAAACCAACACACTGTCAAAGACTAGACATTGAAAACTGGAACTGATATTTACGAAAGTTAAATGAAGTTATTTCAAGTATCCAGTGAGTATTTAAGTGCCTCCTATGAGCTAGGAAATTTCCTGGGGACTCAATGGCAAATGCTAAGATGGATGCTCACCGTTAGCCCCTCTTGAATTTTCAGCCTTAGAAAGGAGACACTTAAACACCTGTAATGTAAGCACATCACAGGGCCACACAAGGCAGCCCTGACATATCAGGGAGTCTTTCCAGAGAAAATAATGATTAAGTTATATCTTGAAGTACAGTTAGGGTTACAGATGTGTGTGTGGGAACGTGGTGAGGGGGCAAGAGAAGGGACCACAGTTAGGGCAAAAAGCTGGTCCTAGGTCATGAAAATCATGTATAGTGGGTAAATTTGAAAAGATGAGCATGGCAGTATCCTATGTGTATCGTGTGGAGAGTGGAGAAGAAAAGCAAATCAGGAATCCTAAAAAAGAACGTTGCAGACATCTTAGTGAGAGACTGTCATGATCTGGACTGCAATTTTAGCAGTGAGGATAAGGAGAAGTTGATAAATTCAAGAGACACTTAAAGGTTTTAACTATCAGAACTTCCTGATTGATTAGAATGAAGGTGATCAGGGTAAGTGGAGACACAAAGAAAAATAATTACCAACTTGGTAGATAGCGATGTCTTTCAATTAGAAAGAAAGGTGGGTTTAGGGCAAAAGATTAGTTTAGTTTGGATGAATTGAGGGTGGCATACTTAAAAAACAGAACACCACAATACTAGGGCTGTGGAGTGATACAATGGTTATTTAATCTGTTTATTCTATTTATGTGGATGTGATGCAGTGATGTTCTGCAGTGTTTGGAGGGACTTCAGAAATGATGAACCGAATAGTTTCATGCTATAGAGCTAGCTGTTCCATCAGAAAAGCTCAAGGTAACTGTCAAGGCTAAAGAGAGAGGTGTCAATGCTTAGTAACAAAGAATCACTGCAAAATTGGCAAGAGAGATTAATTTTGTCTCCTGTGCTTCTTTTTTCTTCTTGCAGCACTGCTTTACTTTCTTCTCTAGGTTTGCGTCTGTTTGATTCCGGCCAAACTCTATACCAATATCTAAATAGAGAAAACTGTGCTTCCTAAGCTGCGAATGGCAGAGTTGAGAATTGCTGCTCTCTTTCTTCGGCTGCCAGCATTTAGTCCTGAGGCCCAGCTGAAAGTAGGTAACTTGTCGCCTGGGTGGCTCAGTCAGTTAAGTGTCTGCCTTTGGCTCAGATCATGATCCTGGGGTCCTGGGATCGAGCCCCCCATTGGGCTCCTTGCTCAGCGGAGAGCTTGCTTCTCCCTCTCCCACTGCTGCTCCCCTGCTTGTGCTCTCTCTCTCTCAAATAAATATATAAAATCTTTAAACAACAACAAAAGAAAATAGGTAAATCATTGAAAAAAAGGGATGATATATTCTGTGTTTTTTCCTCACCCTTAAATTCCTGGCAGTGTTTTTCCAGCTCTTCTACCTTTCCTTTCCTTAAAAGTTGCAAGAGCAATATGTAGGACATAACCTCCTGCTTTTTCTGAGTGGATTAAAGTAACGTGGTAATTGGTCTGCTGGAACTTGGACTTCCTTATTCTGAGAAGGAGAGAACAGAAATGATTCCAGGCAAAAATGGGAAAATAATAAGCTAATTTTCAGGGCTTCTCTCTGTGTGTGTGCACACTTGTGCATGTGTGTTTTTAAGTGTGTTTAGCTGCCTCACCTGGACTTTGTTTTGACCTCTTTCTGTGCAGGCATTTGCCTAGTACTCTACTGCTGACCCAGTGCTCTTCTTTAAACCCTTTTCCTAGAAGTCCCCAAAACCCATTTTGCTATCAAAACCTATAGATACATATTTTTGGTATGTAATGTATGGGGAACATTGGGGGGGGTCAGTGGGTTTTTAGTAATAAGCAATGTTAAATGACCCTATGAATAGTCATTCAAAGACAACTAGCAAGCCTAAAAAATGCTCCACATTTTTAAACTTCAAGTAAGCCTTCTACAATAAATCTTTCAGTTATTTTTAGAATGAAAATGCCTAGAATGTGGATTGTTAGCTCACCAAGTAGGGATGTGTGCACTGGTTGCAATGACCCCATTGATTTGAGTTCATTCCCAACTATGATGTTTGATGAATCTTTAGTCTCATGTGTCCAGTTCTGTTTTGCCATTCTCTTATTTTGGGGATAGATATTTTTAGACTTGATATCCATAAAGGCAGTTTTTTTTCCTCAGTTATATACAGACCTTTAAATATTGTTAACCCTATACCTCCAAGTAAACCAGAAATTCTGAACTGACATAAAGTATTAGCACCCACCCCTTCTTTGAGCTGTTGCAGTTGTAATTATGAGGGAGGTACAAAATTAAAGATCATTTTGAAAATGTAAATTTCCTCTTCTTGTTATTAAAGTTTATACAAGCTGAAGTGTGAATTCATGTATTAATAAGTGCTTTTTTTATTTGCCTGCTGAGAAGAAAAAGTTACTTTTGCTAGAGTCATTTAATTCTTTAAGAGTAATGAAATATCTGAAGGCATCTCTACTTAGTTTTAAGAGAAATAAATATAGGGTGTCTCACCCATAAAGAGTTAGGATTACATTTGCTTTCTTTGTGTGAAAGATACATAATTCATAAGCTAATGAGTTGTAAAGGTCTTCTCACAAGTAAAATTATATTATCACTCCCAGGAGTAAGATAGTTTAACTATTCTGTAATAACTCATTCAAGTTTATTTTACCTTAACTTTTAAAACATAATCCCTTCTTTTTAATTTTTTCATTAAAAGAATGCCCAGACACAGAGGTGGGAGTTACTGGAGTGAAAACGGAGAGAAATCTTAGATAATATTCACGTTTATCTTTTTTTTAAAGATTTTATTTATTTATTTATTTTTAAAGAGAGAGAGTTAGTGAGCAGGGGGAGGAGCAGAGAGAGGGAGAGAGAGAGAATCTCCAGCAGACTCCATGATCAGTGCAGAGCCCAACACGGGGCTCGATCCCAGGACCCTGAGATCATGACCTGAGCCAAAACCAAGAGTCAGATGCTTAACTGACTGAGCCACCCAGGTACCCCATATATATTTATCTTTTGATGAAGAAGAAAGTTAATTGTTAAACAAATTAGGAATAAAAGCATTGACTGTTTAGTAGCTAAAATATAACTACCATTAGATAACTTAAATTTTTTCAAGAAGCTTATTTCCTTTTGCCTTTATGGCTTCATCCCTCTGGTACAGAGTCTTCTATAATGTCTTGTTGATCTTGCCTTCTGGTATTTATGCCTTTGTGTAACCCCCTTCATTCTGTGTATGGGCTCAACCTGGTGACTTGCTTCTAACAAATGGCAAAGTGAGGTGACATTACTTCTGAGATGAAGCTGTAAAAGACTGTGACTTCTGTCTTTCTTACTCTCTCTCTCATTCTGGCAGTCCCTCTGGCTTTTCTCTCTTGCTTGTTCTGATGAAACAAGATGCCACAAGAGGCCTATGTGGCAAGGAACTGAGGGTAGCCTGTGACCAGCAGCCAATAAGAAACTGAAGCCCTTTGTCCAATAGTCCTTGAGCAACTGCATCCTGATTACAACCATGTAAATAAGTTTGAAAGTAGATCCTTCCCCAGTAGAGCTTTCACATGAGATCACAGCCCTGTCCAGCACCTTGATCACAGCCTGCTGGTCCCCAAGCCAGAGAGCACATGTAAACTGCACCTGGATTCCTGACCCACAGGTCTTGTGAGCTGATAGATGTGTTGCTTTAAAGCACTAAGTTTTGAGATAATTTGCCATAGAGTAATAGGAACTAATAAAATCCCAAATAAGTATTCACTACTATACTGTATTTTATGTATTTAAATTCCTATTGTGTATAAATTTATCAAAGCTCAGTGAGAGCTGTTATGTAAATTAAATATTTATAAATATGGAACATGTATATAGTCCCAGAAGATATTTTAAAATCATACTATTTTCATGGTGAATTTGTCACCAAAGAAAGAGGAAACATAATTTTGAATTTAATGGACAAGTAATTTTCCTCTCCAGGATAATTTTAATCTGAGGTCCTGAGATTTGTGATGGGTCATTACAAGCATTTTGGGTGAGAAAATTTTTCCCAGCAAAAAGTATACGTTACCTGGTCCCTTCCCACTAGAGAACAGTAGTGGGTCCCAGATATTGAGAAAACAAAAATATACCCAAAGAATTCTCCATCCATCTGAGGGATGGGGAATGGGTTCTAGATTAGAAGTACAAAAAATTCCTGGGTGGGCATTAGCCTGTCTATGAGCCCCCTCTCCAAAAAATCAATGTAAAATGTTCTGTGCCTCTGTGCATTTTTCTGGAGAAAGAGTTCATGACCTTCCTAGGATACTAAAAAATGCTTGTGGCTCCCAAATATGTTAAGAATACCTGGAATACACTACCAGACTAATTTTGTTATAGTGGTTAAAACATTGTTTAATAACAAGAGTTAGTTGGTTTAATTAAATGATTTTTGTACTTATTCAACACATCTATCAAGGACCATACTAGGCAGTAGAGTTACAACACTAAAAAGACATTTGTGATTCCTCTCCCAAGGAGCCCACACTTTAGTAGGAAAGCCATATATTAATCATGAAGAGTTCTGGGAAGACAAATTAGAAAATGTTTGTAAACATATAACTGGGTGTGCCAGTTGTTTGCCTCTTTGTTGTCAGATCCATTCTCTTCCTTCTCTTGCTCAATTAATACAAGAATGCTCTGCAAACAACATTGTGCAGGCTTCTTTGCCATCTGATGTCTTCATGGATTTGACTAATGGGAGCCTTGAGCAGAAGACTGGAGCATCCAAAGCAGAGAGAAGCCAGAATAACTCTCCCCTCTCTCTTTGCTTTAGGAGGGTCTCTCAGCAGTGGCTTTGTTTCCTCCTTGCCTATAACTCCAACTGGGCAGCTTCTACCTCTGTGGTTCAAGTATTCATTTGGTGGCTCCAACTCCTGATATCTGGTAACACTATTTGTTCCCTAGACTTTATTCCAGTTCTAGTCTATACCTACTTGGTGTGAGTTCTGTTTCCTAACCGGTCCCTGATTGCTGCACTGGGACATTCAAACTGGTTAGAGAAGAGATGTGTCAGGCAGACTTTCCCTGAAGATGTCAGAGATGAACTGAAGTCTGAAATATGCGTATATATTAACTAAGTCAAAATGAGGTAAGATAGGCAAGAGAACATTCCAAGAAGAATGTATGCTTGTAATTTCCCCAAACTTGAAGGTCAGTGTTGTTGAAGTTTGGAGAGTTATGTGGAACATGGCATGAGATGAAGTACATAAAATACTAAATTTTACAGGGCTTTAGTCAATGTTAAGAAATTTGGTCTTTATCATAAGAGCAATGGGGAATGTTTCATGGGTTTTTGAGCAAGTGGTTTTGAGCAATGAGGTGACGTGTTCCAATGTGTGTATTTTTAAATATCTGTGTTTTTAAATTTGTTTTTAAAGTTTTAATATGTGCAGAATAAATTAGGAAGGCTTATAAGTAGACACTGGTATGAGAGACAAAAAGTTATTGTACTAAAAGAGTGATGCTAGTTTGGGCAATGTTGTATAAAATATTAAAGCTATTTAAAGTACTTTAGTGATGCTTTGGAGAGGGGGGTAAATCAGATGAGGTACATAATTGATTCTCCTTGGCAAAAATGTTAATGATGATGCCATTTAATGGGTTAGAAAAACTAGAGAAAGAATGGATTTGGGAAATAAGATAATAACTTCTTTTTGGATCTTTTGATTTTTTTTAATTTGAATGTCATTGGAAAAATAGTATAAGAGTCTATTTGTTGGGATGGCAGTGTTGGCTTTAACGTTAATAATCCCCTTTACTGGATTCTTAAACTTTTGCTCTGTTGGGTAGTCAACTAGCAAAGAGTTGGTCTGGACATATTTTAGGTATGTCACATGTGATCTTGATTAGATGAACTTGTTAACTGTAATCTTGGTAAGATAAGCATTTCCATTTGAAAATATTTTAAATAAATTTTCAGAAAGCTTAGTTTTCTGCAAGCGTATGTTATTCATTTTAGTGTTTCTATTTTCCACATCCCTTAATATACACTAGATGCTTACTAAAGTTTTGGAAATTTTAATTGAATTATGCTTTTCAAGATGATGCCTACTTTTTTTTCTCTTCCTAGATTAACATTGTTAATCATATGGAAAATTGAATGAAGTTTAGAAACGTAACAACTCTTAGTTTGTGGTGATCAATGTGGTTCTCTCTGAAAATCTGTGTGTGAGAGAAAAATAGAATGCCAAATAGTTTCTACATTTCAGAGTTAAGTCAATGGATCAAACGCTGATTCCAAACTTTAGTGCTTAGAAAATATGAATTACTTCAGGTTTCATAAAAAAAAGCTAATTACTTCTACTCATTTAAAGTTCTTGACATAGTTTCCTCTTCATTTTTTCTTTAAAGCTCACGGTTAGATATGATATTGTAATATTTTCAAAGTATATGGAATGAAAATGTGGACATCTGTTTGAATCAAGTCACTAGAAACATTTAACAATTTCAACAAAAACAGGATGAAAAATCTGATTTTTTTTAAAGATTTTATTTATTTATTTATTTTGAGAGAAAGAGAGAGGGACAGAGAAACAGCATGAGAGGGGAGAGGGTCAGAGGGAGAAGCAGTCTCCCCGCTGAGCCGGGAGCCCAATGTGGGACTCGATCCCAGGACTCTGGGATCATGACCTGAGCCGAAGGCAGTTGCTTAACCAACTGAGCCACGCAGGTGCCTGAAAAATCTGATTTTTGAATATGGTTGTGCTCAGTACTTTGAGAATGCTCCTTTACAAAAAAAATCAGAGTATTTTAAATGAACTATCTTCTTTTAGGGCTTTGTAGGCTGTTAATGGAGAGAACTTTGGAAAAAATGTGGAGGACAACTTTCCTTGACTGCAAATTATTAGATTAATTCAGATGTCAGGTTCACCTCATTAACATTCTAAACTCTTTATGTCAAGAAAGACATCTGTCAAGATCACATAATCTGTTATTCTGAGATTACCATTCTACTTTTAGAATAGCATCTCATTGTGTTTCAAGCAAGCTCCCTGTACCTGCAAAAGTAATTCCAAATTGTCTTGTTTTTAACCTGTTTGTGTGTGGAGAGGTGGCTTTTTTTTTTTTTTGGTTTGTGTTTGTTTGTTTTCCTATATTCATTTTCTGTTTTTATTAATTTAGTCATTTTATGATAACATAAAACTCCAAGTAGCTATCATGTGGCGGAAGCTTTTTCAGAGAATTTAAAACAATATTGCATTGACGCAAACATCTGTACTTGAATGTTTACTTTAAACATTTTATATCAGTTTAATATAACAATTTTGGTAAAAATTTATGTGAGTAATGCAAAATCATATTAGTAAGGGATAGTGTTCTACCTCACAGAGAAGAGAATAAAATGTTCAATAATCCCTATGCATAGGAAAAGACAATATGCCCTCTTTTCACAAAGACTTACAAGATGGACTTGGAATGTTCACCATTTATTAATACAAGACATGATGAAAAGGTGAAAAACAGGATGAAAAATAGTAAATTTTTCAAATTTTTTTCAAATAGTAAGTGCATAGGGGCGCCTGGGTGGCTCAGTTGGTTAAGCGACTGCCTTCGGCTCAGGTCATGATCCTGGAGTCCCCGGATCGAGTCCCGCATCGGGCTCTCTGCTCGGCGGGGAGTCTGCTTCTCCCTCTGACCCTCCTCCCTCTCATGCTCTCTGTCTCTCATTCTCTCTGTCTCAAATAAATAAATAAAATCTTTAAAAAAAATAGTAAGTGCATAAAGGTTATTTAACTTTTTGTACAATAGTCTGTAATTGGTGATGGGGCATGAAACCAGATTCACTGAATAGCTTAATTTGCATAGTATTCACTGAATAGCTTAATTTGCATAATATTATAATAAAACCATTCAAGACATATTTTGGTATTAAAGTACATCAAATTATGTAATTTAATATAAAAATCAGGTCCTTTATCTAGAGTCAATAGATTTATTTCCACTTTACTCTTGTCCACTTGGGTTTTGCTTACTTAGTTTTAAAGCATGAGGGAAAATGTTATGGTACAGTCATGGTTTGGGTGTTGAAGTGTAAGATGTGGCTAGCTGCAAGAAATGAGTCTCCTTCCTTCCTTATTAGTTTCCCACTTCCATTTGTACACCATTTTTATAAAAGTTTTGAGATGTCATCTATTCAGACAACATCCACCAAAAAGTGATTCTCTTCTTCAAAGGAACTGACCTAAGTCAAGCAGCAAAATGCATAGTGGTTGTGGAGGAAAGGATCTGTGGCCTCCATGGATTTAGATATGTTCTGGTGTTGAATACTCTAGAATATGGAAAAGTGGTGTGAATGAGTTAGAATTTAAATCACTGTACAAGAAACTCAAGCAGATATTTCTGGTATTTGGCATCTCTAATCAATGTCCTTTCAAGAATAAAGACATTATCGTTGGCATCTAGGTCAATTCTTTTAAGTATTGTTTTTTTATAATGATATCAAAGGATTTTAGTATCTCAGCATTGCAGATTAGCAAGTATTAACAATTCCATTTTTTAGTTTATTTTTTAGGGTTTTTTTAAGATCTTATTTATTTATTTGAGAGAGAGTGAGAGAGATCACAGAGGGAGAGGAAGAAGGAGAAGCAGACTCGCCACTGAGCCTGATGCGGGGCTTGATCCCAGGACCCTGAGATCATGACCTGAGCCAAAGGTAGACATTTAACCAACTGAGCCACCCAGGCTCCCCAAGTAATAACAATTTCAAATACAGTTAGAGGATTATTAAAAATTATTCATCTCTTCAGGGACAGTAAAACAAACAAAAAATGCTGATAGGAAACTATTTGTATAGTGTTTACACATCTCTTGACAATGTCTTAACTACTAATCAGTGAAAATTCAAACCTTTCAAAAATTATTTTTGTTCTCATAGTGATTTTCAGATTAAATTCAAATCCTTCTCCAGAGCTTCACAAATCCTCTTCCATTTAAAACTTGTAAAATCTTTATTGTACTAACTTGAAAAGATAAGAAAATATGACCCCTGAAGTATAAGAATTCCCCATCCCCCCATTTGTGACAGCAAATGAATAATATATCCAAATTACGATGATAATAACTATAAAAACAAAAGCAGAACAACTTTCGATTTTATGCTTAAGCTAAATAAGGTATCCCTGTGTGCTTTATAGATATGGATAATGAGAATCAGATCAGTCTTATTTGGAAACAATGAGTATGTAACTGAACGAAAATACTGTGTAAGTAAGTTATACTTTCTTTTCATAATACTTCCAATTATTTGTATGTTTTATTATTTTTTTAAGATTTCATTTATTTATTCATTTGAGAGAGAGAAGGAGAGCATGCAGTGAGTGCAGGGATGGGGCAGAGGGGGAGGGAGAGAATTCCAAGCAGACTCTGTGCCAAGTGTGGAGCCTGACATGGGGCCTGATCCCATGACCCTGAAATCATGACCTGTGCCAAAACCAAGAGTTGGACACTCAACCAACTGAGCCACCCAGGTATGTTTTAAACAAGTTCCTTTTCTTTTGTGCAAAAATGATTATTATATTGGACACACAGGCTACTGAGTGTACATGATATATAAAAGCAGTTTTAAAAAATCTTAAGTTGTGCACTCTGTATTGAAAGGAGAAAAAGAACAGCAAAGACTCAAGGCACCAAGGCAGAAAATACATATGCATCATGCTTATCTGCTATTAATTTTGCACCAAATTCTCCTCCTTTTCATGCTACTAACAATGTTAATGCTTCCTAAATTCTAATTTCTGACTCTACATTTCTGGCATGGATAAATGGAATTGATTATTTTGACAACTTTATTGAGATATAATTTACATAGATAGCATAAAAATTCACACATGTAACAATCCAGTGAATTTTAGTAAAGCAACAAAGTTGGGTAGCCATTGCCAGAATTCAATTTTTAATAGTAAATACCACAACAAATACAAAATCTTGTACCTGTTTCCAGGCATCCTTGTTCCCAGCCCCAATCCCAGCTAACCACAAATCTACTTTCTCTCTCTTCTGCTTGCCATTTTGGACAGTTCTTAGAAAGGGGAATCATACAGTGTATTTGGTCTTGTTTCTTTTTTTACTTAGCATAATTGTTTGAGGATCATCATCCCTGTAGCATGTATCATAATGTTTTTTCTTAATGCAGCTTATACTCGGTTTTATGGATGCACCAATTTTTCTTTATGCATTCACCAGTTGAAACACATTCCAAATATTTACACTTTTTTGTTATTATATGTAATGCTCCTATACCTTCACTTGCAAGTGTTTGGTTGGGCCTATGTTTCAGTTCTCTTCTGTAGAAATCTATTTTTACAATATTACTGAACCCTTTTCAATTTTTAACATATTAGAAGCTGACAGTCTGCTTCTCAAAGTGGCTGCAATTGTTTTCATTCTCAGCAGCAAGGTGTGAGAGTTCTAGTTTCTTCACATCCTCAAAAACACTTGTTACTTTCTGTTTCTTTTTTAAAATTTTTCCTTTCGTGGGTATAAAATGGCTTTTGACATTTTATGTCCCTAAATCAAACGATTTTGATCTTTTCATAGGTCTCCTGGCAATTTGTACATCTTCTTGGGTGAAATTTCTATTCAAATCTTTTGCCTACATTGAATTTTATTTAGTCATGTTCTTGCATTTAAAGGATTCTTTATGTATTCAAAATACAAGTCAGTTATCTAATATATGATTTCCAAATACTTTCCTGGGTCTGTAATTTACTATTGCTCTTTATTAATATTGGTATTTGATCTCCAAAATGTTTTAGTTTTGATAGACTCAGTTCTTTTTTGCATGTATGGTTTTGGTGTTGTGTCTCAGTGATCATTGTATATTCCTGGAGCACAAAGATGAGGATTCCATTTTCTTCTAATGGTTTTAATGCTTTGGCCTTTACTTGTAAGCCTGTTTTCTATTGTTCATTAATTCCTTTGAGGGGAGGGGATTGAGTTAAGGTCCTTCAGTCATCCTTAGCATGATGATATGTCATGATTCTAAAATCATTTGTGGAAAAAATTATTATTCCTGCATTGAATCCTTTGGAAACTTTGCCAGATTTCAGTTGTTGAAAAATATATGCATTTATTTTGAACTATGAGTTCTGTTCAGTTGGGCTATATTTATATTCTATTACTGGTACTATTCTCTCTAATAAGTTTTGAAATGAGAAAATTTTCATTCTACCACTTGGTTCTACTTTTTCAAGATTTTTAAGGCTCTTCTGGAACTCTGACATTAATTTATGAATTTTAGTGTCAATGTGTCAATATCTGCTAAAAAAAAATAAACTGTGATTTTAAAAGCCATGTTTTAAAATCTATAGGTCTCCCTGATTCTATTGGCATCTTAACAATATTGAATCTTTTAATCCATTAACATGGATTTGTATTCCATGGAATTATATTACACTGTGTGGATACATATATGTTTTATTTTTCATCTGACCCCAGTTGAAGGGCATGTAGTGGTTCCTCTTTACTGATAATATAAATAATGCTGCCGTGACTTTCACATCCATGTTATCATGTGGATTGTTTTCATTTCTTTTAGATTATTAGTTGTACTCTTGTTGTTTCTTGTAGGAAAAAATTTGTTAGTATTATGCAGTTGGTTATGAGGACAGGAATTGAGCTTTGAAAAAGAATGAAATCTTGCCATTTGCAATGATGTGGATGGAGCTAGAGGGTATTATGCTAAGCAAAGTAAGTCAGAGAAAGACAAATACCGTATGACTTCACTCATATATGGAATTTAAGAAACAAAACAGGTGAATATAGGGGAAAGAAAAAAAAGAGAGGGAGGCAGACCATAAGAGACTCTTACAGATATAGAACAAACTGAGAGTTGATGGGGGGCGCTGGGCTAGATGGGTGATGGAAATTAAGGAGGGCGCTTGTTGTGGTGAGCACTGGGTGTTATATGTAAGTGATAAATCACTAAATTCAACTCCTGAAACTAATATTACACTATATGTTAAGTAACTAGAATTTACATAAAAATGTAAAAAAAAAAAAAGAAAGAAGGAAATAGACAATAAAATAAAATAAAAAGAATTGGATTTTGAGTAAAAGAGTTAAAATAAATTTTCTGTGTCAAATACATGCTTGCTCAATTGAGGTATGTGGAGGCAATATGCCTGATCAACAGCTGGAGCTCACAAATTAGCCTTATGAAGGTGTGTGTGTGTGTGTGTGTGTGTGCAGGTGCGTTACTTAGGCAGATGTCATGTGGGGTCAGGAGGGGACCATATTAGGTAGCACCTATGGGTGATTGATTTAGAGATCACATGCCCAAGTTTGGCATGATTATCACTTTGTCTTTTTATCCCTTTCTGTGTTACTTGTTTCCATCATATATTACATATTTATATGTTTTACCAGTTTCAGAAGCTCAGCTGAATTGAGGGAGAGAGAGCTGAGCTGTCAGGTGTTAGAATGGCTGATGAAAGCAGCAGGCCAAACATGAAAGACTTAAGCCTTTAATCAGTTACTGTGATGATTTAAGTGAGAGTTTAAAATGGGAGAAAGTGCTGACTCCCTTTGTTCCATGTTCCCCCATGGAATGGCACACAGGTCAGGGGTCAGGTGGCTCTGCACAGTCATGGGGGTTGTCTCACTTTTGAGAGAGTCCTGAACAAAAGGCTCTAGTAGTTTTATAGACCCTAGGGTGGAGATGGGGTCTGGGGCTTGGGGGTGTGGGGAGACACGGAGGAAGAGCTAGGAGTAGAAAAGTACTGATTACTGAGTCAGAGTGGAGAAAAGTGTCTTCAGGTTTTCCCTCTTCTCTTCCCTGTAAGGATGCCTGAGCAGAGGCTCCTGACTCTTCTGCCCAAGGCCTCAGATAAAGAGACCTAGGAATGAAGACATAGGAGCTGGGAATATAAACATGGGAAATAGCATGACTGGCCAGGGGGCTTGAGTCCCCTGCTGCAGCTCCCTTCAGAGACTGCAGTGCACTGACTCTGCACCAGTCTGGTGTGGGGAGGGTGGCTTTCCCGCATGAGGACTATCAGGTGAGACCACTGTAAGTGCTTATGGTCAGGCCTGAAAAATCACACATAGGATTTTAACTAGGGGTTGGACTTTTCCACCAGTTGCTAACTTACTATCAAAATTTAACACATCTTATGACGTTTGCCTTTGGCTTACAAGACATTGGCTTACTTATAACTCATTCTTAACAAATCCTGTGAGCTTCACCTGTATTTCATAAGCTTCTTGCTTAAATTACTCTCTATGCTTAATACTTGGTATGGGTTTCATCTATCCCATTCGTCTTCTTGCCCTCTATAGCAGAATTGAATGTTCTCAAACAATACAGAAAATTCACATTGCCAGTGTATTCATTTTCTACATTTTTTTCCCAAGGGGAGATGTTCAGGGGAGAAAGAGGAAATCTATAAAAATAGGGAAAAGGCTGATACAGTAACTCAATAATGTCAATAAGGTATCAGTTTTCTTTTATCTTGTTGTTCCACTATACTGATCATGCGAATTTTGTCTTTCTCGTTTCAAGATGGATTTCATATTTCCAAACATTACATACATTTTCTAGGAAGGAACATGAATAAAGAGAAGAAGAAAAAGTTGCTACCCATATCAGCAAGGCAAATATTTTCCAAAACTTTTGCCTTCTGCTTCATTAGTCAGAGAGTCCATGCGGGACATCTTTGTTGGAGTGTCTATTCAAGCCTTTGCGCATTGTCTAACTGGATTGTTTATTTTCTTACTGTTGAGTGTAGAGAGTTCTTCATAGACTCTTTTCATTTCTTTTTTTTTTTAATTCAGATATAGTTAACACTGTATAAGTTGGAAGTATACAACATGTCAGTTTGATACATTTAATACCAGATGAGTCCTTTATCAGATATGTGATTTCCAAATATTCTTCTTCATCTGTGGCTTGTCTTTTAATCCTCTTAGCAGAGTTTTTTGCAAAGCCAAAAAAAATTAATTTGGTGATGTCCAACTTACCCTTATTTTTCTGTTATAGATTGTGCTTTTGGTTTCATCTTTAAGAATTCTTTGCCTAACTATAGGTCATGAATATTTTTTTCCTGTGTTCTCTTCTAAAAGTTTGATAGTTTTACATTTAAATCTGTAATTTTTTGAGTTAATTTTTGTATGAGGTATGAGGTTCAGGTTGAGGTGTTTTGTTTGTTTGTTTATTTTTGCCGAGGGATGTCTAATTATTCACACACTGCTGAAAAGAATATCTTTCTTCCATTGAATTACTTTTACACTTTGGAGAAGAATTAGTTGGACATATTCGTGTCGGTCTATGTTTTGGTTCTCCCTTTTGCTCCATTGATCTATTTATGTGTCTCTGTCAATATCACATTGTAGCTATATAGCAATTCTTAAGATCAAATAGTATGATTCTTCCAACTATATTCTTTTTTTTTCAAAATTGTTTTAGCTATCCTAGTTCACTTTAGCTTATCTATTCAGCCCTAACAAATGGTTTTTTGTAGGTTATCTACACTGCTCTTAAACAGCATTTTATCAATGTATAAACTACTCATTCCTGGCTTTATCTAAAAGGACACAGTAAACATATAAAAAGAGAGATGAAAAAATATAATTTTTTTCTTTAAAGTTATATGATTTCAGAAACAAAATAAAATTTTCTGATGGAATTTTCTCACCCATCACTATACATGAGGAAAGAGATCTAGTGACTGTTCTTATGAACCTGAATTTTCTGGCTTTACCATGTGAGCTGCAATAATTAGTGTGCAACATCCATGACATTGTGTTCTGTGAAAATATTTTGTTTTGCAACATGGAAACATATAAATCAAATGCAAATGAACACAAAGTCATGTAAAAAGTTTATTATTCTAAATTATTTGATTACCTTTTAGATCAATCTGATCTGACCCTAACTCTAACATCTTACTGGCAGAAGGATTTTAGTGGAAACTCACCTAGGAGTGGGAAGACCTATGTTTTAACCCAATATCTGCCATTTATGAGCTCTGTGATTTTAGGCATCTCTTTTTTTAATGTACTTTTTTTTACATTTAAATTTTGCTAGGTAACATACAGTGCAATATTGGTTTCTGGGATAGAATTCAGTAATTCATCATTTACATACAACACCCAGTGCTGATCACAAGTGTCCTCTTTATTACCCATCACCTATCTAGCCCATCCCCCAGCCATCTCCTTTTATCCACCCTCGATTTGTTCTCTGTCATTGTTACTTATGGCTTGTTTCCCTGTCTCCTTTTTTTTCTTTTCCCCCTTCCCATATGTTCATCTATTTTCTTTCTTAAATTCCACATGAGTGAGATCATATGGTATTTGTCTTTCTATGACTGACTTATTTCACTTAGCATAATACTTTCTAGCTCCATCCATGTCACTGCAAGTGGCAAGATTTCATTCTTTTTGATGGCTGAATAATATTCCATTGTATATATTTACCACATCTTCCTTATCCATTCATCAGTCGATGGACACTTGGGCTCTCTCCATAGTTTGGCTGTTGTTGAAAATGCTGCTATAAACATTGGGGTGCACATTACCCCTTTGATTCTGTATTTTTATATCCTTTGGGTAAATACCTACTAGTGCAATTGCTGGATCATAGGGTAGTTCTATTTTTTTTGAGGAACCTCCAAATTGTTCTCCAGAGTGGCTGCACCCATTTGCGTTCCCACCAAGAGTGCAAGAGGGTTCCCCTTTCTCTGCATCCTTGCTAACATCTGTCATTTCCTGACTTGTTAATGGTAGCCATTCTGACTGGTGTGAGGTGGTATCTCATTGTGGTTTTGATTTGTATTTCCCTGATGATGAGTGATGTTGAGCATCTTTTCATGTGTCTGTTAGCCATCTGGATGCCTTCTTTGGAAAAATGTCTATTCATGTCTTCTGCCCATTTCTGAACTGGATTATTTGTTTTTTGGGTGTTGACTTTGATAAGTTCTTTATAGATTTTGCATACTAACCCTTTATCAGATATGTCCTTTACAGATAGATATCTTCTTCCATTCCGTGGGCTGCTTTTTAGTTTCGCTGATTGTTTCCTTCACTGTGTAAAAACTTTTTATCTTAATGAAGTCCCAATAGTTTATTTTTGCTTTTGTTTCCCTTGCCTCTGGCGACATGTCTAATGAGAAGTCACTACAGCCAAGGTCAAAGAGATTGCTGCCTGTGTTTGCCTCTAGAATTTGATAGTTTCCTGTCTGACATTTGGGTCTTTCATCCAGTTTGAATTTATTTTTGTGTATGGTGTAAGAAAGTGGCCCAGAATCTTCTGTGTGTTGCTGTCCAGTTTTCCCAGCACCATTTGTTGAAGAGAGTGTCTTTTTTTCCAGTGGACAGTCTTTCCTGCTTTGTTGAAGATTAGTTGACCATATAGTTGTGGGCCCATTTCTGGGTTCTCTATTCTGTCCCATTGATCTGTGTGTCTGTTTTTGTTTAGGCGTACCTCTTAATTCTTCTCAAATCCAGATTTCTCTTCTGTACAAATGGTATAATCACTAACTCAAAAAGTCAGAAATAATATGTTGTGTGTGTGTGTGTCATTCATGAAAATGCCTGGCAAACAGTAGGACATGTGTGGTCATTGTTCTTTTGAAGAGTCTTATGTTCATAGGACAGTGAATCCATGGAAAACCAAACGAAGGGCACCTATGAGGGGGGTACTGGGTAGACATCCTTCTCTGGCAGTCTCATCACCCAGAATGTTTACAGCATCCCTTATGCCCCACTACTTATTAGTGAGAGAAGCTCTCAGTGGAGTGGATACAGGGAAGAATGAAAAATTGAACTGACTCATGGAGGCAACCTATCTGCCATGGATTTCAATCTGAATCTTTAGGTCACAAAACTGTCATACATATTAATATCAATGAAACTAGTTCCTGAGGTGGAAGGATATCTATGTTAGGAATCACTGCCAAATTTCATCATCCTATTTCTTTATACCTCAGTGTCCTGTCAGTTTCACAACTTTGTTCCATGTGCTTACTTTGAGTCACATTTTGTTTCTGTTTATTGGCAGAATTTTTCACACATTCAATGATTTTTTTGTATCTTTGCTTGCCGTAAATGAAGCTTATACATCTGACCTGTGTATTACTCCTGGTGTCAGTAATTACATTCTGATACTGAAACACTCCTTCTGTTCTAATTATAATGGTTTCTTTCATTGCAGAGGAAATGATCATCCTAAAATAGTGTAAGTCATAAAAATAACAATGGCTACTATTTATTCAGGTTAAGTACCTTATATGTAAGATCAGATTTAAATATCTCATATGCAGGCATTAGTACTCTCACTTTAGAGTTGAAGAAATAGAACTCAGAAGTTTTAAATAACTTCAAGTCACAAAACTATTAAGTGGTGGACCATAGATTTGAACCCATGCGTCTATGACTTCAAAGTTTTTGCTCTCATCCAGTACAGAATATGTAAAGCTGTTGGCTAAATGTTTGGCATTGATACATGAATTTGCCAAAATACTAACTTCGAATTCTCATTCATTCTTTTTTACTTTTTCATTGAAACTTATGTAATTTCTTAATTATTGATTGCAAAGTCTTTTTTATAAGATTATTATACCTACTTATTGATTCAGCTTATGAGATGTTATTTATTATTATTTATCTGTTATTGCAATAAATAGATATATCATCATTTAATGGTGGTAGCCAAATTTATCATTTAGCCTCACAATAATATGGTAGGCAGTTTCTAGTGCGGCTTGCAGTGACCCAATTTCCTGATATTCATGCTTTTGTGTAATTCCTCCCCTTGAGGATAGGTTGAACCCAGTGACTTGCTTTTAATGTATAGAATTGGAATTATTAGAATATTTTATTCTAATGAATAGAATATGGCAAAAGTAATATCATTTGTGTGATTAGGTTACAAAGGTGTATGTCTTCTCTTGTGCTTTACTCTTTTTTGCTGCTACTCTCTCTTGCCTTCTCACTTAATAAAACAAACTGCCATAAAACAAGATGCTCTAGAGAGGCCCAAATGGCAAGGAACCAAGGAAGGCCTCCAGTCAATGGCTCATGAAGACTTAAGGCATCAATCCTGCAGCCCATGAGGAACCTAATCTTGCCAGTACCACCTGAATAAAGGAGGAAGCACATTCTTCCCAGTTGAGCCTATAGATGTAAGCAGCCTTGAGAGAAACCTAAAGTCAGAGGACCCAGTTAAATTGTGTTCAGATTCGTGACTCATAGTGACTGTGAGATAATAAATATTTTTGGTTTAAGCCATTAAGTTTTGGGGTAATTTGTTACACAGCAATAAATAACTCACATAAATAAGTTATTCATTTTTAAACTGCTGTATTCTGGTGGTTTGCTCTGACCAGGACCCTACATCAAAGTAAAATTTGACCTTGAAGCAATTATGAAGTAAGTGAGCCTCAAAAAACTTTGGTAATTCAGAGGAAAATATAAGTTGGCTCAACCTTTCTTTGCTCTTAGTTTGTCAAGATTTGGCAAACAGAGCAATGAAGAAAAAAATTATATTGTTGAAGACAAAGAAAAATCATGTTATCACAGATTTATAAAACAGTGAAAAAGCTTTCATTCTCACTTCAAATCTTTGTCAAGAATGAGAACATACCCATGTTAAGATATTTACAGAGTGAAAATTGAGAGTTTCACACAACTCTCCACTCTAAAACAACTTTGTATACGCTATGGCCTATGAAAAGATAAGTGTGGAGGTTTTTGTTTATTTGTTTTTAGGTTTTTTTTTTTTTTTCCCCACTGAAGGTATTAAAAATAGTGTATTAGTTTCCTGGAACTGCTTTAAGGAAGTACCATAATCTTAGTGGCTTAAAACAATAGAAATTTATTCTAAATTCTAGAGGCTGGAAGTTTGAAATCAAGATCTTGACAGGGCCTTACTCCCTATGAAGACTCTAAGCCTCTGGGAGAGGATCCTTCCTTTCCTCTTCTAGCTTTTGGTAGCCCTAGATGTTCTTGGCTTGTGGCAGTATAACTCCAATCTCTGCCTCTGTCTACACATAAGTGTCTTCTCTTAATATGCCTGTGTTTTCAAGTGGCATTCTCCTGTCTGTGTGTGTCTGAAATTTCCTTCTTATAAATACAATAGTCATATTGAATTAAGACTCACCCTAACAACCTGATCTTAACTTGATTACATCTGCAAGGAACGGATTTCAAAATAATGTCACATTCAAAGGTTCGTGGGGTTTGGACTTCAACATTTTTTTTTTTTTTTTGGTGGGGGACACAATTCAACCCATAACAAATAGTATTTCTTTCCTTTGTCTTATAGTCTTATAAAGTCTTTTTTTTTTTTTTGAACATCTATCCTTGGCTTTGTTACATCAGTCAACTTTTTCTATGCCAGTCAAACAAATTGTACTTTCTATCATCCCACACCTTTCTGTCTACTATCCTATTTTCCCTGCAATATTCTAATTGTTGTACTCTTCAACAGATTATGGGCAATGTTGTAGCAGAGTTTTCATTACATATAATTCAGTAAAATAATAGCTCTATCTCTATCTAAAAGAAGCATTTAAAACAATATTATCTTTTAAATAAGAATATTCCTTTATTACATTTTAACATTCTGAAATTTATTCTAATTTTAGGGGTTCCAGATATTGTGAAATTCGCTATCATAGATTTTGTTAATATAAGTTGTTGCAATAGCAGCCACATTATTTCCCTGTCATCCACAGGTTGATTGATATTGCACCCCCTTTACAGAGTAAGATAATAAAATGATATTACCTCAAAGGAACAAAGTACAAAAGTAATTTGTATGCATTCATCAAATATATATTTCTCACATATTGTGTTCTAGTCACTGAATTATTTAGAGGTAGCATTATTAATTGGAAGATTATAGACTTTAGAATAAGGCAAGCTTGAATTTAAACACTTGCTTCACAACATGCTAATAATTCTAAATATCCATTTCTTTCATCTATGAAATGGGATAATAGTACTTATGGACTTGTTTTGAAGATTACATAATGGTATTAATACGATGCTCTTGATGAAATTGATAAAATGTCCTTAATTCCTAGCAATTATATTTAATAAAGTTCAAAGTACAAAAAAACCCCTCAGAACTTCTGATTTTATGTAAATGAATATAGTGTTTACATTGATGGTTTGGGTGATATAATCTATGTAAATGTATGGTATAGTACATGCCATTAATACATTTTAGTGTCCCCCACTACAGGTATTGTAAGATGCGAAGACTGATGACTGCTATTCTTAATTTTTGCAACATATAGGTTCATATAAGAGTATTTTAAAAAGATTTTATTTATTCATTCATTCATTCATTCATTCGACAGAGTGGGAGAGAAAGAGCACACAAGCAGGAGGGGCAGCAGGCAGAGGGAGAAGCAGACTCCCTGCTGAGCAGGGAGCCCGACGTGGGGCTCGATCCCAGGACCCTGGGATCATGACCTGAGCTGAAGGCAGGCGCTTAACCAACTGAGCCACCCAGGCGTCCCTATATAGATGTATTTACTAGGTGTGTTTTCATTCATTCATCCATTTATACATTCAAAATAACTTCCTATGTGGTATAAATGACATTATGAGATATGGAACACCTAGAATACCAATAAGAAATTGCTGCTCCAAGAAATTAACTGATTTTCTCAGGATAAAACAGTCCTTGAGCTTCAGAGCTAGGATGCAAATCCAAATGTGTATAAGTCTAACAATTTTGATCCATCCACCTCAGTGGTAAATTGATGCACTTAGGAGATGGAAGAAAGGGCAGGGGCTTTCAAAGTAAAACCAAAAGTATAGCAAGAGAAGCAGAAGAAAACTAGAATCACACTCCATCAGGAAAGCCAAAAGTACAGTCCGAACATGAAATGGAAGCTCAATGAAATAGATGTGTACAGGTTACACTCTGATCAACCAGCGGGAGTGGTCTAAGTTTGGATTGTCAAGCTTCGGAGACATAGTGCACTTTCCCCAACATCAAGTTTACTTTATTGTAAGAAGGGATATTGAACACGTGGCAACACAGCAGCATTGTAGTGATCTTTTGATTCATAGACACAACTGCTAATGCCCCAGTCACTCCATTCTTAGAACATGTGTGATCACACTATATGAGATTGGATTGGCACAGACTACTTGGATTCAAGAAATTCAGTGGCTCTTTAACTTCTGTACCTTGCAAGCCACATAGTGCCTTCAAGGGCAAAAAGTAGGTCCTATTCTCTGGTGCAACTGTGTCTCATCAATACTAGTTACACATCACTTGATAAACCCCTCTGACAATAAAATATAGGTGCTTGTTCTGATTCATAGTGCTCAGGAAGACTTTCTTGGATCTAACATAACACCCATAAGTACCTTGAGTTAGTGTTACAAGGAAGACTGGACTAGGTTCAAAACCTCCAACATCTTTGAAGATAGAGGGTTGCGACAAAACTCACTGTTGTACTAGGAATAGCTGTTTTAATAGAACAATTGTTTATAAGGTTTTTTTTTTTTTTTTCCTATCTGGTATCAGATGGTAGATACAACATTCTGCCATTAGCTACAGTGGCTTTTCACTGCCCTTTAGAGGGGTTGGGCAGAGATACAGAGCATATAAGAAACTCAGGAACTCTAAGATTTGAAACATCTCCCCTAGAGATTTTGACACTATGTCATGCCCCTCCATTCTCCCATGGTGTTCACCTCCCTTCCCTTAGTTGAATATTACTGAATGACATTCAGCCTTTGACTTGGTATCCATGATTATTTTGTAAGGATTTGTATAAAATCGCTGCCTGTTTAAAAACCTCTTCCTGAACATAGATATTGCTGTAAATCTAGGATATGAGAACATTTGTCAGACAATTTGACATTTCCTGACTTCTTAACAGAGACTATAATTCTACACAAAATATTCTTGTAAATGAAAATTTTAAAAAGAAAAGCAATTGCAGGTTATCTAATGATTATTGTGTTTTAGAAAATTTAAGTTGGCTTTTATGTCAGTTCTGTGGAAGTTCACTGATTTCTCTCCATTCTGTGTGAGGACAGATGTAAATTTATCACTGAAATGAAAATCAAATAAATCACCATGATAAGCTCAACTCTTGTTCTTTTGCTTACAACAAAATATAAGTGTTAGTGAAGGGGAAACATTAAGACTTGGCTTTAATCATAGTTTTGAACATCAATGAAGAGAATTTGTATAACATAATAGAGCACAAAGAAAGTGAATATGTGCCCTATGTATGTATTGACTATTTATGGAAGTTGTAATAGTATCTATAAATAAAAGATCCTTTCAGTTAACATAGAATGAAGAAGCAGTGGCTCAAAAATAAATAATGAGGCACTTTCTTTCCTCTCCTTTAACTCCCAGGAAAAGCCTGCTTAATTAAAGATATTTATTACAATTTGATCAAAAAATCCAAATTCTATGTGTCCTACATCTAGCTACTAGAGTATTCTCTGTCATAGGCCTCATGGGTCTGAAGACTTTGACTTGTTAATGAAGTCATTAAAGGAATAGGCTAACTAACTCTTTAGTTAAAACTGTTTGTTCCAAGATGCTCTGCAAAATATGCTTCAGGCTTTTCCAAGGCGACTTTCATTTTTTTCCCTCTTAACTTAAAACTAAAGCCTCCTTATCATGCTTAATTAAACATCTGAATCAAGTTAATTATTTTGTAACCAGACTGGTGTGTAAGATGTAAATTTCAAATTTAGCATTGGCCATTAATTGAAGAGACAGATTGTTCTTTATAAAATATGATTATCTTTTTTACGACTTCAACAATACAATATATAGAAACTGGGAATGGAAATGAAAATTGTCCAAACTTATACACAGGATAAAAATAAGAGATATTCTAACATGCTTAGCAAGGAGGAATATATTATATTCTTCAACTCTAAGCAACTGGTGTGTGTGTGTGTATGTATGTGTGTGTGTGTGTGTGTGTGTGTTTATACTCAAACTCCTCTCATGAAATTAGGAGGGAATTTCCTCCTTTCTGTGAGTCATCCCTCTGCCTCTGTGTAAACTATAAACATACTTATGTAAGAAAATGCCTGATGAATTCTTCCTACTGATTCTTATTATCTTAGAACATCAAGAATGATTATTGTCAAAGAAAACCTAATTTTGAAAAATGACATCCATCTGCTCAATTTTTTTATTGGCCTGCTGACAATTCACTTTGAGATTATCTGGGTCAGGGCCTGTTACTTTGCACTGAAAAGCAAATTATGCAAATAGGGTAACTGATTCATATAATGTTACCTTTTGGGAATTCTAACTCCTCAGTCTTAAAGGAGGGCCAGAAGTCAAAAGTAATATGTACTCTGTGTCCATAATTTGATTTTCTGTAGTATTATCTCAGGTAACGTTTTTGCATTCTCATAGATAATATTTAGAAGATTCAACTACTAAAAACGCTCCCGATCTTGTAATAGACAATTGAAGCGAATATGTGTAGGAGCTAGGCTCCAAAGCTTGTACAAGTTTCTTCCTGTGTCATGTAGAGTTTTGTACCATACAGTTTTTAAATGTCAATTACTGTCATTTTGCGTTAAAGATAAAGCTTGCAAATGAAGTCTTAATCTCTTTATTGTTGACAGCTTGTGGGGGGAAAGCTATGTAATTTAACCACCTTAAATAATTCCCAGAGCAGTTTCCCTTTGCAAAGGTAAATTGACTTAATTCTCTTATCCTTAGAGTCACCAGAATTCTCCTTTACACACAAATTGAAATTTTTCGCGTGTGCATTCCAACAGCTGTTCATATTTCCAAGCGTAAGTGGAATAGAACAGTTTGACTCCATATAATATCTTAGTGATCACTTATGAAATATTTTTTTGTAAATTTAATAAAATAGAACAATTGCATGCTCTAATGTGTTAGGGGAAAGGTGAATTACCGGTTCTTTAAAGAAGGTGAAGTGTTATGATAATGAAACATTTCTAAATATAAACTCTCTTCTAGGCACCTCTATACAAGGTCTGAATTGTAGAATAAGTTTTGGCCTTGCGACTTGATTGCTCAGTGACCTTGGGGTAAGTCATATACAAATTTTGGGCCTGGGTTTATTTATCTAAAGTGTAAAAATGGCAATAGTTTTACACGTCCAAACTGTCTAATAGACAGCTTGTGGGGATGAAAATGAAAGAGACATTGAATGTGAAAGCAATTTGCCAACTGTGAGGTGAGTACAAGAGTAAGGTTAAAAAAAATAAAAAAGCTTTGTGAAGAAGTTTCTTTTTCATGATGTTTTAATCAGATACTTTTATTGGAATATTAAAGTTTTAAAAACCAAATTGTTAACTGTACAGTATATTAAAATACTGATAAACTAGATGAAATATAAAGTTCACATATTTATGTAAAAGTTTTTTTTTAAATAAAACATTCTTTCTCTTTAGATAGTATTTCTTTCCTTCATGTGTTTTGTTATATTCACTTGGAAAATTCTGTCATTATAGGATAATAACACAACTGTTTAAATGTAAATTTTCAAGCAAATTGACCATTTTATTCCCTAACAGAAAAGTCAGTTTATTTAATATATTCAGTGTTTGTTTTAACTTCTTAACTATATTTTGTAAAAGAGACAACTTGATTTCAAAGCCTAATTTTGGGAGGAGATAAAAGACGTAGAATATCAATATTAAATCCCAATACTTGATATTTGGTAGATATATATTTAGAATTATATTGAGAGATTTAAAATGATGAAGAGAACGTTAATGTGTTCGATGGCAAGTGTAGAATTAAATGATCCCTGTCAAATATTATTAGTTCATTTTACAAATTTCATAAATGCTTACATTTAGGTATGAATTGTTTGAATCTTAGCTTTCATCAAATATTTTGTTTTCCATTAATACTGCTGTGCACAATGCCTTTTAAACTGAAAGAAGGAATCATTTATCCTATCTTCAAATAAAAAAGAGTGCAAAACGTTAGTAAAATAGAAAGGTTCATTTCTGCATCTGTGAGTATGTGGTTGGTTGCATAAAATAATAACATATCTGTTAGTTAATAAAGAAATACCTCTTGTAGTATAGAAATTTCAACAATATTTGTTCTTCCAATCCATGAGCATGGAATGTCTTTCCATTTCTTTGTGTTGTCTTCAATTTTTTAATCTTTTACCTCTTTGGTTAAATTTATCCTTAGTTATTTTATTATTGAATGTCTATACTACCCAAAGCAATCTATGCATTTAATGCAATCCCTATCAAAATACCACCAGCATTTTTCACAGAGCTAGAACAAACAATCCTAAAATGTGTATGGAACCATAAAAGACCCTGAATAGCCAAAATAATCTTGAAAGAGAAAAACAAAACTGGAGGTATCACAACTCCAGGCTTCAAGCTCTATTATAAAGCTGTAATCATCAAGACAGCATGGTACTGGCACTAAAACAGACACATAGATCAATGGAACAGAATAGAAAACCCAGAAATAAACTCACAATTGTATGGTCAATTAGTCTTTGACAAAGCAAGAAAGAATATGCAATGGCAAAAAAGACCATCTCTTCAACAAATGGTGTTGATAAAACTGGACAGCAACATGCAGAAGAATGAAACTGGACCATTTTCTTACACCATACACAAAAATAAACTCAAAATGGGTTAAAGACCTAAATGTGAGACCTTGAAACCATAAAAATCCTTGAAGAGAGCACAGGCAGTAATCTCTTTGACATTGGCTGTAGCAACATTTTTCTAGATATGTCTCCTGAGCCAAGGGAAATAGAAGCAAAAATAAACTATTGAGACTACATCAAAATAAAGTTTCTGCACAGCTAAGGAAACAATCACCTAAAAGCCAACCTACTGAATGGGAGAAGATATTTGCAAATGACATATCTGATAAATGGTTAGTATCCAAAATATATAAAGAACTAATATAAAGAACTATATAAAGAACTAACATATAAAGAACTAATACACTCAATACCCAAAAAACAAATAGTCCAATTAAAGGGTGGGCAGAAGACATGAACAGACATTTCTCCAAAGAAGACATACAGATAGCCAATAGATACATAGAAAGATGCTCAGGATCACTCATCATCAGGGAAATGCAAAATCAAAAGTACAATGAGATATCACCTCACACCTGTCAGAATGGCTAAAATAAAAAACACAGGAAACAAGTGTTGGTGAGGATGTGGAGAAAAAGGAACCCTCCTGCCCTGTTGGTGGGAATGCAAACTGGTACAGCCACTGTGAACAGTATGGAGATTTCTCAAATAATTAAAAATAGAACTACCCTATGATCCAGGAATCACACTACTGGGTATTTACCTAAAAATACAGAAACACTAATTCAAAGGGATACATGCACCTCTATGTTTACTGCAGTATTATTTACAATAGGCAAACTATGGAAGCAACCCAAGCGTTCATCGCAAGATGAATGAACAAAGAAGATGTGGTGTGTGTGTGTGTGTGTGTAATGGAATATTATTCAGCCATAAAAAAGAATGAAATCTTGCCATTTGCAATAATATGGATAGAGCCAGAGAATATAATGCTAAGCAAAATAAGCCAATCAGAGAAAGAAATACTGTATGATTTCATTCATATGTAGAATTTAAGAAACAGAACAAATGAGCAAAAGGGAAAATGAGAGGCAAACCAAGAAAAAAAACTCAACTCTACAGAACACACTGAGGGTTACCAGAGGAGAGGTAGGTGGGGGGATGGGTGAAATAGGTGATGAGGATTAAGGAGGGTACGTGTTGTGATGAGCATCAGATGATGTATGGAAGTGTTGAATCACTATATTGTACACCTGAAACTAATATTACACTATATGTCAACTAACTGGAATTTAAATAAAAATGAAAAAAAAAACAACAAAATAACAAGAGTTGTTAAGGATGTGGAAATATTGGAACCCTTGCACATTGTTGTTGGGAATGTAAAATGTTGCATCCAAAGTGCAAAAACACTATGGAAGTTCCTAAAAAAATTAAAAATAGAACTACTGTGTGACCCAGCAATTGCACTTCTGGTTATTTATCCAAAATAACTTAAATCAGGATCTTGAAGTGATATCTGCATTCCATGTTCATTGCAGTATTATTCATAATAGCCACAATGTCCATCAGCAGATGAATAGATGAAGAAAATACAGTAGATATTTACAATGGAATATTATTTGGCCATAAAAAGTAGGCAATCCTGTTTTATGCTACTACTTAAATGAACCTTGAGGACCTTATGTTAAGTGAAATAAACCAGACACAGAAGGACAACTACTGCATGATTCCACTTATATGAGGAATCTAAAATAGTCAAACTCATACAACCAGAGAGTAGAAAAGTGGTTGCCAGGGGCTGGGGGCTGGGAGCAGGGCAAGTGGGGAATTGCTGTCCAATAGGTGTAGAGTTTGTCATGTAAGATGAAAAAGTTCTAGAGATATGCTGTACAACATTGTGCTTATAGTTAATATTTTACTGTACCCTTAAAAATGTGTTAAGAGGGTAGATATCATGTTATATGTTTTTACCATAACAAAAAAGTCTAACAATCAGTGAAAGAGCAATGAAATATTACAAAACTAAACAAGAACAGAAACAAAACACACACACACACACACACAAATACATGCTTGATTCAGAATAGCAATGCTTCTGAAATATTTATTCAGAGAAGAAAAGCATCATTTTACAAATTTGCATAAAATTTTCCCAAAGACATGGCATCCTTTCAGCAAAACAAATGTTTCCAAAGAGATGTCCTGAAATCTGTTATCCTGCATATCTCAGTAGCAACATAATTCCATTTAGAAAAAAGGCAAATACGTTTAATTTATCTTGGCTTTTTTTCCATTCCAGTGAACAAAGATGTATTTCCCAATCCTAAAACTTTACTCTTACGACACATTTCCCATATGACAAGTATTTTGAAAAGTAGAAAATGTATGTCTAGCTCTATGTCAGAAAGAAGATATTAGTTTTTCATTTCCTATAATTGTGAGATGAAAACAACTTTGGATTTATACATAACTTTATCATTTATCCTGTGAATGTATTTATAAAACTTCACCAAAAACCAATATTTACCTCAATAGTGAAATCATGCATTTCTGTATTTCACCATGTTCTCCATAGTTTTCTGTACTACTGTTGAATTGTTCCTTCTTTTATCTTCTGTTGAAGAGTTTTATGGAGATTAAAGCTTAACTTCATGACTTCAGGTTAAGCAACAGAGAACGAAATAGCCTGGAAGAGATAGAGACGTGCAGAAACATAAGCTGTTCCTATAGGAGAATGGCAAAGCAGTAGGATAGAAAATTGAAGTTGAATGTGGCTTCTAAACCAACACAGTGGAGTTTTGCTTTATACATCCAAATCTCTTTTAGAAAATGTTTTTTGAAAGAATTCTGGTGTCATAGAAATTATTTGAAACTTGGAAATGAGGCAAAAGTATAGATTGCATGTCTGTTCGATGTCACATGGTGGTGAAGGCCATCTGAGGATTATGCAAGGGAATGTGCTTAGTTCATTTTTTTTTTTTTTAGTGTTCAGTAATTTATCAGTTGTGTATAACACCCAGTGCTCATCATATCATGTGCCCTCCTTAATGCCCATCACACAATTACCCCATCTCCCCACCCACATGCCCCAGCAACCCTGAGTTTGTTTCCTGTAGTTAAGAATCTCTCATGGTTTGTCTCCCTCTCTGATGACTTCCCATTCAGTTTTCCCTCCCTTACCTTATGATCTTCTGTGCTGTTTCTTATATTCCACATATGAGTGAAAGTGTATGACAATTGCCTTTCTCTGACTGACTTATTTCGCTCAGCATAATACCCTCTGGTTCCATCCATATCAATGTAAATGGTAAGTATTCATCCTTTCTGAGGGCTGAGTAACATTCCACTGTGTGTATGTGTGTGTATATATATGTATACATATATATATACATCTTATATATATAGCATATACATGTATACATACATATATACATCATATATATACATATATATATATATACATCATATATATATATATTACATCTTCTTTGTCCATTCATCTGTCAATGGACATCTAGGCTCTCTCCACAGTTTGGCTATTGTGGACATAGCTGCTATGAACACTGAGGTGCAGGTGCCCCTTTGGATCACTACATTTGTATCTTTGGGATAAACATCTAGTAGTACAATTGCTGGGTCATAGGGTAGTTCTATTTTTAACTTTTTGAGGAACCTCCAAATTGTTCTCCAGAGTGGCTACACCTGTTTACATTCCCACCAAGAGTGCAAGAGGGTTCCCCTTTCTCCACATCCTCGCCAACATTTGTCATTTCCTGACTTGTTAATGGTAGCCATTCTGACAGGTGTGAGGTGGCATCTCATTGTGGTTTTGACTTGTATTTCCCTGATGATGAGTGATCCTGAGCATTTTTCTATGTGTCTGTTGGCCATTTGTATGTCTTCTTTGGAGAAATATCTGTTCATGTCTTCTGCCCATTTCTTGATTGGATTATTTGTTCTTTGGGTGTTGAGTTTGATAAGTTCTCTATAGATCTTAGATACTAGCCCTTTATCTGTTATGTCATTTGCAAATATCTTCTCCCATTCCATAGGTTGCCTTTTAGTTTTGTTGACTGCTTCCTTTGCTGTGCAGAGCTTTTAATCTTGATGAAGTCCCAATAGTTCATTTTTGCCTTTGTTTCTCTTGCCTTTGGAGACATGTCTAGTAAGAATTTGCTGCATCTGAGGTTGAAGCGGTTGCTGCCTGTGTTCTCTTCTAGAATTTTAAAGGATTCCTGTCTCACATTTAGGTCGTTCATCCATTTTGAGTTTATCTTTGTGTATGGTGTAAGAAAATGGTCCAGTTTCATTCTTCTGCATGTTGCTGTCCAGTTTTCCCAACACCATTTATTGAAGAGACTGTCTTTTTTCCATTAGATATTCTTTCCTGCTTTGTCAAAGACTAATTGACCATATAATTGTGAGTTTATTTCTGGGTTTTCTATTCTGTTCCATTGATCTATGTGTCTGTTTTTGTGCCAGTACCATGCTGTCTTGATGATTACAGCTTTGTAATAGAGCTTGAAGTCCAGCATTGTGATGCCACCAAGCCAAATTAAAGAGCACATTAACAGAATCATACACCATAATATGGTAGAATTGATCCCTAGACTGCAAGATGATTCAACATAGGAAAAAATCAATCAATGTGATACACCACATTAACAGAATGAAGGATAAAAATCACAATCATCTCAATAAATTCAGAAAAAGCATTTGACAAAATGAAACATCCTTTCAGGACAAAAACACTGAACAAACTAGGAATAAAAGAAAATCACCTAAACATAACTAAAGCCATATATGACAAGCCTACAGCTAACATCATACTCAATGGTGAAAAATTGAAGGATTTTCCTCTAAGATCAGGAACAAGGCAAGGATGCCTACTCTCACAAGGTACAATGCAGTGAAGAGGTAAGAAATTATTACTGGAAAATGAAAGCAAGGAGGTTCATATTATGTAGTAAAAAATATTTAGTAAACTCTCAACTCCAATAACAAAAAAAATTAGGTCAGGTATGTAATGAACTTGTAGCGCCAGGGAAGTAAAGGAAGTAAAGTATTAGTGGTAAGTGTTGGTTGCTATTGGTTGTGTTTACAAGGTGTTACTAAGAAATAGGTGATCTCACAAAATAATTAGATGATTTGCAAGTAGCATTGAAAAAGCATAGAGAGGATGCCTTGGTGGCTCAGCCGGTTAAAGGTCTGCCATAGGCTCAGGTCATGATCTCAGGGTCCTGGGATCAAGCCCCACGTTGGGCTCCCTGCTCAGTGGGGAGTCTGCTTCTCTCACTCCTTCTGCCTCTCCTCTAGTTTGTCATGCTCTCTCTTTCTCTCTCTCAAATGAATAAATAAAAAATCTTAAAAAAATAAAAAGCATAGAGAAACATCTTCAAATTTAAGGGCTTGTAGGGTTGAAAAAGGCAAGTGATTCTGAAACCCAAACAGTAATAGAAATTTTTAAGAAATGCTTTGAGCATAAAAGGGCTTATTAAACTCAGAATTGCATAAAGTGTCAAATCAAGAGTTGATCATCACATAAATTGTTGAAACATGAGAATGGATCAAATTACCTCTGAGTAAATATCTGAGTTTCACAATGAAGACTGCAGTACCCATAAACTCCTTTCAGTTAAACAAAATGTCTTAGGAAAAGAAAATAATGTCATGTTCTCATGGTACCAGCAATTATATCCAAAGGGATAAGAACAAGGTCTAAAACTCAAAGAACATCACAATATATAAAAACTAAACCATCACGCTGTACACCTTAAACTTATACAGTGATGTATGTCAATTATTTCTCAGTAAAACTAGAAAAAAATCAAAGAACAATAGCAAGTGGGAAGATTTTGGTTGGCAAAGAACTGTAGGCTTGACTGTTGGCACATGGAACTTACTGAAATCAAACAGTAAGAAGCTGGCCAAGTTCTTGAGAAAATCTAAAATAAAAGAGGCTAACTGCCCGGGATTTAAAACCCTGCTTGATTCTCAAACTTTATATGAACAAAAAGAAGACTGAAAAAAACTGGACAAGGAGAACATATTCTCCAAAGCTCAATTTTCCGAGGTGGCTAAGGAGGAGAATAGAAAAAGAGGGACCTTTTGGGCAGAACTAATGGCTCAGGAGAACAGTGGTCTAAGAAGCAGAGCTGGAGCCCAACAAAGGAACATTATCTACCCACTGCGTAGTGATCTCTTGTATAGTTTGCCTAGTAAGATTTCAAAACTGAAATAGACAATTCTTCTATTCTTCTATTTTTGAGAGAGAGAGAGAGAGAGAGAGAGAGAAGGAGCAGGGGGAGGGGCAGAGGGAGAGAGAAAAGCAGACTACCAGCTGAGCAGGGCGCCTAACTGCGACATGGGGCTCGATCATGGGACTCAATCGTGGGGCTTGATCCCGGGACTCCGAGATCATGACCTGAGCCCAAGGCAGATGTTTAACCGACGGAGCCACTCAGGTACCCCTACTCTATTTTTTAAATAGGCGTGTTTATTGTACACAACTCATCTCGGTTGCAGCAGTGTGTACTGGTTGAGTGTGAGGCAGATAACCTTCTTTTTGGTTATAAGAAAATACCTTAATCTCTCTGGTCTCCATTCATACTGACATTTATTCATTCAACAAATATTTATTTTCTATGTATTCAGCACTGGAACTAGGGTAGTGAACAAGGTGTATGTATATAACTCGGTTTGATGAAGCTTAAGTCCTCTTCACCACGTAAAGAAATTTGAATTACAAAGTAACATATAGATTCAGTGTAAAAAATTTGGAAAATAAAAGGGAAAAAGGAAAAATTAAATCAACCCTTATCACACTGCCATCGTACATCATGACATTTACTGCCACCAGTGTGACCACTTTCAAAAGCAATCCTGACCATGACATGCCACTTCTTTACCTAAAATTCTTCACTGGCCATAGGCAGCCTCCAAACACCTTGACAAGGCTTTATAGCACTTCACACCCTGGCCTCTGCTTACCCAAAGGTTCCTTTAGCTTGTCTGTCCTATTCTCACTTCCACCACTTTCCTCACATTTTTTCTGGAACCATCTTGAATAACTTGATTTTGCCAGAGTGCCATACCCTTTCATACTCTGCTGAGACACCCCTGGATCTGATGCATACTTCTATAATGCGAATGTCACCCAATTGCAGATTTTTATTTATCTTTTTCTTTACTGAGCTCCTGCGGGTAGAAAAGACATTGATCTTTAAGTTTCCAGTACTTACCATACTTCATGCCCAGTAGGTGTCCACAAATATTTATTGAAATGACTAAATAAAAATGGAGTTATGTATTATCCCTTAACGTGTAGAACAAACAAAATGTATTTTGAATTTTTAGAATTTAGTCATTGCAAGTTGTTACTTGTAATAATTACGTTGTCTTGAGGGACATATATAATTATGTCATTGTAATTTAAACATACTTATTGAAAATCTGCAAAAACACTCCCCCTATAAAAACAGCATCCCAAATGGAACACTGCCTTCTGCAAAAATGTACTTACAAATTTGACAGTCTGTCTATTTCTATGGAAAAAACTAAACCTAATAAATACATAAATCACTGCATTAATTAATTGTGTTTTTAAACTCTCTGCTTTGACCAATGTACTTTGAGCTTGGCTCTAGGCTAAGACAATCTTGAAGGTGAGGTAGGTTTCTGATGCTCTTTTGGAATGGGTGTTTACTGTTTGACACTGTAAGTTAAAATATTGCACCTCAACTCTTCCTAATTGTCCTCTCTATAGTAGAATATAAAAAAAAAACAGTGATAGAATCTCGTCTAAGGAGGGAACAGGAGTACAGACTGTAATATCTTTCTCTGTTACATTTTGAAATGAAAACAAAATGAGGGTCCTTCCCTTTCCATAGGTACTTGTAAATGAAAACCCAAACTATTTTTTGCCTTTCTCATTCGGCAGATGCGTATTAAAATTACTGTTATTTGTTGCACCCTTTCCTGAATAACAGTTCTTTACAAAACACTGTTACTTGTAAAATGTAAACATTTTATTCACACGTAGAGGTGCTCTGTAGGTGGAATCTAGTATGACAGTTTGTATAGTTGGTATATTTTGAAAACTGAGGGTTTTTGCTGAATGTACAAAGAGAAGAACTTACAGGATGAGCAAAACTTATAAAAATCAAAACAGAAAGGTATAGAGGATTCATTAGAGATCGTTCCGTCAGTAGGGAAGGGTAGGGACTATCTGAAATAATAAAGAACAAAGGCTTCAGTTTCTGTTATTCCAATTGTTTGTCTTTATTAGTTATAGTTTATGCACAGAAATGGCAAAAAAATTATATTTGACTATAAAATCGTGGTAGTTATCTGGATAACATTTAATTTTATAGCCTATGGAGAATTCACGTTAAATGTTTAAGGCAGAATATGGGAAAGACCTAGAAGTTTTAAAGTTAGTCATTTTGCTGAAAACAACATAGCAAAGTGAATTAAGTAAACGAAACTAAGTTTTACTGTTTAAATATTATTTTAGTCATTCCAAACTACTTGTATCATTCTAGACCCTGCCAGCCACTCATAATATAGTAAAGGAGAGCGATTTACAAACTGATTACACTATACTGTGGTAAATTCAGTGATGGAAGAACACAATAAGGGAAAGAACAGCATATATTAGTTTGTGCGTGTGTGCATGGGTACATTCCCAAACATGCATCTGGGGTGGTTTTACAGAGAAGGCAGCATTTTATGTGTGTGTTAAAGAGTGCATAGCAGTTTGTGAGATAGAGATTGGCGAGGAGAGGATGTGTTTCAGCTCACGCAAAGAAGATGATGAAGTATGAATGAACATGGTATAGTTAACAACTGGTGAGAAATTTGATATATATCACCAACATTTTATGTTATCTGTTTTTCTCAAAAGAATGTTTTTCCCTGTATTATTTCACCATGTGATCTTTTGCTCAGATGCAATATTTGGAAACCCCATGTATAAACAAATTATCTCAGTTGATCTCAGAAATAGATGTTTTTTGTTTGATTAGGTTCTATAGAGAACTCCCCACCTAAAACCCCTCAGGTGATCTCTAATGAGATTCAGAGAAATCTCTAGAGATCACCCTGGCACAGCATGAAATTCATTGTCCTGGGTCATCTTGCCCTACATTATTTGTATGCAAATTTCTCTCTAGTTTATGTGTTTGTTAAATTCTGAGCTGAGACATCAATTTTTTAAAATTCCCTGTATATCACAGCAGAGTTTTGCTACCACAGCTGTTTGAACTTCAAAAGCAGTATCAGGCAAGAGTGTGTGTGTGTTGTGTGTGTGAGGGTCATTATGCTGTTGTAACAAACAAACCCCAAGCCTCAGTGGCTTAACCCAACAAAAATTTATTTTTCACTCATGCTATATGACATAGGGAACTAAAGGCTCTGCTCATTGTGAACACTCAGGAACCCAAACTGATGAAAGTACTTTCTCAACAATTTGTTCCACGATAGTCTTGGCTGAGTGAGGAGAATTTAGCAAAGCACTCATCGCCTCTTAAATCTGTCACAAAAGAGGCATATTTCATTTCTGTTTCACACTTTATTGGCCAAACAAATCCATGAATCTATGCCATACTTAACCAATGTCAGGGAAATGTAATCCTAATATGTACCTGAAAGTACAGAAATACTTAGCAAACTGCACTAATGACTTGTACACTACCAATGTTTGCTCTTCCTACTGATGAACTTCCTCCTTAATTACAAGTGTATTTCATTTATATCATCATTTCATATGTGTGTGAGAAGGAAGAAACTCATGGTTCTCTTTCTGAGAGTAGAGCTTCAGAACTTGATAGAGAGCTAAATAGGCAACTTGGCCTTGGGTATGACTTCAAAGCAGTAAGACCGACCTATGGCAGATGATGACTGGGCAGTAGAAAAAGAATCTAGTACAAGCAGAGGGAACATAAAATAAGAAAAGCAAAGGGGACTGGAAGGGGACACAGTCAATGTAACAGTAGGGTGCCTTTTTGTCAGTGATGTACTTCCTAGTCTATCCTATTCAACACCAGGATATTAAATGCTCTATACTTTTGGGTTCATCTATTTTAAATGTATCTCTCTAACAATGCCTGAAGGTGAAACTTTCAATAGTTGCTTGAAAATTAAATTATTAAAAGTTTTGCTGAGAGAAACTATGGCAAGTGATGTGTGTGTGTATGTCTGTGCGTATACACACATATAGAGTTAACTAATAAAGTTAGTCATAATTAAGTGCAGAAAATACACAATATATGTCTGATGTAAAGCTTGAACTAATTCCTTTTTTTGTTTTGTTTTGTTTCTTAACAGGATGTTGGTGCTGCCTTCTCCAGAAGGCATTATAGAGTCTTTATCTAGATTGAGGTCTCAGTCTTCAATTGAGGTCTCTCTCTCTCACCTGTTGTAACTTCTATGTTCCACATTTTATCATGCTGTGCTAGTTGCTTTAGGCTATCAGAAATGTTAATTGTGGTAATTCATCAGTGTCCCTCTGCTTGCAGTTGCTTTCGTTTCTGTCCTTAAATCTCTCTTCCTGGATACAGAATTAATCAGCTGTACTACTAGGTCAATCAGTGTTCCTACTTCTCTTCCTAATTGCCTTTGCGTTCATCTGGATGATACTGGAACTGCCACCGCCACTGCCACTGGAAACCAAACACCTCTCCTCTGTTACATCTCTCATTCGCTCCTGCCCTTTTACTGTTGCCCTTTCTCTGCTGCTTTTTTCTAAGGATAGTTTATAGCATTCGGGGGTTCTTACTTTGGGTCGAAAAGCAGACTTTTTTCCCCCAAAGATATTTCCCTTCCCCTTTAAACAGTAGATTTAATAAACATTTACAGGGCACCTATTTTGGCGTATACTGTGCTAAATGCTAGGGATTCAGAAATGGATTGAGTATAGTCCCTGCCTATATGCTCCCAAGTACCTCTTATGGGCCCAAACCAAGACCTAAAGCAGTTAAACAAGTCCCTTCAAAAAAGAAGCAGGTTGGATGTAAGACAACAGAGTTACCCAGGACTATGGCGAATCAAAAAACACCTATGCATTGTTGTTATTCGGGTAAATAATCAGAGATCTTCCAAATTATGTGTGAGTTGAAATCTTGAATTTGGATTTTTTAAGTGTTGGCAATTGGTCTAAAAAATTTTGAGCACTGTATGAATCCAATAAAACATATTTGTGGATTGGATAAAACCTTAAGACCACCAAAGTTGATTTTTGATGTACGCCGTTTACAATGTAATGGTTTCTTTACTTTTCTGCACTCCTAAAAAATTATTCGCTTATGTTTGATTTACATGTTGATGATATAATCCAGATAGCTCTGGCCCTAAATGATAGAAAATGAGTTAAGAAAATCATGAATTCAAAAAGCAAAAATATGGCTTGGGATTTCAAAATTGATAAGATAATTTCAACAGAAACTAAGTATTTACCAGGACCCCATTGAGGCATCAATATTTTCTCAGGACCAGGTATTGAGAGAGAGAAGCCAGGCTGCAATAGCAGTGAAGCAGGAAAAGCACGAGTTATCAAATATATTCAATATAATTATGCAATTCCTTCCACTAAGCAAACCTTTCTTTTATTTATTTATTTATTTATTTATTTATTTATTTATTTATTTATTCTTATGTTAATCCCCATACATTACATCATTAGTTTTAGATGTAGTGTTCCATGATTCATTGTTTGTGCATAACACCCAGTGCTCCATGCAGAATGTGCCCTCCTCAATACCCACCACCAGGCTAACCCATCCTCCCACCCCCCTCCCTTCTAGAACCCTCAGTTTGTTTTTCAGAGTCCATCATCTCTCATGGTTCGTCTACCCCTCCTATTTCCCCCGCTTCATTCTTCCCCTCCTGCTACCTTCTTCTTCTTCTTCTTTTTTTTTTTTTTCTTAACATACCACCTCACACCAGTCAGAATGTAAGCAAACCTTTCTTGAGTATCCTATGCCTTAGCAGCACTGTGTTAGGTCCAGGGTTTACAAATATTAGCAGATGGAAATCCCTGTGTCTTAGCACAATAGGGATGGAGGCTCTTTGGCAAAATGACTTATGGAGGGAGTGATCTCAGGAGAAAAATTTTAAGGGAGAGAGGGAAGCAGATGTGTCAGTTGTTGAAGCTAGGCAAAGACATGGTTTCAGAAGTTTAGCCTCAACTTGATCCCATGAGAAGTATAAGTTGCAACACAGGGTTTTCTAGTCTACAGACAAGAGGAGGGGGTAGGCTATTATATACCTGTATCAGTAGGTCATTTGTTAGAACTGCTACAAGGGGGAAACCTCATAGTTTCTTCAAGTTTGATGGCTCCAGTTAGCCAAGAGCAATCTTCCAGCGAGGAGTGAGGGAAGCCAGGACCAACAGCATAGCTGTGTACCTGGCTCAGTAGACGCAATCTGGACCACAACAGTATATGTCACATCCTTTGTTCAAAGAAATTAGAAATAGAGATGCTCCAGGCCTCCTTTCAGCACTTGTATAATCTCCCAAGTATAAAAGAAGAAATTTGTATACTTGATTAGAGATAATCGAGTATACAAAAAAGGCATGAGGAATGCTATAACCCAAATGTTTTCTAAATATCGTGGTAACAGTGGGAAGTACGGAGTAAGTAAGGGGGGGATTGGCACAGAATTCATAAATGATGAAATACTGAAGCTGATTGTTGAATATGTGCATGAATATTTCAGGTGGGAAAAGTATTTCTAAACAAAAGTGAAAACTTGTGTAGAGGCCTGAAGGAGTGAGAGAATATTCAGGGTCTACCAGTCGAAATGAAGCATTTCTTGAGGAGCTAAAACTGGAAAGGTTGTCCTAATTAAAATGAGTCGTTTTATTACTATTATGGCTGGACATCTGGACTATTTCTTCAAAGTGGTGTGGAAGCACTAAAGATTTTAGCCAAAGAAGAGTAATTATACAAACAAAAGAGAAAGAGAAATATACTATGTATGTGCCTACACCAAAAGAGATTCAGAATAGAAGCAAAACACTAGGCCATAGTTCCATGTTTGCAGTGTAGGAAGCATCCTTAATCATCTGGATAACTGCAGAAGAAGTTCTAGGAGTGAACACAAGTAATTATTTTTATTATATAACCAGTAGAAGGCAGCATTATTTGGTGGAAATTGCATTAATTAGTATAGAAAAGAAATATCCCTCTATTTTAACCCCTTCAAATTCTGAAATAAATCACTCGTCTAAAACTTTTTCTTCCCCTTAATCCGAAAAGTAGATGAAACAGGGCACTCCCAATACACAAGACATAGGAAGTGACTGCTTTTTCAGTTTGTGAAAAAGAAAGATTATTGATCACAAGCATCTTGAAAATCTCTACATGATGATGTTCGGCTAACTGCCGTTCATGCTAGTCAATTGAAAATAATGGTGTATAGCAGCATGGTAGCTATACCAAGATTTCTGTAGGAAAGGTAACTTGAAGGAAGGAAATGCTGTAGAAAGTTTACTATGAAATGTAGGGATTGCCAAAGGAAAATAATATTCTGTTTGGTAGGTATTAGTATTAGTACTGAAGTTTAATACATTCCATATTCAGGCCACAGATTTTAATGCAACTCCAATAAATAAAAAAAAGGCTTGAGAAAACATCACTGAGGGCAATAATTAAAGGCCCATTAATATATCTTAGTGACAGAGGATATACATGTTGCACAGTTCAGACAGCTTCTTGACACGGATTTATAGATAAATGGTTGTGAAGGCTACTGTGGTGAGCCACTCAGACTCTCCCTTTAGACCTGAAGCAGTCTTTTCCCCAGGAGCTGGACATCCAGGTCCCTCTCCAAGAACTACCTTATGCCAAAACAAGCTGTCTCACCCAAGGTCATAACCTTATTAATTTATTATTTCTGAGCTCCAAATTCACCACCTGCTCTGCAATAACGGACAGCTTAGCGTTTCTCCTTTAGAGTGAACATGATGTTAAGCTTACTCACTAGAGGTCGCTGTAGTGACATTGCAGGAGGAAGAAACTTTGATTCTGGCTGCCGCGCCATTGGTCAGAGGTGTGAGTTTGAGAACGTCCTGTGCTGTTCTGCCCCAACCATGTGCCAAGAATGCGCGGTGCCTTGATGACCTCACAGCTCTGGCCCTGCCTGGTGATCACCTTCCCCGGCCCTTGCAACACTAACATCACAAGCTCCAGGCCTCCTTTCAGCACCGATGCCTGCACCGCAACACGCCCCCCCGCCCCCGCCACGCCTTCTTTTCTTCAAACTTGTGCAGCCACCCACCAGATGTTTGCCTGCTTCATCAGTGACTATAGACCCAGCTGTGGCCCAGAGGAACCAACAGACATTTTTTGCTAACCAGTGAGCTGCAACCCCAGCTTCTCCCCATGAAGTTGGCCTTGAGATTCGTTCCCAAGTTTGTACCTCCTTGGGTACTCTCTCCCCAGCCCTAGGTTATCAGATAAAGTTCTCTTCTATCTTATACTTATTCTTTTATCATAGATTAATAGTTATTTATTTTAAACTTCCTCTGTTTAAATTGCAGTTTCTCTGGGCCCCAGTACTTCTATAAAACAGATACTAAAAACTGCTCAAACAAGATCACATGCTGTTTCTAAGGCTCAATTGATATGATGAATGTACAAGCATTTTGCTAAGTGTAATGTGAAATATAAATGCAAGCTATTTTATTTTTGTATTAATAATGCTAGATGATTGACTTTGCACATGTAATATTTGATTATTGATACAAATGTTTGGTTATTATGCCACCACCATTCCTGATTCTGAAAAATGGTCTAGTTGTTTGTGGATTATTTCCAAATTATCATTCCCACTCATGCAGAAAAGTTGAAAATGCAAGCTGTGATATGATAAAACATCCCCTTCCCTATCATAAAATTTTACTTAGAGGAAGAATTCTGACTGAAGTGCCATAAGAACATGATAAAGAGCCGAAGACTAGAAGGGCAAAATCACCCAAGCAAGTTTATAAAGCTTAGAAATCCCAGGCAGTTGATATTTCTCACACAGCTGAATACTAATGTATCCAGGAAAATAACATCAACTCCAGATGCAGCTATTAGGAATGTGTGGTGGGACAGGTCATCTGTGCTTTTCATCTGCCAAATGCATCCTTTAAAGGGAGTGCATGATGAATTTTGGTGAGAAAAGGAAGAGGGAGAATTTAAACACCAATATTAATTTTGTCTTACCTCTGAAAATACCCAGATCTAAATATCACATACATATATTAACTTTGTGTTATTTTTCACTTGGTAAAAGGCTTTGAAATTATTCAAATCAGTAGTACAGGAAAAAAATTAAAATAGAATCAACCAACTGAAATGTAAACCTTGCTGTTTGAACTGTGCAAGTGATTTTGAACAATTTTAAGTATTCAATTCGAAGGTGTAGAAAAGAATAAAAACAGTAAAAATACTCAAATGTAAATTCTTCTGAACCAAAGCTATTTCTATCAACTTGCATGACCAAAATATTATAGGTATATTTTGTTAGATTATCTTGTTATCAAACAACTTTCAGGGTCCTTCCTGGTACTTTAAAGACAATAAATATGTGAAAATTGAAATGTTTAGCTTTGGTAATATTGCAATTATTAAAAATGCCTTTTAAAGTTGAATTTAGACTAAGTAGTAATCACATTTTCATATTCTAGGAGAATATTTCATCAATTGGAAGGAATATAATGGTATGCATTACTACCCCAGGTATGTCCGAATATGAATAAAAATTGCTGTTAAATGTGCTGTCCCATGTTGAATTCTCCAGGAAAACAGGTACTGAGACAGAGTTCGGAGACAAGATGTTTATTGGAGATGAGGAGGGGAAGCAATTGAACTGTGAGTCAGGAAGCTCTAGAGTGAGTAATGCCTTCTAAAATGTCTCATGTTGGGTTGTGGGTGGTTGGGGCCTTTATATTCCTGCTGTGCAAGATGAGTGAGAGATGTGGGCTATTCTGGGGAGGATGTGCCCTCTGATGAGGAAGTTCTCGGCAGCTGAGAGAGACCATGAAGAGTCTGACAGCTGGAGGCTGCCTGCTGACGCTCCCCATGGCTGAACAGCAAGTTCTTCCTTGAAAATGGATCTGGATGGCACATCTCCACGTCTACCCATCCACACCCTCTGCCACTCAGATCCGTGCCTTTATGCATGTTTGGGAACAGCTCTTAAGAAACCCTGGAAGCATCTCTCTCTGAGCGGAATCCTAGAAGGAGGAGGCTAGTGAGACCAACTATAGTCCCTGGTGCTGCAGTTGGGCTCTGGACCACAACTGCTCTTCATCTCCTTCTTCCACTTTCTTTTGCATAACCTCATCAGCAGCTACTACATATGTTGATCTTCCTTAGTGGGTTATCTGGTGACATGACCCAGATCCTCATCCCTGAGGTCCCTGAGTACCTGGACACTATGCTGTTCTAAGAACATGGTGGCCATACCTGTTTTCTTTACATTCACAATTGGGCAAGGGGATACCAAGAAGCACACAAATGGATTACTTGGATTCCACACATGATCCTCTATGCTCCCATTGTGTAAGCAGCCCTACTTTCTCCTCATGATCAGAGTCAGTTACTACTACCTTGTGACTCAGTGACTCCTTTTCTTGTGGAGCTTATCATTCAGTGGGACTCTGCTTGTTTCTGGGGAAATTGTACCCTCTTTTGAGAAAAGGATGTATAAACATGCAAAGCCCAGAGTTGTAGAAATAGGGAGAATAAAAGACCCCAGTGGGTCACTGGAAATAATGGTAAATGAATGGAAACTCCTGAATCCAATGTTTGGTTCCCAGGTATTCTTACATACTGGGAACACAGTATCATATAAAGATAGTTAGTTCTGGGTGTACACAAAATCCTGGGGGATAGAATATTGCTTCCGACCTGGTGCTTCAGCTGTGCTTTCACCAGCCTGGTCCAACACTAACAGGCCCACAGATTCCGAGTCATAAAATATGTTATATGACCAGTGGATCCCATGATCAAGGACCCATTCCCACATCACTTTTGCTGTAAAGAGATCCCTGGTCTGCTACTTTGTTGTGTGGAATCACATGCCAGGAGATCAAACACTATAAACTCTTGGACAATGGTGCTAGCTGAGGATCTGCAGGCAGTAAAGGCAAACCCACACCCACAATAAGTATCTGTTGCTATGAAAATGAGCTATTGGCCTTTCCAGGTTAGAAAGGACCCAACATGGTCAACATGCCACTAGATGGTCATTTGTGCTCCTTGAGAAATGGGATCATTTTAAGGATAATAACTATTTTTTATTGCTGCCAAACTGAATAATTACTGGTTGCAGTAGCAAGATCAGTCTTGGTCAGTGGGAGTCCATGCTGTTAGGAAAATGCATAACCTCTACCCCTGTCACCGTGTCTACATCGTTTCAGCACAGGGATGGTTGATGACAAGGCTTGTCCACATTATTGGTTGGACAGGTCAGGGTCTACTTTGCTGTTTAGTGCCCCTACCATGGTGGATGATTACTGTTGAGTATTAACATGTGATACAAACACCTTGTATTCACACACTATACCCACTCTTGAATGTATGTCCTCTACTCTAGAACTTCTTTTTCCTAATCTTCTAATCTTTCTCCTTCTAGGCCCCTGATGAGTTGGCCAGACTATTTGCTACTATCCATGAGTCTGTATATACTTTAAACATGGAATATTCCTTTTCCACATGAAAAGGATGACCAGATGAACTTCCTGAAGCTCTGCTCATTGGGAGGATTTTTCTTTACTATCATTTGGAAAGGTCATTGGGGCTATAATTCAGCTACCATCCACTTTTCAACTTGTGCCTACATACTAAGCCAATCTATGTGTAAATAAGTCTTGGGCTTTTTTCTCTTCCTTCAGCAGATAATGTATCATTCTGCTGTGTAGCCATTGGAGTAAACTGAGAGAGTGATACTGACAGTGATGGCTCTCAATGCGGGGGGCAGAGGGGGGGTGTTGGGTTACCTGTCATCCAGCTTACTTGTAGTCACTACTTTTATTCATGCTCCATCCTGGATGTACCACTGCCATCAGACATTGAATTTTTGCTGGACTTATCCAACCTTATAATTTGGTGACTTTCATAGGTTCTAACTCATGATGAGCTGTTGTCGCCATATGGTCACTTAATGTCCTATGGACAATCATTCTATGTCCATCAGGGGCCAGAAGCACACCAGAAGTTGTTTTTCAAAAGGAATATAATTATTCGTTGCTGATGGCAAGGCTTTGTTCCAGAACCCTGGGAGCCTGTATTGTGATTCTCTTACTAGGGCTTGCCACAATTTCCACACAGCATCTTTTCCCATTATCGATATTTCCAGCATGACAATGTCTGCCAACTCTTATGGCCTCAGCAGAAAGGCTGCTGGCGCTGCAGCATGGGACTGCTGCAGAGCCCTATTATTCTCTGGTTCCTGTTCAGAGCTGGCAGCCTCTCGTGCCACACAATCTTTTGGTGGGAGCAGTATTGCAAAGTGTGGAATACGCTGCTTTTAGAACCTGGAGAGACCTGCTTGTCTTTTACATTGGAAGTAATATCCTAGCATACCCTGACTAGAGGATTTCCAAAATTTTAAGGATGTGGCTGGTCCTGCATCTTGGTGAGGTTTCTCTCTTATTTCTGGAGCTTGTGTGTTTTTCCAAGGCCTGTATGTGTCATCCATCTCTTGCTTCTTTACATGCTACTAAAGAAGTTTGTGGGCTTTCACACCTGGTTTTCAACTGTCTCCTACTCTCCCTTGGCTGCTTGATATAATTTTGTAATTTTTTTTTAAAGATTTTATTTATTTATTTGACAGAGAGAGACACAGCGAGAGAGGGAACACAAGCAGGGAGAGGGGGAGAGGGAGAAGCAGGCCTCCCGCGGAGCCGGGAGCTGGATGCGGGGCTCGATCCCAGGACCCTGAGATCACGACCTGAGCCGAAGGCAGACGCTTAACGACTGAGCCACCCAGGCGCCCCATAATTTTGTAATTTAACAGTGGCATTTAGCGATAACTACCCAATCCCATTGTTACTTTTTTCATGAGAGAAACTCTCACATTCCTAGGTCAGGGTGAGTTTGATTTTTTAACAGCTTTATTAAGATATAATTCATATACCATATAATTCACCCATTTAAAGTCTACATTCAGTATTGCTTAGTATATTCACAGTGTTGTACAACCATCGTGATGATCAAACTTTGTATTTTGCCTCCCTGAAAGAAACCCATACCCATTTGGAGTCACATCTACCTTCTATCCTCAGCCCTATGAAACCATTAATTAACTTTCTATCTCTACAAATTTGCCTATTTTAGATATTCGATATAAAAAGAATGATACAGTATGTGGTTTTTTTGTCACCAGCCTTTTTCATAGTATAATTTTTTTCAAGGTTCATGCATGTGATGGCATGAATCAGTACTCTATTTAAGTCTCAAATAATATTCAATTGTATGGACGCATCACATTTTGTTTATCCATTCATTTGTCGATGGACATTTAGGTTAGTTCTACTTTTGGCTATGTAAATAATGCTGCTATGAACATTTCTGTACAAGTTTTTATGTAGACATATTGCTTCATTTCTCTTAGGTGTATACCTAGGAGTGTAACTGCAGGGTCATATAGTAATTCTATGAGTACATTTTTGAGGAACTGTTTCCAAAGAGTCTGGTAATCTGGTCCATTTTACATTTCTACCAGTAAAGTATGCAGGTTTCAGTTTCTCCACGTCCCTACCAACACTTATTTTTTCTGTATTTTTCATTATAGCCATCCTACTGGATATGAAGTGCTATCTCACTGTGGATTTGATTTTTATTTACCTAATGTTGAGCGTGTTTCCTGTGTTCCTTTATCCTTTTATCTAATATTTCCTCCATAATTATCATATACCTAGTACATTGTACCTGCTAGGGCAATCCCTCCCACTGGTACACTTGCTTAATTCACCACCAGTGAAAAATCTTAATAACTCAACAGCCATCTTGTGCCAAGAGTTTACCATGCTCCACTTGCCACCAGGAGTCTTCATAGCAAGTTGGGTGGTGAGTGATCTAGTTCCAAAACATCATCTTATTGCAGCTTTCTCAGTTCACTCCTGGTGCCAACTGTTGCTGACTAAGTTTTTCAGAAGCAGATGTAAGACAGTTTGTGGTGTACGATATATATTAGGAATCAACATCTGTTAAGGGAGATAGAAGGAGGATCAGACAGAGGATGAAGTGAAACTAAGATGCAATCCTGACGGACTGGGTTAAATTGGTGGGGGCTCTGGAAAGCACTTGCTCATTATAATGTACTGTTTGGGGCTAAAATACCCTTAATTGATTCAGCCATCAGATGTGGACTGCCCTCAGAAGGGTGTCCCTCAAGTAAGGCCATTCTCTGCAGATGAGGCAAAACCAGAAGGAGCTGACAGCTGGAGGCTGTCTGCTGATTCCCTCCCAAAAGCTGGGCATCAAATCTTTTCTTTCCATAGTGATCTGAGTATCACATCACCACGTCTACAACAAATGTTATACTAGGATGCAATTTAGAACCCTTCCTAGTAATTAACTATATTTTATTATGTGGCTTTTGGTCATGTTGAATAATCTCCAAACATTAAATAATTAAGGGATGAATATGAAGTGTTGTTAGATAACATATGCAGGGGTTAATTTCCTTTTTTCAACTGTTTACTTATTTGCATGTATTTATGTTTCGCTGCCTATTTATTATTCTGTAGAAATAGAAGTACAAACTGATTTCTTCTGATGAAACACATAAAATTGTACACCCTGAGAGATTTACCTCGTCTTGAATGAGACTCTCCCTCCCCCTCCTCCCGCTCTCTTTCTCTACACACACACACACACACACACACACACAATTACTCTGGAAGTTTTTATTGTTTAACATTCTTTCTCCTTAAATGTACATATTGCTTAAAATTATTTTCTCCCATTTGGAAACTCCTGTATGCAAAGGCACTTAATTTTATGCCAAAGAAGTTTATTACAAAATGAAAGGTATAAAATTTTACCCAGAATTCTACTGGCTTTGAGAGAGAACCCTAGATGTGCTTCTCACATCTTTCCAGCCTTTTCTGTAATTTGACCTTTTGATATTAGGACATGACTTTTTCAATATTCAATTGCTACATTGCAAATGCATTGATCTTTCATGTCTTGGACATTCACTCTTTCATGTAGAATTGACTGAAATGAAATGTAATACAATATGCACTTTGAAGAACCTAAATCAATTTAGGCAATTTTCCTACAGAGAAAGAAATTTACTTATAAGAGGCAAACCATATTGGAAATCCTACCTGAAGTGGCAAGTACACTACCCATATACTTTTAATACAAAGTAGTTTCAAATATGCTATGTAGAGGTGAATAACAAGAACAAATCTTTTTAATATACATTAATATATTACTTTCTAGGCAATGACTTTCTCATACAATATGTGTTTTATTTTTTTCTCAACAAGTAGACATTTCATTAAATTTGTTCTAATGGCTTCTGTATTTTAATAGCTTATATATTTATTCACCTAAAGAGGGTCCAGTGGCTGTCTCTTATTCTAAGTAATTTACACTGGTCTGTGCTTTCAACACTTTAAATTCAATGTGTCTGTATATTGTCTGAAAATTTTGAGTTCCAGTGAGTTAAAATGAAAGGCAAATGAAAGTGAATTTTAGCATGATAGAGTGGTTCAGTTCTTATCATAATCAAAGTGCACATACATGCACGTGCATGCACGCATGCGTGCACGCGCATGCACACACACACACACACACACACACACACATACCTTGGGCTTCTATGGTACATTAGGACACCTGAGGGGCTATTTGATTTTTCTTCTCCTGTATAGAATTCACCACAGTGGATAAGGGGGAGACTGGAAATGGGTTGGTGGGCCCATCTCAACTACCAGAATAGAATTACCTCTCATCCTAAAAGACGGGAAGAAAATTGTTGCCAAGGAGCAGAAAGGTAAAATTTCCTCTGTAGGAACACAGCTATCCATACAACTAGTAATTTGGGGACACACTTTCTTTAAAAAGCCTTTTCAATCCTGGCAAATTCCTGAAGAGAGGTAAATTCTGTTAAGTGATATGTTAATGACTTCTTGTTTTTTTTTTTTTTTTTTTAAAGATTTTATTCACTTATTTGACAGAGAGAGACACAGTGAGAGAGGGAGCACAAGCAGAGGGAGCGGGAGAGGGAGAAGCAGGTTTCCCACTGATCAGGGAGCCCGATGCGGGGCTCGATCCCAGGACCATGGGATCATGACCTGAGCCGAAGGCAGACGCTTAACGACTGAGCCACCCAGGCGCCCTATGACTTCTTTTGCCTCTCACTTGAGAAAAAAAGGTGGGGCAGAGCTTAAATGAAAAGAATTACTCTTTTAAGAAAAATCAGTATAGGGATAAATTAGACCAGTATTGCATGAGATATTGAGATATTGTCAAGTTATCAGTGCTGCTTCTTTCCCCCTGTTGTTGTTTCTGATTTTGTTTGTTCTAGCGCTAGATAACAACCTTGGTAACAGAAACTATTGGTGTATGTTCCTTCTATTAATAGGACATCTAGAGAACTCAGGAAAATATATTTAGTTATGGAAAAAACCCTGATTTTATTATTAGTTTTATTATTTTTAACCCTGCTTTTATTTACCAAAACATGTTTAATGAACAAGCATCATATATGTAAGCATACATACATGAAGCCAGGTATTACTAAGAAAGCTTTCTTTGAAACTAAGGGTTTAGGTCATTAGAAGGGGCACTAAACTCTAAAATGATTTAATAATCTTGCTGAACTTTTTTTCATATATAGAAAATTTTCTTTCCATAAAATGTTTTTCTTCGAATCAAGCCTCAAAGCTTTTCGCAGATCTGGTATACCTCTGCTCATAGAACCATTTTTGTGAACCATAACCTGGCCTTAAATCATGCCATGAAAGTTTTGGCTTTATGTAAGTAATTTTAAATGCTATATTGTCCAACTAAGTAAGTCATTGTTTCTGAGTGCCAGCACTACAAATCTATCATCTTCTCTTTAGCCAGCATTGTAACTTAAACTGAAACTCAGTTTTAACAGGTAGAAGCTGGATTTTCTATTTCATTGTCTTCATACCATTTTTATTCATTTAAGAGGCACGTGGAGCAAGGGAACAGATACATGAACTAGTTGGCACTTGGTTCCTAATTCCTCTCTCTTCTCTCTCATATCTCACCAAGCCTTTAGAACTTACAATGTATGTACAGGGTAGTTAATTTTTAACCTCTGCTGTCATGAACAATTTGCTGCCTAGAATCCAATTCAATTCATCATCCATGTACTAAGCACCCATTATGAACAAGTCATTGTGTTAGGGATTCGAAGATGAAGAGGACATTGCCTTCTCCTAGTGAAATTATATCTAACTGGAATTTTACATACTGCCTACAGTTAGAACTGCTCCCTTACCACCACCAACCCCAATCACATGTTCTTCTTTTATATCAAGAACTAGATATATCTGTATGGGCCTCTCCTGCTCTCAGAAACCCGTTGCCTGTAGCTTTCTGTTGCTTGTAGCTTGGATCTCCCCTGCTCTTTCTGAATGCCAGCACGCAGCCACTTACAGACACCATCTTATCCAAATGAACTGATAATGATCTGAATCCAAGGAGACAGGATACATCTCTATTATATAATCATATATCCTAGATCAGTCAGGAATCCAAATTTTCAATATCGGTGGCCAAAATTTTTTTCTATCTTTCATTGACTTCATTACTATTTGGACTCATTTGGAAGGATCTATATACTTCCTGGTATAAGGGAGTGTCTAACTTCAGGAGATTATATTCACAAAGACTGTTTAGAATCTAAATTTTTAACTCCAGTAAGATTCTCCAATTAAAAAGGAGTGTAGAAATTATGCTTAAGATAGGTGGAAGCTTTTCCAAAAGTATGCAAAATAAAACACACTTGACTTAAAATATCAATGGCTATCAATAGGACACAAGGTATAATGGGGATAATAGATGGGGTTTTGGAATTGAACAAAATTGTTAATATACTGGCTCCTTTTTCCTCTCTTTCTTTCTTTCTTTCTTTCTTTCTTTCTTTCTTTCTTTCTTTCTTTCTTAGAAAGAAAAAGAGAGATAATGTGTGGGGCGGGGGAGGGGCAGAGGGAGAGAGAGAGACTCCTGAAGCAGACTCCCCGCTGAGCAGTGAGCTCTATCCCAGGACCCTGAGATCATGACCTGAGCCGAAATCAAGAGTCATACGCTCAACCGACTGAGCCATCCAGGCGCCCCTACACTGGCTCCTTTTCTTAATACCTGGGTGATATTTAGCACCTGATGAATTTAAACTCTCAGGGCTTCAGCTTTGTTAAATGTGTTATGTATAAAAAAGTTAATAATATCCTCTTCCTGAGAGTTAGTATAATGAGTAAAGCATAATATTTTTCAGTTGAACCAAATGAAAATTGCCAAGATTCAACTTTTTAGAACCTAAAAAATGGGCATTTTTTATCATTCACAATTGAAAATGTATATAGAGCACTTTGTACACAGAGAGCACTGAATAACTTGTAGCTCTTGCTGTTTCCATGGGAAAGCTGGTACGTTCAGAGCCTCCCCTTGCACCCCGCCTCCCACTGCACCTCCAGAAGCTTGGTAGTGGAAACAGAGAATCTGCTTTGCTGCCTTCCCTACTTCTAAAAATGTTGTGATTTCCTTGGCACAAGTTTTAGGGTAGTGATTCAAGGGTATCCCATGGGAGGGTGCTGGGGGAGAAGTAAGAGGGAAAGTAGGTGGATATTTCTATGGCCTAAAAACTTCACAACAGGCTGCAAGCTGGGGTGTGCTAAGAGGAAGAGAAAGAGACTGGTATTCAGTGAAGTGCACTTTGGGGCCCCTTCATTTGTGAGGATGAAACCAATTCAGCAGTGGGTATTTCTACCCCTATTTCTTCCTATTGGTTCTTTCCATAACTGCTGTAATGACTGACAACCCCTCTCCTCTGCAGTTCTTGTCTCACCCATGGGAGTTTTGCAGTCCAGTAATTAATGGAGAACGCTTGCGAGGAATTCAGGAAAGCCTTCCCTTATACCTCTTTCTATAACTCTTCCTACGACTAAGGGCAAGGGAAGCTTCTGAAGCAAGCAAAAGGAAGAATGAATTTTCTGAGGGGAAATAAATATGGGCCTGGGGCAGCCCATTCAGGGCAGCTCTTCCCAGGTGGGGGCTCATATATGTTTATAATTTTTTTTGGTTACATTCATTCATTTGACACACACCTGTCATCTCTCCAAATAGACTGTCAGCAACCTAATGTCAGGGGCCACATCACATCTGTGTGTATCTTCCTCCTTCCTCTTTCATCCTGCTACTTTATTTTTCCCATACATTTATTTATTTTTTTAAAGATTTTATTTATTTGACAGAGAGAGACACAGCGAGAGAGGGAACACAAGCAGGGGGAGTGGCAGAGGGAGAAGCAGGCTTCCCGTGGAGCAGGGAGCCCGATGTGGGGCTCGATCCCAGGACCCTGGGATCACAACCCGAGCCAAAGGCAGCCGCTTAACTGACTGAGCCACCCAGGCGCCCCTCCCATACATTTAAAACAGTAGATTTACACCAGCTCCCAAAACCAATAAAGGCTCTTTTACTTTTAAAATATCTGGTTTCAAGCTCTTTGATTCTCTAACAGACAGAAAGATCCTACCCCTGCTGTTATCAATTTTGATATGTCATTTCCTCTTGCTACAGCACTTTCGAAGTGGAGCAACTGCTTCATTTCCTTCTGAGGCCATCCTCTCATACACTTGAACACATCTATTAAGCTTGGACAGCTTCCTTTGTTGTGGCTCAATAGCCTGAACTTCATTTTTGTTCAGAGAAGCAATTTCACATCCTTTAATCTTTTCACTTGATCTTCTCTGGATCCTTTCCAGTTTCTCCCATATGTTTTTATAAATGGCAAAATTTGAACTTTGCCTCTAGAGATTCTGGAAAAAGCTGCATAATTACTCCCCCCTGTCAAAGTTCAACTCCTCTCAGAACAACTAGAACAATGTCTTTGTTTATAGGTGCTTGGGTATGGTACAGTTCATGCTTAACCAGTGTGTATCTAAGGCTTTTATACTCAGTGCTGGAGCTCTCAAGTCTTTGGTGAGAGAGTCATCCTCAAGAATTTTGGCTTTGGAAGGATTTTGATATCATGACTCTATAACTTTAGGGCTTCAGCAATCTACCAAAGAAAGGTGTAGTAAATTAAAGATGGACATACATTTTTTTGGTCACAGTTTCCACAGAGAGGTCAAGTCTGTATTTCCTGCCCTTAAATCTGGGCTGGACTGTGACAGCTTTGACCAATAGAATATGAAAGAAGTAATATTGTGCCCAGTTCTAGGCTGTCTTTGTTTGGGCCACCATACCAAAATACACTGGGGTGGCTTGAACAACAGACATTTAGTTCTCACAGTTCTGAAGTCTGGGAAGTCTAAGATCAAGATGTTGGCAGATTCAGTTCTTGGGAAAGATACTCTCACTGGTTTGTAGACAGCCACCTTTACCCTGTAGTCTCACATGGCAGGTAGAGAAAGCTCTCATGTCTCTTCCTCTTTTTTAAGGGTATTAATACCATCATAGTGGCCCCACTCTTTCGACTTAATCTAACCCTAATTACTTCCTCAAGGCACCACTTCCAAATACCATTACATTTGGGATTGGGGCTTCAACATATAAATTTCGGGCAGGGGAGGACACAAACATTCAGTCCATAGGACAGGCCTAACCCTTTGGAGGATGAAAAGTTATCACTTCTGCCTTCTTGGAGCCCAGAGCTGACAAGTAATAAATCCAATTACCCTATTGGAGAGAACTCTTGCAGAGGCAGCATAGGTAGGGAGAGAGACACAGCTGAGCCAAGCCTTTCAGCAGTCCCTGCCAAGTTAGTAGGCATGTGAGTGGATCTATCTTGAATCTTCCAGACCAGTTCAACCACCAACTAAATACTATAAATTGACCGTGTCAATGCCACATGGACGAAAAACATTGTCTCAGCCAGCCCTGCCTAAATTCTCAACCTAGAGTATTGTAAGAGATAATAATAAATTGTTTTAGCAAGCCACTAGTTTTGTAATGATTTGTTATATAACAATACCTAACCAGAACAAGAGAGAAACACAATTCCCTCTCTTCACATTACCACCTTTTCTGTATGTCCCTCAATATGTCCTTTGCCTATAAGTATCTTTTAGTACTCCGGCTAAGTGGCTGTGGTTGTGGCTGTGACCTCTGGGGTGTATGTAGAGTGTTTGATTATCATCATACAAACAACTCCAAGTACTTCTCCAAGAATTTGGATTTCTAGGTTACTTTGCTACCAGAGTTAGCTCATTCAGGGTCACTGGGAAAGACCAAAATGTTAAATAGGCAATTTCATCTCTTTATGGCACTTTCTGCTTTTTTTCATCTTGGAGCCCTGAGCTTCTGTGTGACAAGTAAGATCACTCTACAGAGACCATGTGAAGATGAAATATAACTTCTGTATCATCACTAGATTAATACAAGCTCTACTCTAACCTATTCTAAGTCAAAAGGTAAGTGTTGTGTCTCATAGTTTCATGTGGAAGACTGCTTCCTGATTAATTTTTCTCCCAGGAATAAAGCTATAAAATATTATGGAGAATGTGGTTAGATGTGTATAGGAGGGTGAGGAACAAAACTGCAGTGTATCCCAGGATTCCTCAGTCCATCCATTTGATTCATGAATACTCATTCCTAAATTGCAGAATCTTGAAACAGAGATTTATTTATTGAGGGTGTTGTGGACATGTTATGCTCTTTCCCCATGGAAAAATTATCTATTTAGAGCTCCCACTTTGGGTATATTTTCTGAAAACTTTTGCAAGTCTCAAAGCATGATCTGAACAAGCAGATTACACAGTACATTACTTCTAATCAATGAACAGGACTCAATCTTGCTAAAATGATCTTCCTCCACTGGGACTGATCTTCACTGGCCTATTTCCCTCACTATTACTGCATCAAAAGTAGGGGCTTATTTTCTATTGGTTCATTTGTCCAAAGGCAGGAAATCAAAAGATTTAGTTCCTATGGATCCAACTGTTTTTTAAAATACTTCAGGGTATGTCATTTATCACTAACCAACACACTTTCACTATCGGCAGTCACCAGTGCAAGATTGTTTTTCTTTAGCTACCAAATGTGGTTGATACCTGCACTCTACCCATTTCTTAAGGTGTGAAAATAATGGATATTTAAGAAATCACACATGAAAACAAAGAGATACTTACACACACACCAACAATTAGTATGGCTGGGGCTGTTAATGTGAATATCTTAGTGTTTTAATCCACTTTCTGATTCTAGTCTCCAGCTACCGAGAGATAGTTCTGGTATAATAGAAGCAATGATGCCCTGCCTGAAGAACACATTTGAAGCCAATCTCTCAAGAGTCAGAGGCAACGAAGTAAGCCAATTCAGAAAGGCAAGCCAAAGACATAGATAATCTGTTACACTTAGACCCTTGGTGAATAAACAGATGGCTGGGATTGTGCAGAAGTATGCTCAGGGCCTGCAGATCTAATAACCAGAAAAGTAAGCAAGGGCAGCTGAGTTGAATTGTTGGTGACAAAGGCTGGAGGCTCATTGAAAATTAGGCAACCTCCGGGCTTTTCTGAACTAGAGGAATAGATTTTCACCAACCCCTGAACTTTTAAAATGCAACATTCAGGAGATACATTGCACAGAGGGAAACAAATTTGGAAAGGGCACTAATCACTGTGTTTCAGGAACCAAGGATGGCTGGAATATCCTTAGTCATGGAGGGCTGTCTGAAGCTTAGGTCACCTGAGTGCATGTATGTTAAACCTTGTGATTGCTCAATTATTGCATTTTAGGTACTTGAGGAGCCAATAAGTTGGTATAAAGAAACTTTTCAGTTATGGGAAAACATAAGATAGTCTCTGAAAAGTAGAGCCATGGAAGAACATCAACAGAGCAGGAGAACAGATATAAGTATCTGGCAGAAGCAGATTCTCTGTGAAGCTAAGGATGCTATAGCTTCAAGGTCCTGCACTTGCTGGTGATTTTTTCAAGGGCCTCAAGCAATGTGTCCACATGATCCTGTGTTTTGTAAAATTTGCACATTAAGATTACTTTTTGTAGTTTAGTTTCTTCACATTGTGACATGCCTTCTGTCACATTTTCCTTCTGTCAGTTGCCACTGGTGTAGCCAAAGAAACTTTTGGGATATGACTAAAGTGAAGGTGAATTGGGAAACATTTACTTTGGATTTACTGGGAGATATTTGTGAGGTTTTCATCCATGTCCATGAAGAAAAGTTATTTCTAATCATCCACACAGCAATGGCTCCACAAAAACTCCTATAGTTCACCATTCTGTCTGACCTAGTGTTGTGACAGGGATACACAGGACCAGAGTTGTTACTGTCACATGAATGTGCTCTAAGGAACTCAGCATTAAAGGTTTGTGGACAGAAGAAACAAAGCCTGAAATGTATGAGGCTAGGAGCTGGTCTGTGAGAAATTTGTCTACTCATTAAGTCATATAACATTGTAATGGGAGGATTTGGTTTCCACTGATGCCTGTCAAAGCAGAATATATTTGATAATACAGTATACGCCATTATAAATGCACCATACCTTTTTTTCCTGTTTTGATGGGAGTCATGCAAAAAGGAATTAATCTAAATTCTTAGTGGCGCATGTAAAGGGAGGGGGAAAGAACTTGTAGTGTTATTACCAACACCTAGTAATGTTTGGGAAGTTGTATATTTGCCCAACCAAAGCACTGGATTGTGTCTTAATGTATCCATTTGGATGAGACAACAAAGCATCCCCACTTTGTTGGAACAAATTTTCTGAGAGAATTAAACAGTTCAGCAAAACAACACATTCAGCAAAGCAAGAAAAAAACAAGTATTCTAATGACAATTCATCTAATACTTCTTCCAAAGTATGTGCAGTAAGAGTAATTTGATTATACATTAGTTTAGCTCACTACAGGGTAGCAGTAATTTATAATGCATTGAATTGTTGATCTATGTTTTCTTGCTTGACAAACATAGACACAGTTCAATCTGAATCTTACTAGCTATTTAAAGTTGTGCAAGTCATGGAACCACTCTGGGCCTCTGTTTCCTTATCTCTAGAATGGAAATAACATTTATTCTCCTCACATGTCAGGCTGTATTAAGAGAAATCTGTTACACTATTTATTATAAGTATGTGTGTACTGCAAAGTATTGTCCAGTGTTAATCATAAGTCTTCAGTGGTGATGGTTTAAAAAGGAAAATGTTACCTCATTCTATATCTCCAGGATTATCCCCACTTCTGGACAACCTGACTATATTTTAGTCTCAGCACAAGTAGGTTTATTTCTCAAGAAACAATTTTTAAATTTACCTCAAATCAACCAGTACAAAAGTATAGAAAGAAAAAAAAAGACTTAAAAAATAATGCATTGAGTATGAATTTTTTTGAAATTCTTCCCAGGGTATAGCAATTAAGTCTGCTTCCTGGTTTATCCTGAAGATAAGTTAAGCCTATTCATAGTGGTTTTATCTAAAGAAAAACACTGTCCCTTATACAGAAATAGTGATTTTTCGACCTAAGATAGAACTCAAGACATCTATTATATCTCAACTATGGATGTTAACTCAGAGATATGTGAAAAGCAATGAATGGCATTCTGATATACAAGTGCATTAGCAGAGAAAACTAGCTGCTAAGGGCTCTCATCCAGTGGAAATTCCTTAATGCATTTATCATGATCCAGGTGTAGAAACAATATTTTCAGTGCTTTAGTGTTGATCACACTTCAGGATGTTGGCCCACACTAAGCAACTCCCAGGATACTTTAGAATAAAACCAGATGCCAATCCATTAATTTACAATGAGAAACACAACAGTCTACTTGATTGGAGAGTCAGCTCAGCCACACTAGTACATTCTCTCCCTGCGGAAAAATGCCAAAGGAAGTCAACTACAGTTAGAAAAGCCGGGTGAGGGAGTTAGCTGAATGACTCAAATCTGATAGCCCAAAGCAGCTTTGTCTCTTGGTATGGCTAGCCCATAGCAGGATCTGAAGGGGACCTTGCATAAATCTTGGCTAAATCAAATAAAAATTTACTAACAGTTGTGCATAGCACAATGATCAGAGAGAAGAAAGTGCTGTGTTTGCATTCTTCTGTCCCCTAGAAAGTGTGGAGAAAGAACGCTAACTTGTAAATGTTAGGATTACTAAAAAAAAAAAAAAAAAAAGGATTACTGCACAATATAAAAGAGTAAAATAATTAAAAGCAAGATTTATATGTCAATATTAAAGATACACCATAGAAACTGAGGAAGGGTAATGAGTAAATTCATAAATTAGAGATTCATGATTTCATTAAAGGAGTTAATTTATGGATGAACTGATTTTGATAGAAGACTATCTATAAATCAAAGTTCTAGGTGTGAGAAGGGACTTATATATAAATAAGATATGGTCATCTTTATTAAAATTCACCAGTAAGTAAAATTCTCTTGTACTTTCATTTCCTGTGAATGTCTGAATTTTTAATTCATTATTTTTCATACCAGGAAACCAAATTAAATCCATATTTTCACTTGCTAACATCTATAATCAAGAGACAGGCAATTATTTAGTGAAACTATAAATGTGTGATATCATATTTACATATTTAGTAATTATTTATTGAAAACGTATACTAATATTTATAATCTCGACAACTTATTCATTCTGCTCCTTGACCTATGTCATAGAGATGATTATCTGACATAAATTGAAAAAAAGGAAAAAGTGATCAGGACAGCTACTGCTCTGAGAGGGATTTATATGGGAAAAGTGTTATGCTAAAAATTTTCTGCTTTTGACCAAGATCTTTCTAGCCTATGTCTATATTGAAGGAAATATCCTTTACAATGAACACCTAGGCATTAAAAAGGGAGTCATTCAGGAAGAAAGGAAATGAGATTATTTAGGCCTACATTTTGTCTATATTTAGGCCTAGCAGTCCATGGAGTCTATGACATGGCTTAAAGGAAATCTGTGAGGTCAAAAGATCTAGTATGCAAGTTTATAGTGCAAAAAAGAATGAAAAGGTCATTGACAATAGTTTCAAATTCCACATTTTTACCAACCTTTAAGAAATTGCCACTTGCCCCTTTGAGCATAATAATGATATTTATTTATCTATCTATCTATCTATCTATCTATCTATCTATCTATCTATCTATTTATTTATTTATTTATTTGAGAGAGAGCGAGCACGAGAGCATGAGGGGTTGCAGATGGAAAGGGAGAGGCAGAGAATCTCAAGCAGACTCTGTGATGAGTGCGGACCCTGACATGGGGCTCGATCTCATGACCCTGAAATCATGACCTGAGCCAAAACCAAGAGTTGGACACTTAACCAACTAAGCCACCCAAGCATCCCAGACTGAGATTTTTAAAAATGTAAAGCAATGTCATTCTTCTCACTAATTTTCATTTTTAAAATGTAGTTATTATTTCTCATAAAAATGTTATAAAAATATTTAATGGGTTTATTATTGTCATTTTAAATGAATTGATAAATGTTTTGTAAAAATTTCTCAGATTTAATTGCTAATATGGTAACTATAGATAGTGCTAATGCATATATTTATTTATTAACATATAATGTATTATTTGTTTCAGGGCTACAGTTCTGTGATTCATCAGACTTACACAATTCACAGCGCTCACCATAGCACATACCTTCCCCAATGTCCATCACACAGTCACCCCATCCCTCCCACCCCCCTCTACTCCAGCAACCAGAAAGTTGAGTTCTTTCCAACTTTCCTAGTTTCAAAACGCTGTTGTCCAAAATTATGCAGGGAATGATCCCAATCTTTTGGTATCGGTTGAGACCCAGGATGTGATCTATTCTGGAGAATGTTCCATGTGCACTAGAGAAGAATGTGTATTCTGTTGCTTTGGGATGGAATGTTCTGAATATAACTGTGAAGTCCATCTGGTCCAGTGTGTCATTTAAAGCCTTTATTTCCTTGTTGATCTTTTACTTAGATGATCTGTCCATTTCAGTGAGGGGGTGTTAAAGTTCCCTACTATTATTGTATTTTTGTCAATGTGTTTCTTTGATTTTGTTATTAATTGGCTTATATAATGGGCTGCTCTCATGTTAGGGGCATAGATATTTAAAATTGTTAGATCTTCTTGTTGGATAGACCCTTTAAGTAGGATATAGCGTCCTTCCTCATCTCTTATTACAGTCTTTGGTTTAAAATCTAATTTGTCTGATATAAGGATTGCCACCCCAGCTTTCTTTAAATGTCCATTAGCATGGTAAATGGTTTTCCACCCCCTCACTTTCAATCTGGGGGTGTCTTTGGGTCTAAAATGAATCTCTTGCAGACAGCATATCGATGGGTCTTATTTTTTCATCCAGTCTGATGGGGCATTTAGCCCATTTACATTCAAGCTAAGTGTTGAAAGATATGAATTTAGTGCCATTGTATTGCCTGTAAGGTGACTGTTACTGTATATTGTCTGTGTTCCTTTCTGGTCTATGTTACTTTTAGGCTCTTTCTTTGCTTAGAGGACCTCTTTCAATATTTCTTGTAGGGCTGGTTTGGTGATTGCAAATTCCTTTAGTTTTTGTTTGTCCTGGAAGCTTTTTGTCTTTCCTATTTTCAGTGACAGCCTAGCTGGATATAGTATTTTTGGCTGCATTATTTTTCTTTAGTGTTCTGAATCTATCATGCCAGTCCTTTTTGGCCTGCCAGGTCTCTGTGGAGCAGTCTGCTCCAATCTAATGTTTCTACCATTGTAGGTTACAGACCTCTTGTCCCGAGTGGCTTTCAGGATTTTCTCTTTGTCTCTGAGACTTGTAAGTTTTACTATTAGATGTCAGGGTGTTGACCTATTTTTGTTGATTTTGAGGGGGTTCTCTTTGCCTCCTGGATTTTGATGCCTGTTTCCTTCCCCAAATTAAGGAAGTTCTCTGCTATAATTTGCTCCAATATACCTTCTGCCCCTCTCTCTCTTCTTCTTCTGGGATCCCAATTATTCTAATATTGTTTCATCTCATGGTATCACTTATCTCTCAAATTCTGCCCTCGTGATCCAGTAGTTGTTTTTCTCTCTTTTTCTCAGCTTCTTTATTTTCCATCATTTGGTCTTCTATATCACTAATTCTCTCTTCTGCCTCACTTATCCTAGCAGAGCCTCCATTTTTGATTGCACCTCATGAATAGTCTTTTTGATTTCGACTTGGTTAGATTTTATTTCTCCAGAAAGGGATTCTCTAGTATCTTCTATGCTTTTTTCAAACCCATCTAGTATCTTTATAATTGTCATTCTGAACTCTAGTTCCGACATCTTACTCCTGTCTATATTGATTAGGTCCCTGGCAGTCGGTACTGTCTCTTGTTCTTTTTTTTTGAGGTGAGTTTTTCCATCTTGTCATTTTGTCCAGAGGAGAATAGATAAATGAGAGAACAAAATGCTAAAAGGGCAACAACAGCCCAGAAAAACATACACTAAACAAATCAGAAGAGACCCGAAACTGGGGGCGGGGGGCGGGGGGAGAGAAAAAGAAGAAAAAGAATATGATCAGCCTGGTGAATAGAACAGAGCCACACACTAGATTTTGGGTGTATTTTGGTCTGTTAGAAGAAACTGCCTCCCAAAATTGTAAAGAAAGAAAAACTAATATATACATATACAAAAATAAGGGTAAATATGATGAAGGGATGGAATATGTCTGTAAAAATGAAAATTAAAAAAGATTTTAAAAAAGAAATTGCTAGGAAGTTGGTTGAAAAAAGAAAGAAGAAAAATAAAAAAAAAAAAAAAAAGGAGGATAGAATGTGATCAGGTGAGAGACTAGAATAAAGCCATACACTAGATTTAGGGTATATTTTGGTCTGTTAGAAGAAACTGTATACCAAAATTTTTAAGAAAGAAAAAATATATATACAAAAAATAAGGTTAAATATAATGAAGGAATAGAATACAACTGTAAAAATGAAAATTAAAAAAGATTTTAAAAAGGGGATTAAGATGTCTGTTGAAAAAGGAAAGAAAAAAATTTAAAAAAAGAGAGAAAAAGAAAAAAAAATTTAAAAAATTAACTTTGAAAGACTAAAAAATCATGGGAAAAAAGCCTTGAATTCTATGTGTTGTATTCCCCTAACTCTGGGGTTTTGATGTTGTCACTGATCAGTAAACTTGGACTTGGCTGGCTGTTCTTGCTGATCTTCTGGGGGAGGGGCCTGTTGCTGTGATTCTCAAATGTCTTTACCAAAGGTGGAATTACCCCGCCCTTGCCGGGTCCTGGCTAAGTAATCTGCTCGGGTTTGCTCTCAGGAGCTTTTGTTCCTTGCAAGCTTTCCGTACAGCTTTGGAGGATGAGATTGAAAATGGCAGCCTCCTGATCTCTGCCCCAGAGGAGCCGAGAACTCGGGGCCCCACTCCTCATTGAGCCTCCAGAGAAAAGCAGTCAACCACTCCCGTCTCCCCAGTCTCCAGCCACACTCCGTGATCACCTGGCCTGTGACTGAGCATTTCTATCTCTGGCAGCCGACCCCATGTGGAGTCTCCAAACCCAGCAGATCCCTGCAGTGGGCTCCCATGCCGCTCCTCCCAGGGGAGGAAGGGGAGTCTCCCTGGATCTGCCACTTGTTGGGTCCCTGCTGGAGGAGCAGTGGCCTGACTGTGCCATGGATCACGGTTTATGGCAACCCCGAGCTGAGAGCCCGCACCTCAGCTCCGTCTCTGCAGCCGGTTTCCCTGCTCCAATCCCTGGGAGATCTGCCACACTCAAGCACCCCCAGTCTTTCTGTGACCCGGGGGTCCTGAGACCACACTGTCCTAGCGAGGGTTCCACTCCCTGCTTAGCCACTGGAGTGACATCCCTCAGTGGAGCCGACTTCTAAAAGTTCCGATTTTGTGCTCCACTGCTCTATCACTTGCCGGTAGTGGCTGACGGAGGCTCCCCCCTCCACCCCTCCCTGAGGTATAGCTTCCCATATATCGCCTCAGATTCACTTCTCCGCATGTCCTACCTTCTAGAAAGTGGTCACTTTCCTGTTCAGAGAGTTGCTGCTATTCTTTTCTTCGATCTCCTGTTGAGCTTGTAGGTGTTCAGAATGGTTTGATCCCTATCCAGCTGAATTCCTGAGACCAGACGAAATGTAGGTCTCCTACTCCTCCACCATCTTGCTCTGCCCCCTCTTCAGTTCTAATGCATATTAATAAAAGTTATTTTGGGTCCTCAATGATTTTGATCACAGAACAGGGTTCATGAGACCAAAGAGTTTGGATAATAATTAATATAGGACTCAAATGAAACATGTTAAGTAGAAATCGTTAAAGTTTAAATATCTTTTGCTTATAAGGTCCTTATCATGGAAGGGCCAAGCCATGTCAAGTGAAAAGCAATGAAAGAGAATTGGTTAATCAGGACTGTCTGGTCTGGATTTCAACAGAGAAAAATAAAAGAAAGGCTTTGATATGGGTGTGTGCTGTGTCTCATTAGGATTTTGGAGCTGAAAAGATGAGTTATAAATACAAAGAGGAAGGACATTATTTTTTCCCTGGCATCCCTTTTGTCCTTTAGCCCCCAGAAGCTGGGTAAGTCTAGAAAAAAGTGACAGGATCTTTTAAGAGACACAAACAAAATTCTATGCTGGACACTGAAAGACATGAACTAAAACATGCCACATGAGGTCCATCTCTAGGAGCCTGGTCTCCCCATACCCTGAAGGATTGCCAGGCTACAGAATCAGATACTTTAGCAACAGCTTCATCATGCTCCTCCCGAACATCATGGCTTGGAATTAAGGCCTTACTAAATAGTTGATGAATACTTTAGTTCTGAAGTTAAAAGGAGGTGCCAGTAGAAATTTAAAAGAAAGTATGAATGTAAGAACAAATAACAAATAAATATTAAAAAGAAATGTTTGAGTTTTACTGATTAGGCTCAATGCTGCTGAAAATCCTGCTTCCCTACTCCTCTCTCTTTCATCTTCTGTATCAGTGTTATTCAAATGAAATATAATGCAAGCAGAAATAAAATGTATACCACAGAAGTAATTTTGAATTTTCTAGTAGTCACATTCAAAAAGTAAAAAACAAAACACAAAAATGTAAAATAATTGTATGAGATTAATCACTAATTTTATTAACCTATCTAGAATATTATTCCAATATGTAATCAAGAGAATTTCATAAAATAATGTATATTCTTCCTTCATACTAAGTCTTCAAAATATGGTATATATTATACATTTACAACATGACTTAATTTGAACTAGTTATTTTTCAAGTGCTCAATAACAACATAAGACTTGTAGTGAACATACTAGGCAGCTCACTTCTATGTAGTCATAATTTTAGGCTTCCATAAGCAGCTTTACCTAGAGGTCCTAAATGGCCTCTTTATGATCTTTATTGCTTTTATTTTCCTTCTTTCCACAGTGCTAGCAAAGCACATAGATGTCACAATTCTCAGTTTCCTTTCTACTGGGTATTTGAAGTTGGCACTTGTACAGATTTTTGGATCTCAAACTCCCTTTTTCTCTGAAGTGTTTAAATATAGGTATTAAAATGTTTTTTCTAATTTATCTTAACCCAGTGATTAAACATATCACTGCTCCCTCTTTTAGTCCATTCTGGTGTTTTGTTTTTGTTTTTATTTCTCTTTGAGGCCTAGGTAAGATGGTACTAACTTTCTCCAACATGAAACTTTTGTTCCATTTGTTCTTTGTATTTTGTTGTTATTGTTCTAAGAGAACTAGGAGCTATGGATTTAATATATTTTGAAATTTAATGTTTGACTTAGATGATCTGTTCTTAAATAAATGATTAGGAAACATTTAAGACCCTTTTATTATGGTATTTTTGGTCTCTGCTCACCTTTTGGGATTTTGGTAAGTTGTCTTTTATTATTTCATTTATTCATTCATTTCACAATTATTCATTGAAACCACTGTATTTCAGGCAATGACAATCTCTATTTCCTTTCCTGCTATGAAGAATCAATTATATTTTTTAAATTGTTAATTTTGAATTAATTTATACTTACAGAAAATTTGCAAAAATAGTTTAGAGAGTTCCCATATATCCCTCATCCATCTTCTCCTAAAGTTAACATTTTACATAAGAATGATCATAATCAGTACATTAATATTGGCTCAATACTATTCCCTGGATCATAAATCTTATTCACATTTCAGCAATTTTTTCACTAATTCCCATTTTTCTGTTCCAGAATCCAATGTCATATTTCCTATTGTATTTAGTTGTTTCGTCTTCTTAGTCTCTTCCAATATCTGATGGTTTCTGAGTCTTTGTCTTTTGTCATCTTGATACTATTGATATGTACTAGTTAGTTACTTTGTAGATGGTCCTCAATTTGGGTTTGTCTAATGTTTTTTCATGATTTGAATGAGGTTATACATTTTTGTCAAGAATACCAGACATGTTGTGCCCTTTGTGCATCATATCAAAGACTTCATTATGTCAACATGTCTTCTTACTGGTTCTGTTACCCATGATCATTTGGATAAGATAGTTTCCAGGTTTTTCCACTGTAAAGTTACTATCTTTCCATTTGTGATTGACAAAGCTTTCTGAAGAGATAGTTTGAGACTATGCAAATTCTGCTTCTCATCAAACTTTTACCATTTTTAGACTCCAGCAGTGAAGCTAGTCTGCATCAATTATTACCACGGTGCATGCTTAATAGTGAATTTTCTATTTATTTCTTTCTTCCTACATGTATCATTTGGAATTCTACTCTAAGAAAGAGCTGTCCCTTCTTCTCTATTTATTATTGATTTATCTATATCCAGATGGACCTATGGATATTTTTCTATGGCTTTATTTTATGGGTTTAAATCCAATGCTATTATTTCTTTTTTTCCCCCACAAAATTTTTCAGCTTTGATTATTTGGGGTTCCTTAAGGTTAGCTACTGTGGTCTTTCAAAAATCCCCCATTCCTTTTTTTCTAAATCACTTTATTAAAGTTTAATTAACATTTGAAAAGATGTACATATTTATTGGTTTCCTGTTACCTTTAAGATAAATTTTAACCTCTTGAAAAGACAGTCTCTTCAATAAATGGTGTAGGAAAACTGGACAATTACATGCAAAAGAATGAAACTGGCCCACTTTCTTACACCATACACAAAAAATACTCAAAATGGATTAAAGACCTAAGTGTGATACCTGAAACCATGAAACTCCTAGAAGAAAACATAGGCAGTAATTTTCTTTCACATTGGCCTTAGCAACATTTTTCTCGATGTTTCCTCAGGCAAGGGAAACAAAGGAAAAATAAACTATTGGGACTACACCAAAATAAAAATCTTTTGCACAATGAAGGAAACCATCAATAAAACTAAAAGACAACAGCAGCACCTGGGTGGCTCAACTGGTTAAGCATCTGCCTTTAGCTCAAGTCATAGGCTCAGTTCATAGATCTCCTGGTCCTGGGATCAAGCCCCGAATGGGGCTCCCTGCTCAGTGGGACTCTGCCACTCCTTCTCCCTCTGCTCCTCCCCCTGCTCTTGTCCTTGTGCATGCTTTTTCTCTCTCTCCCTCTCAAATAAATAAATAAAATCTTAAAAAAAGAACCCTCCAAAACTAAAAGACAACATACTGAATGGGAGAAGATATATGTAAATGATATATCCAATAAAGGATTAATATCCAAAATGTACAAAGAACTCATACAACTCAACATCAAAAAACCACATATAATCTGATTAAAATAGGCAGAGGACCTGAATAAACATTTTTCCAAAGAAGATATACAGATGGTCAATAGACCCATGAAAAGGTGCTCACCATCACTCATTATCAGGGAAATGTAAATCAAAACCACAGTGAGATAACACCTTACACCTGTCAGAATGGCTAGTATCAAAAAGACAAGAAATAACAAGTGTTAGTAAGGATGTGGAGAAAAAGGTACCTAATGCACTATTGATGGGAATATAAATTGCTACTGTGGAAAGCAGTATGGAGGTTCCTCAAAAAATTAAAAATAGAAATACCATACAACCCAGTAATTCCACTACCAGGCATTTAGCCAAAGGAAAAAAAAAACACACTAATTCGAAATGATATATGCACCCTTATGTTTATTGCAGCATTATTTACAATAGCCAAGATATGGAAGCAACCCAAGTGTCCACTGATAGATGAATGGATAAAGAAGACACAGCACACACTCATCTCAAAGCCTCTCTTTTATTTTTCCCTTTTGAAATCCAGACCATAGACAGTCCTGGTTAACCAATTTTTTTTGTTGCTTTTCATCTGATACTACTTGGCTCTTCCATGACAAGGGCCTTATAAGCAAAAGAGATTTAAACTTCATCATTCATACTTAACAACATGAAGAGACCTAGAGGGTATTATGCTAAATGAAATAAGTCGGACAGAGAAAGACAGATACTGTAAGATTTCACTTATATGTGGAATCTGAAGAACAAAACAAATGAACAAACAAAAACAGAAACTAACCCAAAATACAGAGAACATACTGATGATTGCCAAAGGGTAAGGGGGTGGGGGATGGGCAAAATGGATGAAAAGGAGTGGGAGATACAGGTTTCCAGTTATGGAATAAATAAGTCATGGGACTGAAAGGTACAGCATAGGGAATATTGTCAATGGTACTGTAATAGTGTTGTATGGTGACAGATGGAAGCTATATGTGTGGTGAGCATAGCATAACATATAGACTCCTTGAATCACTATGTTGTACACCTGAAACTAATGTAACATTGTGTGTCAACTATAGTTCAATTAAAAACAGAAAGAAATGAGCTTTCTAGAGCAGACATATAAATATATAAATATGAATTATAAAATTAATATATAAATATAAAATTGTCTCATAAAAAAGATAAAGTTCAAACCTTTCATATGGCATGCAAAACCTCTTATGATCTCACGCTTGCTTACTACTTAGTCCTACTTAGTCTCATTTTCTTTTCTTTTCTTTCTTTTTTTATTTAGTCTCATTTTCTATCAATGCTCATCCACAAACATACACACCATGATAACTCAAATGAGCCATGTTTCCTCTTCTCCTTAGGCATTTGCATATGCTGTCCCTCAGCCTGGAACATTTTATTCACCTCCAAACTTTGCCTCCAACAGCCCCTACTTTCCCCTTTTACCCTCCAAGTAGTGACAAGTTTACAGAACAAGTGACACTCTCATATACCACTGATGCAAGTGTAAATTGGGACAAACATGTTGGAAATCTCTTAGGCAGTGCTACTAAGTCTGAACACATGCATATGACCCAGCTGTTCTATATTTATATATGTATTTATATGTATATTTATTTATCTATAAAGCCAACACCAATTCCTACATCTATTCACTAAGAAACGCAGGAATAAGAACACTCATAGCAGTATGGTTTATTCATTCTCACTATATCTACTTAGTGTTTCTTCCAGGATTAGTTTTTCTGATGTGCCCCATCATCCTCCCATCCTGGCTGGCATTAGTATCTCTGTTGTATCCTTCCATATTTAACATGTTTTACTGAAATGATTGTTAAATTGTTTATCTCTGTATTGTCTGTCCCATGAAGATGGGGGGGTTGTATTAGAATTATTTGCAGTTTTCTTCCCACTCTGTCTCTTCTCTGGTTTCTAAAGACAAACAGCTGAAAGAAAAAACCCAAGTTTTAGATACTTAGTTACTGACTAAAAGAATCTTAATAATCAGAAACAAGATAGATTTCTGTAGATCATGGGGACTTTGTTTTTAGACAACTTAATATGACAATAGCCTGTCCATCTTTTAATTGCTATATTCTTTGAGCTTTTAGAAAGATTATTTTTATCCCCATGTTCTTAAAGTCCTACATCTCAAGAATGTTTTTATTTTTTAATTTATTTTTTCCAAAACATAACTATATTATGTAAATACAAACATGTACTTAATCTTCACACCATAAAACCCTGAATGAAGCCTTTTAAAATGTCTTTCCAACAGAAAAACACACACAAAAAATTTTCAATATACAGCTACCAAAATATTTATGAAGGATTTTTAATAATAACCTATCTTCCACATGTTTTTCTTATATTGATATATAGTTACCTTTAAAGAAATAGATAGTATACACTTGTAAAATTCATAAAATATTGTCAATAAAAGAACCATACAAGAAGTTCCTTTTTACTGTGTTTATTGATTTTATTTTAGAGAAAATATAAGAGGTGAAATGCAAAGTGCTGTGGTTTGTAATGTAGCAACAATAAAGATAAAATCATAAAAGAGAATGTTTGGGTTGGCTTCTGAAGAATTAGGAGGCCCACGGGGTAGTTTTCAGTACACTCTCCATCCTAAAAATTTAGTATCTCTTTTGGAATATTTCTCTTCTATACTTTTAATTCAATTCATTTGTACACTACCAAATATAAATTTAAATATTGTAGTTTTAAAAATGTAGACATAAAAGAAAATGTAAATGATGTGGAGTATTTCCATTAGAGTGCACAATATTGTTGGTAAACTTCCATTCAAGAATCCAAAGTTGAGGTAATATGCAAAACAATATGTAACAAGAAGCTGGATAGTGGGTTGACAAAGTGACTTTCCCAAAGGGACTTAAGTGTATTGCTTTTTCACTGTGGTCAAAACCACAGATGAAAGTAAGAAGTAGTTTGAAACTCCTACTTCCATAAAACAGTACTAAGGGCAGTAAATGAATCTTGACAATATGGGGTCTATTCCTTTCCACAGTCATCCAGCATGGTCTCAGTGTCCTTAATCATATGACTAGCCAGCAGGGCTTTATGTGCTCTGGGAGAATCCAAGAAACACAAATTATCTCATCATCAAAGGGACTTCAGTAGTGCCTACTACTAGTAGAAAAAAACATTAGGACAAGTACTATCTTAAACCAACTGGAAGAGCAACTCACACACTATGACATATAAACCGATTTGAGGAAGTGAGGGTAGGGAAAAGGAGTTTACTGAATATACTCCCCAACCCACCCCCATGCCCAGCTTCTGGAGAACTGGAACCAGTGATTCTCTTTACACAGACTGAGAATGATTTTATTCAAATAATTTATAGAAATGACTAAAAAAATACAAACTACATGGATCTGGATTTGACTATGAAAATGGAGATTACTGCAAAATTCTAAGTTTTGAATATACACACAGATTACTTGTGATCATTAAATGATAGGGTAAAGAGTCCATTGGACTCACATCATCTCTGACAGAAAAAAGCACAACTTGCACTGGGATTGTTATATGGGGTTCTTTTCTAACTCTCTCCATGAAAAAGACCTATACATTTCCTAGGTGATAGAGAAAAAAATAAGTTAAAAGTTAAATAAAATGTCACATTCCAAAGTGGATAGTGAAGAGAAAAACTACACATCTAGAACATAGCTTATTAAGTAGATTTAGAAATGATTTTTTAAAACTTTTTAAATGAAGTATAGTTGATATATAATAATGTTATATTAGTTTCAGGTGTATAACAAAGTGATTCGACCATTATATACATTACAAAATGTTCACTATGGTAAGTAGAGTCATCATCTGACACCTTAAAAGTTTATTACAATATTATTATTAAGATGTTATTTATTATTTATTTATTTTAGGGATAGAGAGAGTGCAGAGGGAGGACCTGAGGGAGAGGGACAAGCACACTCTGTGCTGAGCCCAGAGCCAGACGCAGGGCTCCATCCCAGGACCCGAGATCATGACCTGAGCCGAAATCAAGAGTTGGATGATTGACTGAGCCACCCAGGCGCCCCAAAACTTTTTACAATATTCTTGATTATATTCCCTATGCTGTACTTTTCATCCCCATGACTTATTTATTTTATAACTGGAATTTTGTACCTCTTAATCTCTTTCTCCTATTTTGCCCATCCCCCAATGCCCCTCCCCCCTGGCAACCACCAGTTTTCTCTGTATTTATGATTCTCTTTCTGTTTATTTTTGATTGTTTGTTCATTTGTTTTGTTTTTTAGATTGATTTTGAAGAGTCTCTTATGCTTCATTTTATTTTAGTATTTGAATTTCTTTTTCTTTTTTCTTTTTAGTTTTCTTTAATTTGAATTCTAGTGTAATTAACATACAGCATTATTTTTGTTTCAGGTGTACAATGTAGTGATTCAACAATTCCATATATTACTCAGTGCTCATCAACATAAGTGTACCCTTAATCCCCTTCACCTTTTTCACCCATCCCCCACCCGCTTCCCCTCTGGTAACTATCAGTTTATTCTCTCGAAATTAGGAGTCTGTTTTTTTGGTTTGTCTCTCTTTTTTTCTTTTTTTCTTTGTTTTGTTTCTTAAATTCCACATATGAGTATTTAGATTTATTTTTCTTATAGAAATTTAGAACCCATTTAGCATTTTTAATCAAGACTATGACGTGATTAGATTTGTGCATTAGAAAGAGAAGTCCTCTGACAGTGGAAGATAGTAGTAGATGCTGTCAGTGCCTGGCCCATGTCCACTTGGTACTCATCATTTCAGTACATGCCAAGGGCATCCTTTAGGAAGCATCAGCAGCTTTCCACTGAAGGCTTTCTCCCAGTCCATCCATGGGGTAGGCCCAAACTGCCAGAGTTCATATCTCCTTCTGCCAATAACAGTGGAGAGTGAGAGGATAAATACCACAGCCTCCTTTATCCTCAAGTAGATGACCATGGGCCTGGTTCCCCATATGGATTGAGCCCAACTTAACCTCATGAGTTTGCTGCTTAGTAACAAATTATTTATTGGTTTATTTCCTTCCATCTCTCACTTTTTCATCCCCCTACCAGGGTTTCCATGATTTGGGATCACCTCCCAAATAAACTGCTTTCATTCAAATTCTCATCTCAGTATCTGTTGTTCGGGATACCCAAACTAAGATAGTTGGAAGTGACAGTGCTTTTAGGAAGCTGACTCTAAGAATGAATCCTGGAACCACATCAATTGCTGGTTAGATGGAAGCAAGGACAATACTGCTAGTAGTAAGTGGAGTAGTGATCATCCCTGGAGTGTTTTAGACTTATAATACAAAGAATCTCTGAAATGGAAATTTGGGAAGATATGAGGCAAAGGATATATGTTTCATTATGTACTAGCTCTAGTACTTGCATTTGGAAGATATGAAGACAATGGTAATTGATACAAATATCAATACTGTTTGGGAAGATATATGCATGTACTAAGAACGCAAGGAGGAAAACATACAATTCAAGAGTATAAATCTTATGGTGAATAAAGAGGGAAAGTATGTGAAGAGGGGTACACAAGGGGTTTAAAGAGTTTTAATATTTTCCATATTGTTAGTTGGTTGGAGGTGGTTTGTTTTCTTCCTTTGTGCATGTCTCTAATTTTCAATAATAAAAAAGAAAAAAACAGCAACAGAAAACAAAGCCATACTCACAACAGTACATAAACAAGCTGGAAAGACAAAGGATAATCCCTACATTTAGAAACAATCCCTATATTTAACATTTAACTGCTCAGCAGGAAGTCTGCTTCTCCCACTGCCCCTCCCCCTACCCATCCACATGCATGAATGCTCTTGCGCATGCTCTCTCTCTCAAATAAATAAATAAATCTTAAAAAAAAAACCTCCCTACATTTAGAAATTACTTGTAGTCAAAACAAGTAAATTCTCAGGGTCACTCATTTAGTGGTGGATCCAGAACTAGAAAATAAAATTCCCAGATCAAAGATTATGGTTGGTTCCTTCACTATAACTTGAATATACTAAGGAAATTCCATTTAGATGGAGAACTTGTAATCTTATAGACATGGTTCTAAGAAAATGTTCACCAAGAAGTTATATATCATCTTAAAAAATTGTTTATCTGGCCATGAATGGGCTATTAACATAGAAACTGTGTTACTTGGGCATGGAGACTTTTAATTTAAAGAGTTGAGAAGCAGTAAATAAGACAAATACACTGCAAGAAACAATCTGGAGAATAAATGTAGCAAGCACTTGCAATGTAGGTACAACCATTGAAACGGTGATATGAATATTATTTTAAATTAATTCATTGTATTTGCTACATACAGTATTTAATCAGCCTAATACAATTTTAGTTGTATTAATACGTTTTCCTGAAAATTTTGTAGCCTGTGATGAGAAATGAAAGATTAATTCACCCAACACGAAGAGGCAATGACCAAGTCCCTATGTCAGGAAACATTTTTTTTGATTTTATCTCCTCATGATTTGTACATAAAAAGGAACAGAGGGAAGAAGATTGACTTAGCAACTCTTCCAAAAAATTAAACTTGGCTCTAGGTAATGTTGGAGTTGGGAGAAATATGTTGTGATCAAGATGTCACATAATAAAAGAATAAACCACTCGTATTCATTCAGAAGGCTTAGAATTTTTATTCATTTCCCCTTTCCAGTTAAATTGAACTTGCACAATACATAAGGACCAAGCTAAGCAAAGTTATTCCTGATTGATGACATTACCATATTCCACCATTACTAATATTCCCTTAATATTTATATTCCACCCCTTAACTTTCTGGACTGAATCATTGTATAAATAGGTTTGAATTGTATGGAAATGAGCAGCACTTTCCTTGAAGTAAATATCAGGTGAACAAATTAAAGAAAAATATTTGTCTCTAAGGTGACTGGTAGGAAACAAATCCTAAACTGTTACTGAAATCCAAGAAAACTAATTAATCTAGTGGTTTTCTTTCCTAAAAGTAGTGGAAACTGTTAGGTCCTATTATCGACATTTCATTGGGATGAAGCTAGAAATCTACAATATCCACAAATTTTCAAAATATATTGTCTCCAGATCATATGGAGCTTGATACAATGGTGTGTATGGATCTTTACTTGTTTACAGCCTGGGGAGGACTCAAATCAATGGCAAGAAAGAGGATTAAAGACTGTTCATATCTGAAGAATCACAAAAGTTGAACATCATCCCCATAAAGATATTTGGAAGACATCTTATACTGTTCAAATGCAAAGGAAGGTGAATGATTTGATAGTATATAATGAATGCATTATTGTAACACTGAGCAATAGAAGACACTTTTTAATATGGAGGGAGGAAGGATTAATTTCTTACTGGCAAAGACATCCTTCAAGTGCGAAGACAAGTCACTAGATTCATCCCACTATGTTTAAAAGTCTCCTCAACTAATACTGGGGTCAGGGACAATAGTCTTGTTTCTTAATTTTACAGAAAATTTTACAACTGTCTAGGGCTAAATAATATCAGAAATCTTAATTATTTTTTTCTTTTTAGGCACTGAGCTTCATGACTAATAAAGTATTTTTTGTCTCAAAACTTTGTACTGTAATGATGTTAAAATATTCCTACAGTATATCAAAAATTAACATGAAATAGGAATAATTCAAATTATAAAGTTAGGTCTATAAAGCACCACAGATAATTAATTAAATGTTTATAAAAGTTCTTACATTATAGACATATAATTTAATAGGTTATGTTGGATTTCATAAAATATTTTTTCAAATGAGCATATGAGTAGGACTATATTTGGTTTATTATAAATGACGATTTTTGATCCAGAATTTAAAAATATAGATACTGATATATAATTCAATTTCTTTAGCTCAAATATGAAAAAAGTTTTAAAAAATATTTTCTTAGCATAGGTATTGGCATTTTGAATGGGATAATTTTGTGTGGCACTATTTTGCAGGCTACAGGAAGTTTAGGCTACCAGCTACCTACCCCCATAAACACAGTAGCACTTTCCAGGTATTGTGACAACCAGAACACCCTCATGTATTCAACCTCCTCATATCCCCCTTTTCTCCATTTAGGAGACAATTTAGAATAATGATTTAGATTATTATGATGCTCTCTAATTTTATAAAAGTAAGGGAATAAGTTGCTTCTTCTTGCTGTTTCTCTCACTCTTTCTCTCTCCCTCAATCTCTATCTCATCTCCCCTTCCTTTATTTTCTTTCTTTTTAGAGACTGTTATTGCAAACATAATAACCAAACATCTTTTTTCATGACACTTTAAAGCAAAAGAAGTTCTTTTCTATGTATTATCTTATTCAATCATCACACTATTTGGAAAGCAGATATTATGTTTTTCTTTTGTTAGGTTAAAAAAAAGAAACTAAGGCTCAGAGAAGTTAAGAAACTCTCTAAGTATATTAATGTAGTGAAGGTGAAACTAGTGTCTTGGAAAACTAAAAGGCAACCTACTGAATGGGAGGAGATATTTGCAAATGATATATCTAATAAAAGGTTAGCTTCCAAAATATACAAAGAAGTGATACAACTCAATACCCCAAAAACAAATAATCCAATTAAAAATGGACAGAAGATGTGAACATACATTTCTTCAAAGAAGACATACAGATGGCCAACAGACACATGAAAAAATGTTCAATATCAAACATCATCAGGGAAATGCAAATCAAAACTACAAGATAGCAATCACACCTGCCAGAATGACTAAAATTAACAACACAAGGAACAACAGTTGTTGGCGAGGATGAGGAGAAAGGGGAGCCCTCTTGCACTGTTAGTGGGAATGCAAACCAGTGCAGCCACTGTAGAAAACAGTATGAAGTTTCCTGAAAACATTAGAATTAGAACTACCCTATGATCCATTACTCACACGACTAGGTGTTTACCTGCAAAATATAAAAACAGTAATTCAAAGGGATACATATATCCCTTTGTTTGTAACAGCATTATTTACGATAACCAAATTAACAGAAGCAGTCCAAGTTTCCATCAAATGATGAATGAATAAAGAAGATGTGGTGTAGGGATGCCTGAGTGGCTCAGTCGGTTAAGTGGCTGCCTTCAGCTCAGGTCATGATCCCAGGGTCCTAGGATCGAGTCCCACATCAGGCTCCCTGCTCAGCGGGGAGTCTGCTTCTCCCTCTGCCTCTGCCCCTCCCCCTGCTTGTACTCTCACTCTCTCTCTCTCTAGCAAATAAATAAAATATTTAAAAAAATAAAAAATAAAAAAAGAAGATGTGGTGTATATGTATACAATGGAATATTATTCAGCCATAAGAAAGAATGAAATCTTGGCATTTGCAACTACATAGAAGGAGCTGCAGAGTATAATGCTAAGCAAAAAAGTCAGACAGAGAAAGACAAATACCACACGACCTCACTCATATGTGTAATTTAAGAAATAAAACAAATGAGCAAAAGAAAAAAGAGAGAGAGACAAAGAAGCAGACTCTTAACTACAGAGAACAAACTGATGATTACCAGAGCAGAGGTGGGTGGGAGGATAGGTGATATAGGTTATGGGGATTAAGGAGTGCACTTGTCATGATGAGCACTAGATGATGTTGTTGAATCACTATAGGTACACTGGAAAGCAATATAACACCATATGTTAACTATATTGGAATTAAAATTAAAAAAAAAAGAAACTAGTGTCTTGGTCTTGTAACATTGAGATTAATGTCCTTTCAACTGCATCTGACTGAAACATTAACATGTTCCCTGTCCTCAAGAAGACAATAATGTAAATGGGGAGAAAATATCAATCAATATAACTTAACTCATGAATTTCATGATATAGTTTAATTCGCACATTGCCTACAAAAAAAGGTTAGTGGTTTAATAACAAATCATTGTTAAAGATAAAAATGAATAATCTGGTTTTACCATTTATTTATAAAAAAATATTGAAGCCTAAAATTTGTTTGGTGCTCAGCTTGATGTGGACTTTACTGCACATATGAAATAACTTTTAAGTGGTTTCTATAATAAACAAAGTGCATTCAAAGTACCAAGTTATAAGGGCTTAGATTTGTCAAAGGGAGGAGGGGAAATAGAGAAGAAATAGTTTGAAATTTCTTTTATTGTAAAGAAATCACATGCTTATCCATAATGTTTAAAACAAATCGCTTTTTAAATTATTAATGCATCTTACAAGTTCTTATCTATAAATATTTTATTATTGCAAAGTCAGGCAATAAAATATGGGGCTGTTTTGATGAACATAACATAAAATTGGCATAATGATTGACAATTGCAGTCAGCTTACCATTTTAACTTCATAATTTACCTTTATTTCTGAATTTTATTTCTGTTACACAATCTCGAGAAAAGAAAATTCATGTATATATGACACTGCTAATTGTATCAGTCATTTCATAGTTTATATTTAAATTTCAATATATTCTTTAATTTAGCTTATTCAGAACATTGAAAAACATAGTAAGAATATGTATGAATATGTGTGTGTGTGTGTGTGTGTATACACATATATTAATGGCTAACAACTGAGCATAGTCTTCGATCAGATACCAGTTTAACTTTATCAATAAGTTTCTAAACCAACTAAAATCATTTCTTGGTAGAAAATCTCGAAATGTATCTTGCAACTTTATGAGATAATTAAAAATTTCTTTGTAAAGAATATGAGGAAATCTAATTACCAGTTACTGTTAATAGTTGATAACAATTTCCAAATAGTCAAATTTACCTTACTTTGCTCATCAAACCTATAATTTGTACTTCTATTTGGTCACTTGATTGATCTAAAGTTGTAATACGGTATCATGAGCAGGCATTTTTAATTTAAATATTTAGGCTTATTTCAAAGTCAGATACAAAGCACTCTAAACTCACAATTATTATTAACATGATACACCATACAATATTTTTTCTTTTAAGATTTTGTTTATTTGACAGTGAGAGACACAGCGAAAGAGGGAACACAAGGGGGAGTGGGAGAGGGAGAAGCAGGCTTCCCGCGGAGCAGGGAGCCCAACGTGGGGCTCGATCCCAGGACCCGGGATCATGACCTGAGCTGAAGGCTGACGCCTAACGACTGAGTCACCCAGGCGCCCCTACACCATACAATATTATAATAGTAAGGAACCCTATGTATTTACTTATTATTTACAACTGACTTATGACTTCTAGGACCATGAGTATATGGCAAGTGGTTATGCCCACTTAGTCCCTGGTCTGTGAGTGTAGATGTGCCTAATTACGTGCCTAATAATTTTGCTTGTTTGTAAAATATTTTATGAAGGGATATTAATAGTCTTTAATTTTTAAAAGGACCAGATCAGACCTATAAACTTCCTAATAAATCATACTTTTATGAGATGTACAACCATTATGAACAAAGATAGGATTTTAAAATATCTTCTTTGTGGGGCACCTGGGTGGCTCACTCAGTTAAATGGCAGACTTTGGTTCAGGTCATGATCTCAGGGTCCTGGAATTGAGTCCCAGGTTGGCCTCCATGCTCAGCGGAGAGTCTGCTTGTCCCTCTGCCCGTCCCCCTGCTCGTGCTCTTTCTCTTTCTCTGTCTCAAATAAATAAATAAAATGCTTAAAAAAATAAAATGAAATATCTTCTTTGTTTACTTGTGCTAAAGGGACAGAGACAAATGAGGGAGAAAGAATGAAGTCTTAAAGCATACAAAATATGTTTAAGAAATATTCAATTAAAAATGTGTCAATACTTAATATATTAGATAAAAATTCATAATAATAGGACACTGTAGGCTATAATCATGGTTTGTAGCAAAGTAAATTGCAATACGGATAAAATCTTGACCTTTTGTTCAACTGGTTTATCACCCCAAAACAGAAAAAGGGGATGGCTAGATTAAACAGCTTTCTTCTCCACAAGGAGATAACCAAAGTGTTTTATTTGACTAGAAGCTCAATATGAAACCAAACCAAAATCTTTCATTGCAATTTAAACTTAATGAAAGTTACACATCATAAATTGGAGTGGCCAGGTAAAGGGATTGAATATGATTGCATGGTTCTTGAACTTGGAGGAATTTTTCCAGCTGTGGATGCCAGATTATAGAAGCATAAACAAGCATGAATGCATTCAGATGAAAAACATGATGATGAAGAATCTAGAAATCTGATTGTTATTGCCAAAACAATGTGTCAGGTACACTAGGAGATGGGGTGATGAACACTTTTGGATCCAAAAAGGTAGATCACTGAGGCTAAATTGTGAGGCAAGGTTGTCAGGATTTTCTACATGGAATAATTTAAGAGGGAAAAAAATAAGGCAGAATGTTATATGTACCCCAAAATATACTGAACACTATGGAGGTTCAGGGAAAGAAAAGTGATCATGGTCATTTAGAAGCATAAGGAAAAGATTTCCTTGGTTTCATCAATCAGTCATTGACTAAGCTCATTCTAAGAGGTTCTGATTACAGTGGGGCATGCATCAAGAAGTTGAAAACACTGATGGTGAATTCCACTCTGCATAGGATGTAAAATGATGCAGAATATCTTTGTTCCCATAGTACCTCAAGATAAATCCAGATAAAACAAAACCCATAATTTTCTAAAGGACTATCAAAGAGTAGTGGAGGTATTCAAGCCTAAATGAGCTGATTTCTAGAGAAAAGAGCCCTTCAGATAATGATGAGCCAAGGATGCTACCTGAGAGCAAGTGTTGGGTTTGGCTATCAAGCTATTGGTCAAGGGGTTAGCAGGTGGGACAAAACGTAGGCTGAAAGACTTGCAAAGACAATGATAATTCACTCAGCCTAACAGTTCTCCCCATCCGGTTTTCCTGAGAAAATGACAACCAAGGCAGGACTGAAAAGCAGGGAGAATTTGCACTGTTTTATAGAGTCTTATGGTGCCTGGAACCAGAGGTCTTTGTACCAATGAATCCAATGCTGAACCATGACCCAACGATCTCCTGGCTCAAAAATTAAGATCAAGAAGTCAGTCTGCATGTATTCTCGCTCTGTTATCTGGTATAATGTATCTGTACTCACTCCATAATCTCATTTCTATGCATCCATTCTGACCACTGCCTCCTTTCTTTCCAATTCCTTCCATCTTGCAAACCAACCTCTAATATTCAATTGCATGGCACCATTAATTAATTGACCTCCATGTTTTCCCTATCTTTCAATCCCTCAATCATCACTTTCAACCTTACCCAGCCTAGCTGCCCTCATGTACACTCAATTTCCTTGTCTCTTCTCTCTTCATTTTACTTGCCTGACAAAACCCCAACCATAGCTAAATATAATTCTCTGCTTATTTCTTATCTGCACCTAAGCAACTAAACTTGAATGGAAAAACCCATAAAGATGCTAAAATAATCTCATTATAAATGCATGAGTCCTAAAAGAATCATAGCATATTTCCCTAATGCATTTGTTCTCCTCCTTTTTTAGGTAACTATTTAATACCTTCTCTCCTCACAAAGTATGAACATTTCCTTCTCCTTATTTACTTCCAGTTCATGACCTTTCTTATTTGTTGATGATATAAAATATATCTGATAAAAGATTCTACTCTTACCACCACATCTACTGATTTATTTTTGTTTGGACTTACATCTTCCTTTCCCTCCTCTTGCTATCAAAGAAAGAATGGTTACTGATGCTATTCAAGGCTAACCCTTACACTTGTGAATTGGATCCCATTCGCTCTTGCTACTCAAAGACACAACTCTCTCTCTTTCTTGAGTTTCCCTCTCTTGTGGGTATTTCTCATCAGCACGTGAATAGGCTGTACTATTCCCTGGTCGAAATAAAACTTCAACTTCATATCCTTGTATAGCTTTCTATTTCTTCACCCCTCTTTACATTAAAATCTTCACATCTTAGTGACATTTTGTCATGGCCTCCATTTTGTGAATTCCAAGGCCAATTCACAAACTTTATTGTGCTTGACCAGTTCATAAGATCTGACACAACCATTCACTCTATCTTAGCTCAAATCTTTTTTTCACTTAGTTTCCAGTACAATACTTTTTCTTGGTTTTCCTTCGATCATGCTTTTTCTCATTCTCTGTTGCTATCTCCTCCTCCTCTAATTTATTCCCAATGACTGGAAAGCTCCAGGGCTTAGTCTTCAGATCTCTTCTCTTCTCCATCTTTATGCAGTCCCTCATTATCACATCAAATCTTATGGCTTCAAATACCATCTATATGTTGATAACTACCAGATTTATAATCCAATGTAGACTTCTCACTAGAACTCTAGTCTAATATCAAACTGTCTATGTATTTCCCTTTGCATAATCTAATAGGTACTTCAAAAGTAACATGCCCAAATCTATATTCTTTTTTTTTTTTAAAGATTTTATTTATTTATTTGAGAGAGAGAGAATGAGAGACAGAGAGCACGAGAGGGAAGAGGGTCAGAGGGAGAAGCAGACCCCCCACTGAGCAGGGAGCCCGATGTGGGACTCGATCCCCGGACTCCAGGATCACGACCTGAGCCGAAGGCAGTCGCTTAACCAACTGAGCCACCCAGGTGCCCCCAAATCTATATTCTTGATTTTTGCCAATGTTCTTCTCCTCTAGTCTTTCTCATATCAGTTAATAATTCCATCATTTAATTGATCAGGTTCTAAACCTTGGAACCAGCTTTGACCATCTCTAATGTTGTTCCCACAGATATCCATGTTTTACTCCCCTACTACCAAGAAAAGCCTTTATGATTTCCCTAGATTTTCTCCCTCATTCACTCCCTCCCATTACCCCATTTCTTTTTCTTTATAGCACTTACTACTACCTAATATACTACCTAGCATACATTTAATTATGTATTTTCTCTCTCCCTACAGTGCAAGACGTAATCAGACAAAGACAGGGGTTTTGTCCTTTCAGTTCAATATTACAGCTGGAAGTTTAGAATAGTACCTAACATATATGTAGGTGCTTAAAAAATGTTTGGTGAACAAAGAAATCTATTTTAATGAACATAGAATTTTGTTTCATTTCAGAAATTTGTAAAAAAAAATTTTTAAAGATTTATTTATTTATTGGAGAGAGAGAATCCCAAACAGACTCCCCACTGAGCACAGAGCCCAACTCAGGGCTTGATCTCACAACCCTGAGATCATGACCTGAGCCGAAATCACTTAGCCAAAATCACACTTAACTGACTGAGCCACCCAGGCGCCCCTGTAAAAAAAAAAAAAAATTAACTAATTTTCCTTCACTTATACTTTGATGACCCTAAGGCTGTTAGTGTTTATTTTGTTAAGAGCAAGGATTTTTGTCTACTGTTCTCACTGTCCAGAATTAAGTTTCTGTATTTTCCTTTTAAATTACACTCTATAGGAAAGCAGATATGTGGTTAATAGAGGTAAGAGAGAAATATTCTAGAGATATTCTTATCTCTTAACTCTTTCAAAATGAGAGACTACATTAATTTACATACTGTCTGAATATGAAAAGGCCTAGAGGTGGTGAGAAGATAATTAAAACCTAGATCTGACAGGCTTGTAGAGGAACAAAACAATTCTTGTTAAATTACTGTATCATTGTAGTCTAGAGGGGTTACTGATCTTGATATGATTATTAATATACACACATTTGATTCGTTTAAGCAATTACATTGTTTAATGGATGAAAAGCAATATATTTGCTATGAAAAGTTCACCTAGCAGGCTTCTAGTTTTAATAGTCATAGAATCGTCTATGAAAGTAAAGATTAAGGCAAGCATGTCCGAACTAATATATGAAAAGAATCCCACAAGAAATTACTATATACAAAGTAATAAATTCTCAATATCATCTAAACTTATGTGCAAAAATTAATTATTCAAGTTAGTTTTCATAAAAATCTTATTGCCATTTTGTTCTTTTCAGTACCAGTATAATTGTGGATACTATTCATCAATTGTGTTTTGTCTATTATTTTCAATCCTTTTAAAAAACTTAGCATTATATATAGGAAGTATATTAGGATGTACATAAACCATTGCTCCTACAATAAGTATGCAAAGAATAATATTGTTGCAAACAATTTTTCTGGGTAGCTAAAATAATTGTATTCCTTTGCTGTTGGTATTAGAAAAGTACTCCTGAAACACTTTCATGAGTAGAAGTGCTAACTCCAAATGTCTTTGCAAAGGACACTCAGTATGAGGCCATTTAGATTTAGAGTTACCACGGACGTATTTGCATTGATTTTCACATATGTAAAAAATATATATATCAGAGAATTTATTTCAATGTTGATTATAAAGAAATATTTGTTTTAAATGACAAAATTTTTGAATGTAATTTAACTAGTAGAGAAAAGCATTTTCTAATTTTCTACCAGATATAAGAAAACAAAAGACAACATGGTACATTCATATGAACATAACGTAAAAATTCCGAGTTTTCAATTCTGATTTATTCCTAACTGTATAATGTTGATACCTTTTCCTTGCAGTGCTTGTAGATTTCTTTGGAGCATCAGTTTCACTTGGTAGTCAACTTATAATGAAGATTATGTAAAATGTGACAGATTAAAATTAGGCCAAATGTTAATGCTGGGTAAAAAGGTCAAAATAAATATAAAAAATTATGTCTGGAAGGCATGATAGTGTGATTTACTTAGTAATGGAGAGAAGTAAACGATGAAAAGGATAAGCAGCTATAAAAGTAATGAACGTTTTACTGAAAACATAAGGTGTTTTCTCCTCCCATTCTCATACAACGGAAACAAGCTGACTCTCAATGAGAATGAATCGCATTCCACTTTAGACTGATGAACAATGCAATTCTTTATGCAGCACACAATCAAGCTGTGGAATTCAATTCTGCAATATATCATTGTGGTAAATAGTTTAGCAAAATCCAGGAAAGCATTAAATGTTGCCATGAATAAGAATGACATTTACAGCCCTGCTAAGTAGGTCACTAAGTTTAAAGGGCTCTCAGCCCTCCAGCGACAGGGCATAGAAGAATTTGTGTGAAGGTCAGAAAGTAATGTTCTGTCCTCTCACATTATTTATATCACTCATGCATTATGGGATGTTTATGTGGCTCTTTCTCAAAGCTGAGAATTAAGGGCATCTACTTGAATCTAAAGAAAATAAAAACTTACATGATTTGCTTCAAAATATAAATATTGTTTTGACATAAATTATTGATTATATTATTGGCGACTGCCATAATTCTACAAAATATAATCAAAGGGAAATAAACTATTCTCCCTACAGAGGAGTAAAGGAATGGGAAAATTTGACAGATATGGGATGTAGAGAAAGCAAACAACGCTGAAAAACAAAGTATTTTGGATGAAAGAATATTTCCTTTTAAAGCATAGCAAAGTTCAATCATCAAAAAAGTAAGCTTGCCTTTGTTACATAATTTCATAAGTAATTAGTATCTTGATCTGTTAAATTAGAGGACTGGAGTGTTCAATGGTTAAATTTGCAACTCCCATGTACTGAGACATGTAAAAAAAATCATCTTAACAACATTATATACAAAACTCTAACTATAGTTAACCCAAATTTCAAATTAAGAGTCATATGGAAAAACATTATTATACATTTTATAAAGAAAACTATACAATAATGAAAATGGATAAAGAGAGCTGCATGCAGTAACACAGACACATCTCAAAAATATAATATTAAGGGGCACCTGGGTGGCTTAGTCGATTAAGTGTCCGACTTGATTTCGGCTCAGATCATGATCTCAGGGTCATGAAATCCAGCCCTATGTCAGGCTCCGCCCTGAGCGTGGAGCCTGTTTAGGATTTTCTCTCTCCCTCTGCCCCTCGCCCCCCGCCCCCTCGCTGTTGTGAACACACTCTCTTTCTCCCAAAAAAACCCTCCAAACACATATATATATAATGTTAAACTAAGGATCCCTTACAATAACATCTTAACAAAAAGAAAACATAAAATTAAATTTAACTAACAGTGGTTACTTATACGGTAAAACTATGCAGGAAAGCAAGCAGATGATTACTGTAAATGACATGAGGGTGGTTATTTTTTATGAGGGAGAATAGTTGTAACAAGAAAGTGGCAAAAGACAGACTGCTTTAGTGCTGCAATGTTTTTGTTTTTTTTTTTTTTTGATCTAGGTCAGTATTTACAGAGTTGTTGTCTTTATAATGAATTATTGAATTTTGCTTCTTCATTCTTCATTCAATATATATATATTGGAATACAAAGTTTAAAATAAAGTAAAATAAAATAAATGGACAAGAAGACATTGTGTGCATACCAAAGATTGTGCTGGCTAAAAATAAGTTATTAATTTTTCTGATGTGCAACATTAGATAAAATAATCTATAGTTCCTTCTTTTTAGAAACTGACTTTTCTTCTTAGGTCAAAATTATAGTTACCAAATGAAAGTTACTTCAAAATCTGTTTGAGTTTTATCAAATCAATATGACCATTTCAGAATTTCATAAACTCTAGCATGAGAGATTAATTTGTGTGAAACAAAAATGTCACACTATAGACATCAGATCACGATGAATAGATTTAAAGCAAGTATCTCTGGAGCATGTTCTGAAAACACTATTTTCAAAAGGAAGAGTTTATGACATAAGAAATCTTTCTAGAAAGTGTAAAGCAAGATAAATGGTCACAAAAGGAAAGAGTGCAGACTTTTATTTGTTCAGACTATCCTGCCTAAAAAGTAAGTTTATTTAGCATTGTGAGAATTACAGAAAATAATTTGTCATCAGCAAAAGCTATGGTGCTCTAAAAATTACTTCTAGTGTATGGAGATCCAAAAGCTCTGAGTATTTTTAACCAGGTAGTTAACCAAATGGTGGAGAAATGTATCATCTCCTGTGAGAACATCAACAGCAGAAAGTTCATTGTTCTTTGAGAAACCTAATGAGTCCGTCATCCAGGTTAGAGTGCTCTGGAAACTTTAACATGGTACTTATTTATTATTATCTAAGTATCTTTGTCCAAAGTTGTTTGAAAACAGTGAAATAGCTGCTCTTTCTCCACTCCTCTTACTCTCGAATTCATACCCTTCCTCAGACATGCCAGTTATCTTTGAATAAATGGAAAACTTATGCACACTACAGATTGAAAAACAGAATTATTTAAATATTGCCCACTTAAAATATGACATCTCTAATTTTGTATTGATGGAGTTTCAAGAATTGAGTCAATAGAAGACCCAATTTCAACAGAATGAATTTGTGATGTTTATGCTTCCCCCCCGCCACCACCACCACCACAGCAAATCTCCATCCCTGTCTGTCAGGCTAATGCCTGCAGACTTCATCACCTGGGCTACCTAGCCCTCTATATTTTGGTAGGGTTTGGCTAATGGAAGGCTCCAGGAAGAATTGCAATGCAAGAGAGCTTTATTTTTTTCTGCCTTGCCACTGTCCTAACTCACTTCAACCAATATGTATGGTTTCATGGAGAACCCCTCATGCCCAGAAAACAGAAGAGGAAAAACACATAGTTCTGGTTTAAAGATGGGTCTGCAGGAAATGATGGTGCCAGACAGAAATGAAGGTTGCTGCATTTGCTAAGTGGCCAAGTGGTAGCCTATGTAAGTTATTCTCCATTGCCAATCCCAAACACATGCAGATATTTTCCCTGCCTTTTTCTGTCCTGGTTAGTGGCCTGAGAGGCTGAGCCCTGATGACTGACACTTGCAGGCTAACTTTCTAGCTGCATATTGAATGGATTCAGTGAAAGAGAAGCATGATCTCAATGAGTGATCACAGAATGGGACTAGAGAGACATAGGACATATTTTTTTCCCTACTTCATACTGACTTTGGTGCTACAGTTTTTGCTTCCTCTTCCACAACTACAGTTCCCAGTGAGTGGCTTCTTCTTGGCACTAGGTTTCTCCGGGACCCAGTAACACTATTTCCTTCCTTTTCGGCTCCAGACTTTGGAGTGATAAAAACTTTCCTTGGTGTGATCAAAGCTGTCCTCTGTTGCTAGTCTGCGGCTGCTGTCTCCATCCCTTGCTTGTTCTGTTAAATCTTTTCACACCTCTGTAAGGAGACTTTTATCTAATAACGTCTCTTCATTTAAACCACATGAAGTAGATTCCATTTCCTCCAGGGAACTGATACTGATTTCACTCATACAAAATCTGCAAGTTTCACACATATGAGCAATACATTAATTTTTAATGTAAAGCACTGAGAACGCAGTGATACTAATACTACCAACAGTAATGAAAGGTTTGTCTGGAATTCTAGAGGTTCGACTCTCACAGTCACAAATGCAAGAGGTGTGAGAAGCTTTTGCCCCACAGGCTTTAGAGCACTGGCATAGAGCCAGGTAACTACTATAGTTAGTGATTACAACAATGGCCACTGTATCTTTATTTTCATGCTCAAAGAATTTAGAACATTCAATGAGTTAGTTTGCATGAAGATGAGGTATTAAAAATATAACAGGGGAAAGGTAAAAACCAACAAAGATAATAATATTAACTGAAATTGGGTAGTATAATAGAGAATAGGAAGGAAATGGAGGAAAAAGACACAAGAGAATAATATCACTGTCCACAACAGGAAATATTAGACGTTTATAAAGGTAATTATATAAATGTATCATTATAAAGCTAACTTCTAGAACAAAAACAGAAATGTTCCTAAATATCATGTGACTCTATTAAGAGACAAAATTCAAATACAACAGAGTGAATTTTATTTCTAAGAGATTTTCTCTTTTTTTTTCTGATTCTAAGACTTTGTATCAGAATTTTGGAAGTATGAAAAAGCATAAAAATTATCTCTTATAATCTCACTTCTTAGAGAGAAATCATGTTAAAATGATGTATATTTTTCTTTAGTGTTTTTGTAATACACCTATATATACACACACTAACATACATATAACAAATTTAAGATCTTGCTCTGTACACCACTTCATAACCAACTTTTTTCACTTAAATTTTTATTTTGAACATTTCCCATGTCATTAGATATTCTTAATGGCAGAATATGCTTCTTAATGGTTGTATGAAATTTCATCAAACAAATTTAATATACTGTCTTTTTAAAGTGTTAACTTATTATTGGATACTGAGTTATTTCCATTTTTGAAAATCTGATGATTGGATTAAGAATCTCAAGTGTGTGCAAGTAATGATTTTTATCTGATTTTTTTAAAAAGATTTTATTTATTTATTTGAGAGAGAATGAGATAGAGAGAGAGAGAGCATGAGAGGGGGGAGGGTCAGAGGGAGAAGCAGACTCCCTGCTGAGCAAGGAGCCTGATGCGGGACTCGATCCCGGGACTCCAGGATGATGACCTGAGCCGAAGGCAGTCGCTTAACCAACTGAGCCACCCAGGCGCCCCATATCTGATTTTTTGTTATTCTCATTTTTTAAATTTTAAAAGTATAGAAAAACACAAGAAGCCCATATTCCTACCATACAAAATTAACCACTAATTACAATTTCCCCTTTCACTTTGTCTGTTTTTGAATGTAATAAGACAACCAATTTATAGAAAAAGTTCCATCGAATCATTATATCCTGCCCATTTCTCTCCAGATTTCACCAACGAAATATGTTTATTCATTCATTTAAAAAATGTATTGAGACACTGCCAGGCTCTGTCTCTGGTGCTGGAGACATGGAAATAAACAACATATCAAACATGTGCCGTCATGGAGCTGATTATGTTCTAGCAGCAGGCCAGGGGAGGTTTGGATAGAGAAAATAAAAATATAAAAAATAAAATATATAAAATATCAGATTGCCATAATTGCTTAAGAAACAATACAGCAAGTGATAGGGAGAGTTAGAAGGATTGAATTTTTTTATTTTTAAAATGTTATTGATGGATAATTGGCAAATACAATTGTATATATTTAAGGTATACAACATGATGATTTGATATCCATATACAGTATAGAATGATTACGAAGGTCAAATAATTAACACATCCATCACCTCACATAGTTAATATAGTTAACTCTTTTGTGTATGGTGAGAATGCTTAGGAGCTACTGTTAGCATCTTTTAAGTATACAATACAGTATTATTAACTGTAGTCAACATGTTGTAGGAACATTGTGATCCTCAGAGCTTATACTTATTATAATTGACAATTTGTACCCTTTGACCTATGTCACCTCAATTCCCCAACCCCCCAGCCCTGTTAGGATGGCTATTATCAAAAAGACAAGAGATGACAAATGTTGGCAAGGATGCAGAGAAATGGGAACCCTTGTACACTGTTGGTGGGAATATAAAATGGTATAGCTAATACAGAAAACAGTATAGCACAAAAAATTAAAAATGGAATGAATATGAATATATTCATATATATATGTATATATATATATATGTATATATATATATATATATATAATCTAGCAATCCCTCTCCTGGGAATATAATCAAAGGAATTGAAATCAGTGTCTTGAAGGGATATTTGCATACCCATGTTCATTGCAGCAGTATTCATACATATAACACAAGAGAGAAGAGGACTAAGAGGGATTTTAAACAGAGCTGCCAAGAAAGGCAATTGATGAAGGACAAATGTCATGAAAGTCAAATATCTGAAAGAGATAAGTAAAAATGAGTCCTATGGATATCTGGGCAAAGGGAGCGGGATAGAAGGAGAAGGAGAGAGAGGACAGGAGGTACAATAACATTGAGTTAAGAATGTGTCTGAGGTGGATGCCACTGTGCCTGGAATGGAGAGTGTGTGTGGGGAGAACAGTAGTTGGAGATGAAGTCAGAGAGGTACCAGGGAGCCACATAATAAAGGGCCAAAATGTCATTGAACTCTGGCTTTTACTGTGAGATTTTTGAGCAGAGGCATGGCAGGGGAATTTATACATGAATTCGCAGTTTCAAAGAGAGGCCTGGATTTTTATCTTTAAAATAATGACCTACATTTTATCTGTTTTTTCAAATATACTTGTATGAGTACATGTGTTTATTATATAAAATTTTAAAAAGCCTTTCCTAATATGAAGTTATAAAAAGTACTCTCATATTTTTTCATCTAATTGTTTTAAATAAGTATTTTAAACTTTTTATCCACCTAGAATATATGTCCTTTTAATCCACCTAGAATGTATGTCCTTTTATTCCTAAATGGAAAGCCAGCTTTTCCATCTTTATTGAGTAGAGTTTTCTTCCTATGATGTTTATGATGCCACCTCTGCAATATATCGCTTCACTGGTAATTCTCTTTAAATGGTCTACTAAATAAAACATTATTGTAATTTGTACAGTTTTATAAATACCTTTACATCTGTAGGGTGAGTTCCCCTATTTGTTCTTATTTTACTAAAAAAATAGCCAAACACACAATTTTACTCTCCCATATGAATTTACTCTGTTCACCAAGTACTCTGTTGGGATTATCTTCAAGCACATCTAGAATTTTGAAGAAAGTAAGAGATAATTGTCATTTTTCGGTAAGATTATTTATTTATTTATTTATTTGAGAGAGAGAGAGAGAGAGAGAGAGAGATAGAGGGCACAAGTGGAGGGGGAGGAGCACAGGGAGAGGGAGAAGCAGACTCCTGCTGAGCAAGGAGCCCAACTTGGGGGTGCTCAATCCTGGGACCCTGAGATCATGACCTGAGCTGAAGGCAGAAGCTTAACTGACTGAGCCACCCAGGAGCCCCCAGGTAATTGTCGTTTTAAGAATAGTATGCCTTTTTATCCAGGATAATGGTCTGTCTTTTCATTTATTCAGGTCCTCTTTTATGTACTTCGAATATGTTACATAATTTTCTCTATAAAAGTGTCACAGACTTTAGGTTAACATAATTCCTAGGAACTTTTAAATTATATTGCTTTTGTAAAGGGTTTTATTTTCCTACCACAAATTCTAGTTGGTTATTGTTGGTATAAAGTAATGCTATTGATTTTTTTAATGCTACAGCTTTTTAAGTTGATCTTGAATATAGCACAATTGCTGAACCAGTTGATTTGTTCTAATAATATCCCCATTGATTTTCTTTAATTTTATTGGCAAATATCTGGGGCACCTGGGTGGCTCAGTCGTTAAGCGTCTGCCTTCGGCTCAGGTCATGATCCCAGGGTCCTGGGATCAAGCCCCGCATCAGGCTCTCTGCTCAGAGGAGAGCCTGCTTCTCTCTCTCCCACTCCCCCTGCTTGTGTTCCTTCTCTCGCTGTCTCTCTCTGTCAAATAAATAAAAAAAATCTTAAAAAAAAAACCTTTAATTTTATTGGCAAATATCTGACACATTAAGACACTGATTTTTGTTTGTTCTGTTATTATCTAATAGAGGACATCCAGAATAAAGATGGATTATAGCAGTAGTGGAACCAATCTGAATTTAGCTCTGTGTTTGGTAAGAATGCCTCTAATCTTTTAAATGCCTTTCTAAACTTTTAAATGCCTTGTCAGTCTAAGGAAATCGCCATGTTTCTAGTTTACTAAGTGCATTAACATACATGTGGTAATATTATCAGACGTTTCTTTTTCTTCTATTAAAAGATTACTTAGAGCAGGAAGGGAAAAATGAAGGGGGGGAAATCGGAGGGGGAGATGAACCATGAGAGACTGTGGACTCTGAGAAACAAACTGAGGGTTCTAGAGGGGAGGGGGGGGATGGGTTAGCCTGGTGATGGGTATTAAAGAGGGCATGTACTGCATGGAGCACTGGGTGTTATACACAAACAATGAATCATGGAACACTACATCAAAAACTAATGATGTAATGTATGGTGATTAACATAACATAAAAAAATATTACTTGGATTTTCTGCTTCGTGTATTAATATAGTAAATTGCAGTGATGGGCTTTTATTTATTTTTTTAAGATTTTGTTTATTTATTTGACAGAGAGAGAGAGAGAGCGCACAAGCAGGGGGAGCGGCAGGCAGAGGGAGAGGGAGAAGCAGGCTCCCGAGGAGCAGGGAGCCCAATGCGGGGCTTGATCCCAGGACCCTGGGACCATGACCTGAGCTGAAGGCAGACCCTTAACCAACTGATGGGCTTTTAAATACTGAATTCTCTTTGCCTTTCTGGGGTAAACCCTACTAGGTCATGATTTTTTACAGTATTATCAATTTTGTTGTATCACAGAAAGGAGTTTCACCAATAATTTATTACTGTTGTATATGTTCTTTTCTGGTTTCAGTATCAAGGACCTATTAACTTCACAGAATAAATCACATAGGCCTCTTTGTTCAGTAATCCCATTGGCTGCAAACTTTTATATTGGGGCAAGTGCACCCTTACAACTGAAATGCTGAGTAATAAAAATGTCCATTATAAGAAGGTGTGCGTCTCTGTCAGTTGCAATTTTGTTATTATAAAAAATACCTTATAAAATTTAATTATTTTGGGGCACCTGGGTGGCTCAGTCGTTAAGCGTCTGCGTTTGGCTCAGGTCATGATCCCAGGGTCCTGGGATCGAGCCCCACAACGGGCTCTCTGCTCAGCAGGAAGCCTACTTATCCCTCTCCAACTCTCCCTGCTTATGTTCTCGCTCTCACTGTGTCTCTCTCTGTCAAATAAATAAATAAAATCTTTAAAAAAAAAAGGTGTGCATAAAAAAATTTAAAGATCAGATTTTAAAATAATGTATACACAATTATAAACATGAAAGATAAGTGAAGATATAAACAACTTTTTATTTTTTAGTCCTTTTTTAAAAAAAACATTCATACATACATAGAGAAGGAAACATCTAGAATGAAATATTAACAGTAACAAAAATAATTTTAGATGATATAATTATGTATAATTTTTCCTTTATTCTTTTTTACCCCCAACATTTTCCTTATTTTCTATATTGCACATACGTCTCTTTTTTCTTATGGTAAAAGATCCAGCAGTATAAATAAAATGAAATGGTTAGGATGGATGATTACTTTTCCTTCCAGTTCTAATAGTTCATGAAGCTATGCCAACTAAACACTCATTTGTTACTCATATATTCGGCGCTAATCTGCCTTGACTGGGCTTCTGGTTACTAATGGTCGGTCATCCCATATAAACACATGCACTACTGTCACCACACCACCTCCAATTTCCTCCTCCATACTAGCATACTAAATGTCAGTATAGGCATCATCATCACTACCATCATTAGATAACTAGTTTTATTATTTCTTACTTTTAACGATTTATTTTTAATTATGTGCAGAAATAACCCAAGAAGGGTATGGACAAAAATATCAAAATATTTGATCATGAAGACCTGTGATTAGATAAGCATGACAAATTTTCAGTTCACTTCTGTATTGTTGCTAAAATATGTTGATCTTCTATTATGAGTGATGTTTTAAAGTTAATATTCAAGTTAAAAGAACTGTTAAATTGTGCTAGTCTCTTGACTTCGAAAATATACAAAAGTCTGTGTTAAACCCTGCATTTCATATGACTAAAAGTCACAAAATAGCAAAAATAAAAAAATTAATTATTACTATTACATGTAGATAGTTTACTGATGTTTATCTGAGTAACAAAATAAAGACATAATAATCATAAATTATTTATATACCTATTCCATAAAATATGCATTCTTGCCTTTGTATCAGGAAAATTATAACCTGTGTTGGTATAGCTGAATTTTCACATAATTTGTGTTATTTTAAATGACCTAAAAGGATTAAAAATGTAATTGCATTCAAAGTGTACATAATTTGAAATACTTTCACTAAAAACATGAATGCTGGGAAATGTAAAATTTTTTTAATTAGAGTTATTTTCTTATAATTTAAAATATATATTTCTCCTAATATATTAAAAATTATCTATTGAATGGAAAGATACATACTTAATATTTAACAAAACTCAAAATTATTTAAAACAGCTAAAATTTCTTGTTCATTTTTGAAAACATAATTACATTTTTAAAAGATTTTATTTATTTATTTGAGACAGACAGAGAGAGAGAGAGAACACAAGGAAGGGCAGAGGGAGTAGCAGGGAGCCCGATGCAGGGCTCGATCCCAGGACTCTGGGATCATGACCTGAGCCAAAGGCAGACGTTTAACCGACTGAGCCACCCAGGCACCCCAACATAATTAAATTTTATAAGGTATTTTTTATAATAACAAAATTGCAACTGACAGAGACGCTTAGGTGTCCTCTAAGAAATTTTTGTTTTGTGAGGTTTGTGACTCTATAGGGCCCAGGGCAGCAGTCCTTATTACTTGGTTTAAGGGAAATACAGTCCTTTTGTTTTAGTTTTTATGTTATCATTAGTAATTTTTAACATTTTTATTTACTTAATTTATTATTGTGTACATTTTCCATTGGACTGTTTACTTCCTGTTTAACTGCTTTGCTTTAAAACTTTTGTGCTTATTTTCGAAATCTGGATGACAACCTTTCAAACCTTAGAGTACCATTTTACACTTTATTTTTGGTCTACAAGACAGCCTAGGAATTTAAAGTGCCCAGGGACCATATTTAGAATGTATCATTCTAGTTATTCACTTATTCACCTTTAGATACTTTTTATTCAACCAAAGTGAATTATTCACAGCCTGCACTATGAAGTTCAAAATGATATAAAATCAAAGAAAATAGATTTGGAGGCTTTAATTCAAGCAAAAGGATACCAGTCATATATCATTTAGTGGAGATTTAGCCAAGAACTTTGCACAGAGCTAGAAGCAGAAACCATAAAACAAGAACTGATATCACAGACTTAAGACACGTATAAAGCATATTTCTGAAGTATAGTATGCTAGAACACAACTATTTGAACTATATATCAATCAACACTGATAGCCATAGGTACACGTTTTAATTTTGTTGCAAGTGGATATGAAATGTGTGCTGTTATCAGCTAGGGGCTTAGAGGGTAAGAGCTTTAAAGGCTACAGGAATTTAAAGGCACTCTGTGACCATTTGCAATTTATTTGTTAGATTTGTTGCCACATTGGGAGATTCACCTTGAAACTTTTTTCATAAGATAACATAAAAACAACTAAGCAGGTGTTTATTGGCATTCACAACTTTCCACAAAGCTACAGAATGTTGATATTTCTCAACTTTTCATTAATTGGTAAAATTTTTTAATAGCTATACACGGTGATGTTTTATGATACTCTGAAATCTTGTGTTTGACAGCAATAATAGTTTTACTGAATGCTTCCAGCAGAGATTCAAACATACTGTTCTTCACTTTCATAAGCAGGCAACAAGTTCTACCCTCAGCTTTTCACCGTCTCACAGTCACACCGACTGTGAAGATACTGGTTTAGGGGGTCTGATCTTTCTTAAGGTAGCAAAAGTATGACTTTGTATCTTTAATCACCATGCATAGTGGACTGTTCCTCCATTCTACATTTGGAAATGAAATTCAGTGCATAATAATAATTTTCACAGGTTAGGGTGTTAAGGTGCTAGCCAAGTAGAAAATGTTCCAAGTGCATACTATAGTAACAGTCCATTTCCTGATTTTATGTCACGTTCATATCCTGAACTACCTATTTCAATTACCCTTACTCAAGACACTTAGCATTGTTTCTTGATCTCAGCAATATGTGCCTGACAGATGCAGACCATTCCTCTTTCATTTTATTATATCTGTCTTCATTGGTGCCTAGCATTGAGGTATGTACACTGCAGAAGTTCTATAAATAAGTTATGAAGTAATTAATTAAGAATGCTTGATATGGGGGTGCCTGGGTGGCTCAGCCGGTTGAGCGACCAACTCTTGATTTAGGCTCAGGTCATGATCTCAGGATTGTGAGACTGAGCCCTGCATCAGGCTCCCTGCTCAGTGGAGAGTCTGCTTGAGATTCTCTCCACTTCCCTCTGCCCCGCCCCCTGCCTGCACTCGCTCTATCTCAAACGAATGAATAAATCTTGAAAAAAAAGAATGTTTGAGGTGTGATACAATTTGAGAAACACAAGAAAAATCACTTACAAAAGCCTTTGTCTCCAAGTGATATAACAAAATGGAGGATCCGGCTCACCAGTTTTCTATGAATATTATTTATAACAGAAAGTGTTAAAGTGAGCGCAGGGGCCTACCCCTTGCTTCCTTCAACAAATATTCATTCCAACATGCTTGGTGAGCAGAGAAGTCTAGATATGCTTCTGTGAGATAGTGGAAAATGGAGGATGAAATAAAAAACAGTATGATGGTGAACAAATTTAGTTGAGAATATTGAAGAGTAGATTCTAGGGTAAACAGGTTCTGTTCATTTGTCTTGGCTACTTCAATGAGTGGAAACTTAGGGGGAGGAAAAATTGTTTAACCAATATTTGTAAGATATTTTATTTGTGAAGCATTATGGGAAACTCCTATACTACTTTTTAAAAAAGATTTTATTTATTTATTTGACAGAGAGAGAGATAGTGAGAGAGAGCACAAGCAGGAGAACGGCAGGCAGAGGAAAAGGGAGAAGCAGGCTCCCCCTGAGCAAGGAGCCCAATGTGGGGCTCGAACCCAGGACCCTGGGATCCTGGGATCATGACCAGAGCCGAAGGCAGATGTTTAACCAACTGAGCCACCCAGGTGCCCCATATACTACTTCTTTTAAGAAAATTTGGAGTACAGATACATACTAGGTTAAGGTATCTAGAGTCAAATGGTTGTGAGGCTGGACTTGTTTAAATATGAGTTATATTTGGGGGGCTCTCATCTGGGATTTTGTACATAATATGCAAAACCTCATTGCACATAAAGATATAAAAATCATTAAAATGAGCCAAGACCACATTATTCATTCTCTTTTTTTGTGAGTGTAGCTTTTTTTTTTCTTTTACAATGCAGTATTAGTTTCAGGTATACAATATAGTGATTCAACATTTCCATACATCATCCAGTGCTCATCATGACAAATGTACTCCTTAATCCCCATCACCTATTTAACCCATCCCCCTACCCATCTCCCCTCTGGTAACCATCAATGTGTTCTCTATAATTAAAGTCTTTGTCTTGATTTGTCTCTCTCTTTTTCCCTTTTGCTTGTTTTGTTTCTTAAATTCCACATATGCGTGAAATCATATGGTATTTGTCTTTCTCTGACTGACTTATTTCACTTAGCATTATACTGTCCAGCTCCACTCATGTCTTTGCAAACAGCAAGAGTTCATTCTTTTTTATGGCTGAATAATATTCCATTGTATATATATTTACCACATCTTCTTTATCCATTTGAAGGACACTGGGCTGCTTTCATATCTTGGTTACTGTAAATACTGCTGCTATAAACACAGATAAACATTGGGGTGCATGTGGGGCGCCTGGGTGGTGCAGTCAGTTAAGTGTCCGACTCTTGGTTTTGGCTCAGGTCATGATCTCAGGGTCCTGAGATCGAGACCTACCTTGAGCTCCACATTCAGCATGGAGTCGTCTCGAGATTCTCTCTCCTTCTTCCTTTGCCCCTCAGACTCATGCTCACTCTCTCTCTAAAATAAATAAATAAATCTTAAAAAACAAACAAACAAACATAGGGATGCATGTGTCCCTTTGATAAATTAATGTTCTTGTATTCTTTGGGTAAATACCCAGTAGTGTGATTACTGGATCTTAGGGTAGTTCTATTTTTAACTTCTTGAGGAACCTCCATAGGTTTCCCACAGTGGCTGTGCCAATTTGCATTCCCACCAACAGTGCATTGAGAGTTCCTTTTTCTCCACATCCTCACCAACACCTGTTGTTTCCTGTGTTGTGAATTTTAGCCATTCTGACAGGTATGAGATGATATCTCATTGTAGTTTTGATTTGCATTTCCCTGATGGTAAGTGATGACGAACATCTTTTCATGTGTCTCTTGGCCATCTGGATGCCTTTGGACAAATGTCTGTTCATGTTTTTTGCCCATTTTTAAATTGGATTATTTGGGTTTTTTTTAAGTTGTATCAGTCCATTATATATTTTGGATACTAACCCTTTATCAGATAGGTCATTTACAAACCTCTTCTCCCATTCAGGATGTTAGCTTTTAGTTTTGTTGATTGTTTCCTTCGCCGTGCAGAAGCTTTTTATTTTGATATTGTCTCAATAGTTTATTTTTGCTTTTGTTTCCCTTGCCTCAGGAGACATATTTAGAAAAATGTTACTATGGCCCATGTCATAGATGTTACTGTGTTCTCTTCTAGGATTTTTATGGTTTTAAGTCTCCCATTTAGGTCTTTCATCCATTTTGAATTTATTTTTGTGTATGGTGTAAGAAAGTGGTCCAGTTTCTTTACTTTGCATGTTGCTGTCCAGTTTTCCCAACACCATTTGTTGAAGAGACTGTCCTTTTCCCATTGGATATTCTTTCCTGTTTGTTGAAGATTAATTGACCATATAATCATGGGTTCATTTCTGGGTTCTCCATTCTGTTCTATTGATCTATGTGTCTATTTTTTGCCAGTGCCATACTGCTTTGATTACTACAACTTTGTAATATAAGGTGAAGTCCAGAATTGTGATACCTCCAGCTTTGCTTTTCTTTTTCAATTTTGCTTTGGCTATTTTGGGTCCTTTCTGGTTCCCTACAAATTTGAGAATTGTTTGTTATAGCTCTGTGAAAAATACTAGTGGTATTTTGATAGGGATTACATTAAATGTGTAGGTTGCTTTGGGTAGTTACAGACATTTTAACAATGTTTCCCCAATCCATGAACATGGAGTGTTTTTCCATTTCTTTGTGTCATCTTCAATTTCTTTCATCAGCGTTTTGTAGTTTTCAGTGTACAGGTCTTTCACTTCTTTAGTTAGGTCTATTCAGAGGTATTTTATTAATTTTGGTGGAATTGTAAGTGGGAAAGTTTTCTTAATTTCTTTTTCTGCTGCTTCATTACTGATGTTTAGAAATGCAACAGATTTCTGTACATTGATTTTATACCTGCATCTTTACTGAATTGGTTTATCAGTTGCAGTGGTTTTTTGGTGGAGTCTTTCCAGTTTCCTATATATATAGTATCATGTCACCTACAAATAGTGAAAGTTTGACTTCTTCCTTGCTGATTTGGATGCCTTTTATTTCTTTTTGTTGTCTGATTCCTGTGGCTAGGACTTCCAGCACTATGTTGAATAGAAGTGGAAAGAGTGGACATACCTGTCTTGTTCCTGACCTTAGGGGAAAAGTCATCAGTTTTTCCCCATTGAGGATGATGTTTGCTGTGGATTTTTCATACACGGCCTTTATTATGTTGAGATATGTTCCCTCTAAATCTACTTTGTTGAGGGTTTTTATCATGAATAGATGTTGTACTTTGTCCAATGTTTTTTCCGTGTCTACAGAAATGATCATATGGTTCTTATCCATTCTCTTACTGATGTGATAAATCCCATTGATTAGCAAATATTGAAACACTCTTGCATCCTGGGAATAAATCACACTTGACTGTGGTGAATAATTTTTTTATTGTATTGTTGAATTGGTTTGCTAGTATTTTATTGAGTATTTCTGCATCTATGCTCATGAGGGAGACTGGCATGTTGTTCTCTTTTTTAGTGGTGTCTTTATCCAGTTTTGGTGTCAGAATAATGCTGGCCTCATAGAATAAGTCTGGAAATTTCCTTTCCTTTTCTATTTTTTTTTTTGAATAGTTGAGAATTGGTATTAACTCTTCTTTAAATGTTTGGTAGAATTCCCCTGGGAAACCATCTAGTACTGAACTTTTATTTGTTGGGAGTTTTTTGATTACTGATTCAATTTCTTTGGTGGTTATCAGTCGGTTCAAAATTTCTATTTCTTCCTGTTTCAGTTTTTGTAGTTTATATGTTTCTAGGAATTTATCCATTTCTTCCAGGTTATCCAATTTGTTGGCATATAGTTTTTCATAATATTCTCTTCTAATCGTTTGCATTTATTTTGTGTTGGTTTTTATTTCTCCCCTCTCATTTGCAATTTTATTAAAGTCCTTTTTCTTTGATTTTGATAACTCTAGCTAGAGGCTTATCAATTTTATTGATATTTTTCAAAGAACCAGCTCCTGGTTTCATTGAACTGTTTTATTGTTATTTTGATTTGTTCTGTTTTGAGTTTCTCTATCCTTTATTTCTCCTCTAATCTTTATTATTTCCTTCCTTCTGGTGCTTTTAGGTTTTGTTTGTTGTTCTTTTCCTAGCTCCTTTAGGTGTAAGTTTAGGTTGCTTATTTGAGATTTCTCTTTCTTTTTGAGATAGGTCTGTACTGCTATAAAATTTACTTAGAACCACTTTTGCTGCATCCCAAAGATTTTGGATTGTCATGTTTTCATTTTCATTTGGTTCCATGTACTTTTTTATTTATTCTTTTCTTTCCTGGTTGACCCATTCATTGTTTAGTGGCATGTTACTTAACCTCCATGTATTCGTGTTCTTTCCAGATTTTTTTCTTCTGGTCAACATCTAGTTCCATACTGTTGTGAACAGAAAAGATGCATGGTATGACTTTGATCTTCTTGAATTTGTTGAAGCTGGTTTTGTGGAGTAATATGTGATCTGTTCTGGAGAACGTTCCATATTCACTTGAAAATAATGTGATCTATTCTGAAGAACGTTCTGTGTGTTGTTTTAGGATGGAATGTTCTGAATATATTTGTTTTTTATTTTTTAAGACTTTATTTATTTATTCATGGGTGACAGAAAGAGAGAGAGAGGTAGAGGCAGAGGGAGAAGCAGGCTCCCTACAGAGCAGGGAGCCCAATGCAGGACTCCATCCCAGGACCCTGGGGTCATGACCTGAGCCAAAGGCAGATGCTTAACCAAGTGAGCCACCCAGGCACCCTGAATATATCTATTAAATCCATCTGTTCCAGTGTGTCATTCAAAGCCTTTGTCTCCTTGTTAATTTTCTCTTTAGATGATCTATCCATTGATGTAAGTGGGGGCATTAAAGATTAAAGTCCCCTACTATTATTGTATTATTATTGATTAGTTCCTTTATGTTTGTTATTAATTGTTTTGTGTATTTGGGTGTTTCTCTGTAGGGTGCATATATATTTACAATTGTTAGATCTTCTTGGATTGACTCCCTTAGTATTATATAGTGTGCTATTTTGTCTCTTGTTATTTGTTTTATTATTTTTTCTTTTTATTAACATATAATGTATTATTTGTTTCATGGGTACAGGTTTGTGATTCATCAGACTTACACAATTCAAAGCACTCACCATAACACATACCCTCCCCAATGTCCATCACCCAGCCACCCCATCCCTCTCACCCCCCTCCACTCCAGCGACCCTCAGTTTGTTTCCTGAGATCAAGAGTCTCTTATGGTTTGTCTCCCTCTCTGGTATCATCTTCTTTCATTTTTCCCTCCCTTCCCCTATGATCCTCTGCCTTGTTTCTCAAATTCCACATATCAGTGAAATCATATGATAATTGTCTTTCTCTGATTGACTTATTTCGCTTAGCATAATACCCTCTAGTTCCATCCATGTTGTCGCAAATGGCAAGATTTCGGGGGTTTTGATGGCTGCATAATATTCTGTTGTGTGTATATATATATATACCACATCTTCTTTATCCATTCATCTGTTGATGGACATCCAGGCTCTTTCCATAGTTTGACTATTGTGGAAATTGCTGCTATAAACATTAGGGTGCATGTGCCCTTTCAGATAACTACGTTTGTAGCTTTGGGGTAAATACCTAGTAGTGCAATTGCTGGGTTGTAGTGTAGCTCTATTTTCAACTTTTTGAGGAACCTCCATACTGTTTTCCAGAGTGGCTGCACCAGCGTGCATTCCCACCAACAGTGTAGGAGGGTTCCCCTTTCTCCGCATCTTCACCAACATCTGTCATTTCCTGACTTGTTAATTATAGCCATTGTGACTGGTGTGAGGTGATATCTCCTTGAGGTTTTGATTTGTATTTCCCTGATGTTGAGTAATGTTGAGCACTTTTTCATGTGTCTGTTGGCCATTTGGATGTCTTCTTTGCAGAAATGTCTGTTCATGTCTCCTGCCCATTTCTTGATTAGATTATTTGTTCTTTGGGTGTTGAATTTGATAAGTTCTTTATAGATTTTGGATACTAGCCCTTTATCTGATATGTCATTTGCAAATATCTTCTCCCATTCTGTTGGTTGTCTTTTGGTTTTGTTGACTGTTTCCTTTGCTGTGCAAAAGCTTTTTATCTTGATGAAGTCCCAATAGTTCATTTTTGCCCTTGCTTCCCTTGCCTTTGGCAATGTTTCTAGGAAGAAGTTGCTGTGGCTGAGGTCAAAGAGGTTGGTGCGTGTGTTCTGCTCAAGGATTTTGATGGATTCCTGTCTCACATTGAGGTATTTCATCCATTTTGAGTCTATTTTTGTGTGGTATAAGGAAATGGTCCAGTTTCATTCTTCTGCATGTGGCTATCCAATTTTCCCAACACCATTTGTTGAAGAGACTGTCTTTTTTCCATTGGATATTCTTACCTGCTTTGTCAAAGATTAGTTGACCATAGAGTTGAGGGTCCATTTCTGGGCTCTCTATTCTGTTCCATTGATCTATGTATCTGTTTTTGTGCCAGTACCATACTGCCTTGATGATTACAGCTTTATAATAGAGCTTGAAGTCCGGAATCGTGATGCCACCAGCTTTGCTTTTCTTTTTCAACATTCCTCTGGCTATGTGGGGTCTTTTCTGATTCCATATAAATTTTAGGATTATTTGTTCCATTTCTTTGAAAAAATTTGATAGCATTTTGATAGGGATTGCATTAAATATGTAGATTGCTCTAGATAGCATAGACTTTTTCACAATATTTGTTCTTCCAATCCATGAGCATTGAAGGTTTTTCCATTTCTTTCTGTCTTCCTCAATTTCTTTCATGAGTATTCTATAGTTTTCTGAGAACAGATTCTTTGCCTCTTTGGTTAGATTTATTCCTAGGTATCTTAGAGTTTTGCGTGCAATTGTGAATGGGATCGACTCCTTAACTTCTCTTTCTTCTGCCTTGTTGGTGTATACAAATGCCACTGATTTCTGTGCTTTGATTTTATATCCTGCCACTTTACTGAATTCCTGTATGAGTTCTGGCAGTTTTGGGGTAGAGTCTTTTGGGTTTTCCACATAAAGTATCATATCATCTGAAAAGAGTGAGAGTTTGACTTCTTCTCTGCCAATTTGGATGCCTTTTATTTCTTTTTGTTGTCTGATTGCTGAGGCTAGGACTTCTAGTACTATGTTGAATAGCAGTGGTGATAGTGGACATCCTTACCATGTTCCTGACCTTAGGGGAAAAGCTCTCAGTTTTTCCCCATTGAGAATGGTATTTGCTGTGGGTTTTCATAGATGGCTTTTATGATATTGAGGTATGTACCCTCTATCCCTACACTCTGAAGAGTTTTAATCAAGAAAGGATGCTGTATTTTGTCAAATGCTTTTTCTACATCTATTGAGAGGATCATATGGTTCTTGTTCTTTCTTTTATTAATGTAGTGTATCACATTGATTGATTTGTGGATGTTGAACCAACCTTGCAGCCCAGGGATAAATCCCACTTGATCGTGGTGAATAATCCTTTAATGTACTGTTGGATCCTATTGGCTAGTATTTTGGTGAGAATTTCTGCATCCATGTTCATCAGGGATATTAGTCTCTACTTCTCCTTTTTCATGGGGTCTTTGTCTGGTTTGGGGATCAAGGTAATGGTGGCCTCATAAAACGAGTTTGGAAGTTTTCCTTCCATTTCTATGTTTTGGAACAGTTTCAGAAGAATAGGTATTAATTCTTCTTTAAATGTTTGTCAGAATTCCTCTGGGAAGCCATCTGGCCCTGGGCTCTTGTTTGTTGGTAGATTTTTGATAACTGCTTCAATGTTCTTACTGGTTATGGGTCTGTTCAGGTTTTCTATGTCTTCCTGGTTCAGTTTTGGTAGTTTATACGTCCTTAGGAATGCATCCATTTCTTCCAGTTTGTCTAATTTGCTGGCATATCATTGCTCATAATATGTTCTTATAATTATTTGTATTTCTTTGTTGTTGGTTGTGATCTCTCCTCTTTCATTCATGAGTTTATTTCTTTGGGTCCTTTCACTTTTCTTTTTGATAAGTCTGGCCAGGGATTTATCAATCTTATTAATTCTTTTAAAGAACCAGCTCCTAGTTTCTTTCATCTGTTCTACTGTTCTTTGGGTTTCTATTTCATTGATTTCTGCTCTGATCTTTACTATTTCTCTTCTGTTGGGTTGTATTGCCATATACTTTCCTCTTAGGACCGCCTTTGCTGCATCCCAAAGATTTTGAAGAGTTGTGTTTTCATTTTCATTTCCATGAATTTTTTAAATTCTTCTTTAATTTCTGGTTGACCCAGTGATTCTTTAGTAGGATGCTCTTTAGCCTCCATGTATTTGAGTTCTTTTTGACTTTCCTCTTGTTATTGAGTTCTAGTTTTAAAGCACTTTGGCCCAAAAATATGCAGGGAATGTTCCCAATCTTTTGGTACCAGTTGAGACCTGATTTGTGACCCAAGATGTGATCTATTCTGGAGAATGTTCCATGTGCACTAGAGAAGAATGTGTATTCTGTTGCTTTGGGATGGAATGTTCTGAATATATCTGTGAAGTCCATCTGGTCCAGTGTGTCATTTAAAGTCTTTTTTTCCTTGTTGATCTTTGGCTTAGATGATCTGCCCATTTCAGTGATGGGGGTGTTAAAGTCCCCTATTATTTTTGTATTTTTGTCAATGTGTTTCTTTGATTTTATTGTTAATTGGCTTGTATAATGGGCTGCTCTCATGTTAGGGGCATAGATATTTACAATTGTTAGATCTTCTTGTTGGATAGACCCTTTAAGTAGGATATAGCGTCCTTCCTCATCTCTTATTACAGTCTTTGGTTTAAAAACTAATTTGTCTGATATAAGGATTGCCAGCCCAGCTTTCTTTAAATGTCCATTAGCATGGTAAATGGTTTTCTACCCCCTTTCTTTCAATCTGGAGGTGTCTTTGGGTCTAAAATGAGTCTCCTGCAGACGGCATATCAATAGGTCTTGTTTTTTCATCCGATTTGATACCCTGTGTCTTTTGATTGGGGCATATAACCCATTTACATTCAGGGTAACTATTGAAAGATATGAATTTAGTGCCATTGTATTGCCTGTAAGGTGACTGTTACTGTATATTTTCTCTGTTCCTTTCTGGTCTGTGTTACTTTTAGGCTCTTTCTTTGCTTAGAGGACCCCTTTCAATATTTCTTGTAGGGCTGGTTTCGTGTTTGCAAATTCCTTTAGTTTTTGTTTGTCCTGGAAGCTTTTTGTCTTTCCTATTTTCAATGACAGCCTAGCTGGATATAGTATTCTTGGCTGCATATTTTTCCATTTAGTGCTCTGAATATATCATGCCAGTCCTTTTTGGCCTGCCAGGTCTCTGTGGAGCGGTCTGCTGCCAATCTAATGTTTCTACCATTGTAGGTTACAGGCCTCTTGTCCTGAGCTGCTTTCAGGACTTTTTCTTTATCTCTGAGAGTTGTAAGTTTTACTATTAGATGTCAGGGTGTTGACCTATTTTTGTTGATTTTGAGGGGGTTCTCTTTGCCTCCTGGATTTTGATGCCTGTTTCCTTCCCCAAATTAGGGAAGTTCTCTGCTATAATTTGCTCCAATATACCTTCTGCCCCCCTCTCTCTTTCTTCTTCTTCTGGGATCCCAATTATTCTAATGTTGTTTTGTCTTACGGTATCACTTATCTCTCAAATTCTGCCCTCATGAACCAGTAATTGTTTCTCTCTCTTTTTCTCAGCTTCTTTATTTTCCATCATTTGGTCTTCTATATCACTAATTCTCTCTTCTGCCTCACTTATCCTAGCAGTCAGAGTTTCCATTTTTGATTGCACCTCATGAATAGCCTTTTTGATTTCGACTTGGTTAGATTTTATTTCTCCAGAAAGGGATTCTCTAGTATCTTCTATGCTTTTTTCAAACCCATCTAGTATCTTTATAATTGTCATTCTGAACTCTAGTTCCAACATCTTACTCCTGTCTATATTGATTAGGTCCCTGGCAGTCGGTACTGTCTCTTGTTCTTTTTTTTGAGGTGAGTTTTTCCATCTTGTCATTTTGTCCAGAGGAGAATAGATGAATGAGGGAACAAAATGCTAAAAGGGCAACAATGACCCCAGAAAAACATACACTAAACAAATCAGAAGAGACCTGAAACTGGGGGGTGGGGGGGAGAGAAAAAGAATATGATCAGGCTGGTGAATAGAACAGAGCCACACACTAGATTTTGGGTGTATTTGGGTCTGTTAGATGAAATCGCCTCCCAAAATTGTAAAGAAAAACTAATATATATATATACAAAAATAAGAGTAAATATGATGAATGGATGGAATATGTCTGTAAAAATGAAAATTAAAAAAGATTTTAAAAAAGGAATTGCTAGGAAGTTGGTTGAAAAAAGAAAGAAGAAAAATTTAAAAAAAAAAAGGAGAGAATGTGATCAGGTGAGAGACTAGAATAAAGCCATACACTAGATTTAGGGTATATTTTGGTCTGTTAGAAGAAACTGTATCCCAAAATGCTTAAGAAAGAAAAATATATATACAATAAATAAGGTTAAATATAATGAAGGGACAGAATCTGACTGTAAAAATGAAAATTAAAAAAGATTTTATAAAGGGGATTGATAAGATGTTGGTTGATAAAGGAAAGAAGTAAAATTTTAAAAAATAGAAAAAGAAAAAATAAAGAAAATTAAAAAAATTTACTTTGAAAGACTAAAGAATCATGGGAAAAAAAGCCATGAATTCTATGTGCTGTTTTCCCTTAGCACTGGGGTTCTGCCATTCTCACTGATCGGTAAACTTGGTCTTGGCTGGATGTTCTTGCTGATCTTCTGGGGGGGGGGGGACTTTTGCAGTGATTCTCAAATGTCTTTGCCCAAGGCGGAATTGCAGTGCCCTTGCCAGTGGCCGGCCTAAGTAATCTGCTTGGGTTTGCCCTCAGTAGCTTTTGTTCCCTGCAAGCTTTCCATACAGCTTTAGAAGATGAGAATGAAAATGGCAGCCTTTCAATCTCTGGCCCTGGAGGAGCCGAGAGCTTGGGTCCCCACTCCTCAGTGAGCCTTCAGAGATAAGCAGTCAGTCACTCCTGTCTCCCTGGTCTCCGGCCACACTCAGTCCTCACCCTGCCTGTGACCAAGCATTTCTATCTCTGGCACACGACCCCATTTGTAGTCTCCAAACCCAGCAGATTCCTGCAGTGCACTCCTGTGCTGCTCCTACTGGGGGAGGAAGGGGAGTATCCCTGGATTTGCCACTTGTTGGGCCCCTGTTCAAAGGATCCCCTGCTGCGGATCACAGTTTATGGCAACCCTGAGCTGAGAGCCTGCTCCTCGGCTCCGTCTCTGCAGCCGGCTTCCCTGCCCCGATACCTGGGAGCTCTGCCACACTCAGGCACCCCCAGTCTTTCTGTGACCCCGAGGGTCCTGAGACCACACTGTCCCAGCCAAGGTTCCACCCCCCGCTTAGCCACTGGAGTGACATCCCTCAGCAGAGCAGACTTCTAAAAGTTCCAATTTTGTGCTCCACTGCTCTATCACTTGCTGGTAGCCAGCTGAGACTATCTCTCTCTATATACTATATACTGACATCCCACTCCCTTCTGGCTTGCCAAGTTTCTGTTGAAAAATCTCCTGCTAGCGTTATGGGTTTTCTCTTGTAAGTTAATCACTTCTTTTGTCTTGCTGCTTTTAAGATTTTTTTCTTTATCATTATATTTTGCAAGTTTAATTACAGTATGTCTTGGTGTGGGCCTGCTTTTATTGATTTTGATGGGAATTCTCTGTGCCTCCTGGATCTGGATGTCTGTTTCCTTACCCAGATTAGGGGTGTTTTCAGCTATTACTTCTTCAAATAAATTTTCTGCTCCCTTTTCTCTCTCTTCTTCTTCTGGGACTCCTATAATACAAATGTTCTCCTATAATACAAATTCTTCTTCTTTTAAAAGATTTTATTTATTTATTTGTCAGAGAGAGAGAGAGACTACAAGCAGGGGGAGTGGCAGCCGAGGGAGGAAACAGTCTTCCTGCTAAGGAAGGATCCTGATGAGGGACTCGATCCCAGGACTCTGGGATCATGACCTGAGCCAAAGTCAGATGCTTAACCTCCTGAGCCTCCCAGGCATCCCTGTTTGGTATAATTCTTTTTTCTCTCTTTTGTTCAACTTGATTACTTTCTTTTTTTTTTTTTTTAAAGATTTTATTTATTTGACAGAGAGAGCACAAGCAGAGGGAGAGAGAGAGAGAGAGAGAAGCAGGCTCCCTGCTGAGCAAGGATCCCGATGTGGGACTCGATCCCAGGACCCTAGGATCATGACCTGAGCCAAAGGCAGCCGCTTAACTGACTGAGCCACCCAGGTGTCCTCAACTTGATTACTTTCTATTACTCTGTCTTCTAGGTCACTAATTTTTTCCTCTGCTTCTTATCCTGCTATTCATTCCATGAAGCATGTTTCTCATTTCATTTATTGAGCCCTTTATCTCTGCTGTGTTATTCCTTATCTCTGTGTTAAGGGTCTTACTCATATCTTCCCCTCTTTTCTCAAGTCCAGTGAGTATCTTTATAATCATTGCTTTAAATTCTCTATCAGGCATGTTACTTTTATCTGTTCCATTTAGATCTCTGGCCATGGCGTTGCCCTGTTCTTTCACTTGGGATAAACTTCTGGGTCTCCTCATTTTGTCTGTCTCTCTGTGCCTCTTTTTCTGTGTTAATAAAGTCAGCTATGTCTTCTGCTTTTGAAAGTAGTGAGTTTATGAAGAGGAGGTCCTGGAGTGCTCTGCAGTGCAGTATCCCCTGTTCACAAGAACCTGGCACTTCAGAGAGTATCCTATGTGTGTTGCTTACACCTTATTGTGTCTGTGTCACTTTTCTTTTCAGTGCAGCCATCTGCACTGACTCTCTGCCTGTCGTGGCTGTGCTTGCTTTCTGTGGCGTTAGTCAGACTCAGGCAAGCCAGCTCTCAGGGGGTGTGCCACTGGAGAATTTGAGAGTGGGGTGACAGTGTTAGCAAAATCTGCATTGGGCCACTAGTCCTCTGCCAGATCCTCTGAAGCACTCTGGCCACTGGGGGCTACATGCAGTGTGGCTGGAAATGCACGGCTGGGCATGCTGCACCATGATGTTTGGGCACGGCTAGGCTCAGTGCACTACGGTGGCTGGGAGCACACAGCTGGGCAAGGTGTGGCAGCAGCTGTGCACCCAGGGGTAGGGCGGCTTGCAGATATTATAAAAGATTAGGGTATTTGAACAAAATTGTCCTATACCAAAACCACAGGCAGGTTCCCTTGGATTGGTCCTAGGGATTGGACTCTTCAGGGCTCATTGGAGCCACAGGTGGGGACCTGAGAAAGCAGAGAATAACCCATGTGGAAACATCCAGAAAATGTAAGCTCTGTGCTCCAATATAAGAAAACCATCCTGGAGACCCACAGCACACAGGCTCCCATATTATTCAGTCTCACCATGCCAATCTTGCAAGGAAACTATTGTAAGACTGGCTTTCATCATACTTGGAATATTATGTTTCATAGGACACAACCAATATGTAAAAGATATTGTGTAACTGACAGAGGACAATATTTGGTCCTAGATGACAAAATTTACCTGGGTGGAAGCCACCAAATTAAAAAAAATAATTTTTCTTCTTAAAGCCATATATAATCTATCTATCTATCTATCTATCTATCTATCTATCTATCTATCTATATATTATATATCTGTATATAATTTTATATACTGTACTAGTACTTTGTTATGTTATCTATTGTACTAGTATTTTGAGATTTGGGGATATGGAATCCTGCAGACTTTGGAAACATTGAAGCATATACCTCTTTAAAGGAACATCCTCACTAAAGCTGGAATTTGTCAGTTAAATGCACCCTTGTACAGCTACCAAAATAGTAACAGCACTGCCCTCATCTATTAGCATCAGAAGTATTACAGTAAGATATTTGCTATGGGGCATTAGAAAGGGTTTCTAAGGGACTAGGTTCTTACAGGCATGTTTTACAATGAGTACTTACTGAATAATTTTGTACTTCATTCCAAACAAGAGAGACATACCTGAATTCTCACCACTGGTGCAACTAATCAAGAATGAAGAATAGAAGATACTGGGGTAGTAGTGCTCTGATAAGCAAACACAGAAATGTTAAGGGATACTTAAGTACAGAGAATGTTACACATCTATCTCAAATTCCTGAAACTGGATAGTGTCACAGGGGGCTGGGGTTAGGTGCATTTTCCAACATTGTTATTGATCTCTTAGATTTGGTAAAATTAACATTGATGGACACTCTGACTTAATTTGGCACCATCTTCTGAGTTCCTTGAGGGAAATTCTCTACCTAATAGATGAGGAAAAGCAAACATGGGCTTGATATAAACAAAGTTAGAAAGAGATAGTATGCTCTTCTTTTTGAAGAGACACAGAAGCATTAATTGTCCTAAAATTTTACTGCATTATTATGGTGTGGAAGATAGTCTTTAGGAAGTTCACAGATAAGAACTGCACACTATTTCTAATTCCCAGTGATATATTTTTCCAAGTTCAAATGTTTTGTGTGACTTCTCTAGATTTTGGTAAATTATTTTCTACACTAGTATATCATTTCTGTAGTGATTGTTTTTTTTAGCAAACTATTCTTAATCAAGCAATGATATGAAAATTAAATTTAAAAATTTTCTCTCTGAGTTGTCAAAATACAGCCCTTGTGCTTGTTTTCATGCACTTTAACTCTAGAAAACCTCTCAGATGTGAAGAGGGTCCATTTATTCATATCTACTCAACATTCTAATCACAGTTGTTTGGTTTTCTGATCCCCCAAACTACAGTATATTAGAAACATCAAATTAGAGAATGAAGGGAGTTTCAGCAGTAGGAACACATGTATAAAAAGTATGGCAGCTGACAATATTAAATCTGGGATGGAGAACAGACATATATTTAAAAAGTGATTATGATATATACCCAGAAGTGAAATTGCTGGCTCATATGGTAATTTTATTTTTAATTTTTTGGGGAATCTCCATACTGTTTTTCATAGTAGATGCACCAATTACATTCCTACCAAAAATGTGCTTAAGTTCACTCTTCTCCACTTGCCAACACTTGTTATCTCTTATGTTTTTGATGATAGCCATTCTAACAGGTGTGAGGTGATATCTCAATGTGGTTTTGATTTGCATTTCCCTGTTGATTAGTGACATTGAACACTTTCTCATGTACCTATTGGCAATTTGAATATCTTCTTTGGAGATATGTCTATTCAGGTCCTCTGTCCATTTTTAATTGCATTATTTAGGGCTTTTTGCTTTTGATTTGTTCATTACAGCATTATTCACAATAATCAAGACATGGAAACAATCTAAGTGTCCATTGACAGAGGAATGGATAAAGAAAATGAGGTATATAATGGAAAATTATTCAGCCATAAAAAGGAAATCATGCCATTTGCATCAACATGGATGGACCTTGAGGGTATTATGCTAAATAAAACAAGTCAGACAGAGAAAGACAAATATTGTATGGTATCACTTATATGTGGAACATAAAAACAAAACAAAAAAACCAACAAACAAAAAACCAAACTCTGAAAACAGAGAACAGACTGGTGATTGCCAGAGGCAGAAAGTGGAGAGTGACGTAACTGGGTTAAGGTGGTCAAAAGGTACAAACTTCCAGTTATAGGATAAATAAGTTCTGGGGATATAATGCACAGCATTATGACTACAGTTAACACTGCTATACGGCATATTTGAAAGCTGCTAGAGAGTAGATCTAAAAAGTTATCATCACAGGCAAAAAATTTGTAACTATATGAGGTGATGGATTTTCACTGAAGTTATAGTGGTAATAATTTTGCAGTATTTACATATACCAAATCATTTTGTGGTATACCTTAAACTGATACAATGTTATATGTCAATTTTAACTGAATAAAACTGGAAAGAAGAGATTAGAAACTTGAAAAGCAGAGTAATGTAAAATCAATACAACTGATGGTGTTTTAAATTATGATAAAATACTTTTGCTTACTATGCTGTTTATAGAGGCAAAGAGAAGAATTAAACATTTCAGAACAGCTTACATCAGAGTAGTGAACAAATAATGTGGGATTGGTTTTTACGTTTTGGATAAAAGTAAACTTAATTCTAAAAATACAGCGTTGTGTGGCCTGGATTACTGCATGATACCAGAAATAATCAAATATTAATTATTGTCAAGTAATTTTTTCACAAATCATTTCCTGTGTGGGATACACAATTTCTTATGAGATTTGTTCTGTTATTTTCTAGAACAGAATTTTAGTGGTCTCAGTGGTTGTCATTATTTTTCATAGTCTTCTAAGATGGGCTAAGTCTGTTGAACAAGATCTATGATTATTTAACAGAGAATTATTTAATCTCCAACTGGGCTTCATAGCATTTTCACTTTGAATACTAACCTACCATGACAGAGGCAACATCGAACCATGATGTTTAACTCAGTGGATGTCGTCCTCTGCACGTATTTTCACAAATAATCATGATTTTCTTTGCTACACTGAATTTAATTTTCTTTTGAAGCCCTATTCCAGTATTTCTTTCACTGCATTATTTTTGGTAATTTTTTCCAACCCCTATTTCTTTAACTGCATTATTTTTAGTTTCTGTCCCCTCTTCTTTCATTTGTGGTAACCACCATTTAAATACCTTAGTAACTATACCAAGATAATGGATATAATATGAAGTACAATTTAGAAAAATGTGTTCGAATTTGAAGAAATAATTAAGCTCTTAAATTAATATGACTAAGAAGTTCTTTGTTTTTAAAGGAAAAAATAGCTTATATGTTGTATGTTACAGATAATGATTTAATTTAAACCTTGTTTGTTTTTCCATTAGTAAATATATAAAGTTATTTTTCTCTTAACAGGAGGGCTAACATATTTTTGAAGCAATTCTAATTTACTTTTTATTTAGATTTCAAGTAAAAGACTATCTTGGTCTCAGAATTAAACAGTCAATTTTTCTTTTTAGAAAAATTGTTTTTTTTTTTTTTTAAAGATTTTATTTATTTATTTGACAGAGAGAGACACAGCGAGAGAGGGAACACAAGCGGGGGAGTGGGAGAGGGAGAAGCAGGCTCCCCGCAGAGCAGGGAGCCCGGTGCGGGACTCGATCCCAGGACCCTGGGATCATGACCTGAACTGAAGGCAGTCGCTTAACCAACTGAGCCACCCAGGCGCCCAGAAAAATTGTTTTTAAGCTTGTTATTTTCTTAGATATAAAATAAAACCAGTTAATTAGGTAATGTTACTCAAATGTTTTTTTTTTTTTTTTTAAGATTTTATTTATTTATTTGGGAGAGAGAGTGAGAGAGAGAAAGAGCACAAGAGGGGGGAGCGGGAGAGGGAGAAGCAGACTCCCTGCAGAGCAGGTAGCCCGATGCGGGACTCGATCCCAGGACTCCAGGATCACGACCTGAGCTGAAGGCAGTAGCTTAACCAACTGAGCCACCCAGGCGCCCCGTTACTCAAATGTTTTGTTTGTCTTTTACATACTGATCATATAGTCCTTGATATTATATTGTAATAAGATAAAATAGAAAAAAACAAATATTAAAGCTGGTAAATGATACCATCTGGTAAACATTGTTTCACTTTTTGTTTTAGTTAAATTTCTTTTGAATGCACATAATGGGAAATAACTCCAGTTAACTTAAGCAACAATGTGTCTTTATAGGATGGATACTGGGGTTTATCCTAAAATTTATTTATTTTTTATTTTTTTAAAGATTTTATTTATTTATTTGACACAGAGAGAGAGCACAAGTAGGCAGAACAGCAGGGAGAGGGAGAGGAAGAAGCAGGCTCTCCACTGAGCAGGGAGCCTGACGTGGGGCTTGATCCCAGGACGCTGGGATCATGACCTGAGCCGAAGGCAGCCGCTTAACTGACTGAGCCACCCAGGCGCCCCATCCTAAAATTTAAAGGGAGCCAGACCCTAAGGGAAGACTAGAACCAGGAATTTAAAGAATTAAATGCAGGTAGGTGACCCTCTTTCATTCCATTCTCCCTGCTTCTCTATGTGCTTCATTCTTACTATCTTGAACATCATTTTTCTCTGTGACTTTTTGCAAATAAGGCAGAAGTAGGCTCCTCCTCTAAGATTTACGAGTGCATCAGTTCCAGCACCTACAGAACCTAACTGCATGGTAATTTCACATTCCTAGGAGAGAGAATCTGATTAACTCAGCTCAGACCTGGTGTCCAACACTGATCCAATCAGTAGTGCATAGAATGACTTCTACTGTTACTGTGCTTTCAGCTGTCTGCACTACTAGATACAGGGGCCGGGACAGTATTTCATTGATAAAGGGGATTCTCTTAAACTGAGCTGACATCCCCAAAGTTATTACCACACCTATATTGTTACACTTGTTAATCAGAAGAAGTAAGGATACTGAATATTCAAAAGATATTGTGCTCCTACTATATGCCAGGAACTATGCCCAAACCTTCCCATCCATTATCTCACGTTTTCTTCATAAGGTCCTTATGTTTATTTCATCTGTGAATAAACTAAAAACTAATAGTGGCTAAATATTATGCCCAAACTCTCAAAGGCTGTGAAAAACTGCCACAAAGTTATAGGATATAAATTTCTTTAATGGAGAAGAAGCAGGTTTTTACGTAAAGCAGAGGCCATTACATGATCCCAGGGAGGATTTTACCTCCCAGATCTTCCAAAGTTCTTGATAAGGAGGTACAGCTTTGGGAGATACCCCTGGAATTACCATTGTCATTCTCATAGCAGTTTCAGACCCTCTAGGTCCCTCGGGACAATGGACTATTCTGCAAATTCTAGCTGCATGTTAACCTATTCACCAGCCAGAAGACAGCTGGTATGAAACAACCCAAATGAATTCTCATGTGAACGCTGCAAGCTTAGGGGAAGCAAGAACCCAGTTTTCTAGGTGTGTCTCCCAGCAGGCCCCTCAAATGCTTATGGCCCACCATCAGGATTTCTATTTTCAGGTCACTGGATTCTTTGCCAAATGACTCTTGCTTTTAGTGCTAAAGCTTAATGCATATGCCTAATGCTTTTAAACAAAATTTATATAGAGACTCATTAATAATAAGAAACCAAATCACTGCTATCCAGTAGAGAATAATTGTTCCTAGCTTACACACTCACACACCCAAACCACTTTAAAATAATAGAATTCAGGCACCCCACAGCTAAACTTTAATTATGTTGTCTGATAATAGATAGCTATATTTTGTCATCATTTCAATTCTGCCTCTATCAACATAATATTTTATTGTTTCCTATCACAAACCCTGTTCGTTATTTATTGTTAAAGACTCAATAGTTGAATTTACACTCTGTCACAATAAATCATGCTCACCTAGCTAATGCAGCATTAAAATGAAATCAGGCTTGCAATATTGTTAAGCCATATAAATTAAAGTGTTTGGGTGGATAGCATAGACCAGGCATTCTGAAACTGTCTCAAGTCACGCATACCATCAAAAACTATTCATTGAATGCCTCTAAGCGTCATGAGGTTATTCCAAGTATTCTGAAATAATACAAGAGAAAAAAACCATATGCACAATAGTGTACACTCTTAAGATGAAATTGTTGAAAAATATACATAAGAACCTAAACTTGTATGCCAAAATATGGAACTGGAAAATACATGAACAAGTGCTCAATATTGTTTGTGTAAACTTGGTGTTATAGCAAGTGTTATAATGGACTTGGTCTCTAGGTCAGGTTCTGCAAAGGAAGCTCTCTATATATTTAACTTTATACTATATAAATAATATATCTCACACAAATCCCATAAAAAGAAAGATATCATTATAAATAAATAATTACAGCACTGAACACTGATTTTTCCATTTAAATAATTGCATCATGAAGCTTAGAGTAAATGGGAAAATCAGTGTTCAGTGCTGTAATTATTTATTTATAATGATATCTTTCATTTTATGGGATTTGTCCATATTTTGTTAGTTCAAATTTAGCACATTTTTGAGGTAAGTGCTATCATAGTGGGAAAAACCAAGCAGAAACTTCTGAAACTGCCTCTCCTCTCTGGCCAAAAGAGCACACCAAAAACATTAATGTATCTGGAAGGGATGCTGAAAAGTAGTGCTATCTCTAAGGATCTAAAGGCTACAAGGATGGCGGTCCCCATTACATTTCTGTCTGGACCAGTCTGGACCCTTCAGAAACTAGATGGGTCCAAAAGGATGACTTTAGACTATTCCATATTTGAACAAGTAGTAGTCTCAATTGCAGCTGTTGTGCTGGACATGGTATCATTGTTAGAGCAGATTAATTGGCCTCAGGTACATGGTATGTGACCATTGATTTGAAAGATTTTTTTTTCCTATTTTAATCTGAAAAGAAGATCAGTAACAGTTTGAATTCATGTGGAACAGACAAATGAATTCATTAGCAGTTTTGCCTCAGGGTTATGTTAACTCTCTTGCTCTCTCTATTAAAACAAAGTCTAAAGGACTCTAGATTATCCAGATATCCCACAGAACATCACATCAATTCATTACATCAATGATGTAATGTTGATCAGGCAGAGTAATCAACAGGTGACTATCATAGTGGAGACTTTGGTAAGATATGTGCAATCCAGGGGACAGGATATAAATCCAAGGAAGATTCAGGGACCTACAATATCTAAAAAAAAAAAAAAAAAAAAAAAAAAAAAAATTGTGGATCCAATGCTAGGACATGTTCTCCAAAGTAAAAGAGAAATCATTTCACTGTGGACTTCCTCTCACGAAAAAGAAAGTGTAATGCCTGGTGAACTTATTCAGGTTCTGTAGGAAATATATTCCATACCTAGGGACACTGTATCAGCCCATCTACTATGTGACACAAGACTGCCAGGTTTAAGTGGGGCCCAGAGCAAAAAATGTGTTCTGCAGCAAGTCCAGGCTCTGGTGTAAGCATCTGTTTTGGGGGCGATATGGATGGAACCTATGATGTTGGAAGTATCAGTGGTGGGAAAAGATGCAATGTGAGAGAGAAGAAAGATATCATTCCCCCAAAAGGAAATTGAAGTACTGTTACCCTAAAAAGGATAAATAGATACTTAACATGAAAGAACAGATAACCAATTAATCCTTATTGTAGTCACTGAAGTATTTTTGAAAACCTGTGATTCTCGATTGGCTTATGTCTGAAAAGGACAATTATTTTTTTTTCTAGTGAATACTTTTGAAACTTTAGAACATATCTAGGCCATTAAATGTTAAAAAAATAATTGACTACATGCCATGTGAATGCTTTCAAATTTTCGATGTGTTGAAATATTTTATCAAAGATATACTCAAAATTGAAATGTTTATACAAAATATACATATTTTTGAAATTTTTCTCTGCATTGTGATCAAACCCAGAAAAAAGGAAAATATTTCAGAGCAGCTCACAATCCAATTAATATCTTTAATTTGAAAAAGTGACCAAGAAGTCGATTCACTGATCCCTGACTTTGCAATTTAAGAAGTCCGCACTATATGCTAACTCTTCAGTATAATTCTAATAAAAATAAAACTTTTGTTCATTACCACTTTTAAGCTTTTTCTAATTAACTCTGAATAGAATCACTGAAAAATAGATCAGAAGAGAATATTAAAATACTAAGTTCCTAATTCTCATAAGTCTGCAATATTCGAAGATCTACAATGTCATTAAAACCTCTTAAAGTTTATGAACTTAGAAATAAATAATAAAATTAATGCCACCAGAAACTTTCCTTCATATCCCATGTCTAACAGTATTCTTTCAAATAAAAAAAAAACTATATAGAGAGATAATAATGCAATAGATGATATATATCTTAGATTTATGGAGTAAAGAGAAGTTACCTGTCTAAGAAAATTGTTTTAAGTTTTCAGTTAGAATACACTGTAAAAGTAAACAATACATTATTAATACCCTTTTCCCTTCATAGGGACATAAAAGAACGAATGCTTGGTTTATACAGTATTTTTTTAAATGAAAAGGTACATATGAAATTTCTGTAAAAGATTTTGTGGTTGATGATACAGTTGCTGCTATTTCTGGTAGTATTGCATTATTAGTATTCTCTCAGTTTTTGTTTTAAAATTTTCTCCTCAAGTGTTGCAATACAGTGTTCTTTCTGGCCTTCCCAAGAATGAATCATCCTCTCTTAGAAAGTACATTAAGTTTTTTGTCTTCCAAAATATCAATGGTCAGTCATAATATTAGTATAATAAAAAGTACATCAATTACTTAAAAGTTGGAAATAAAGATCTCATACTCTGAGAATTTGAATAATTCTGCTAGCAAAAGTGGGAGTAGCAGATTTTTTTCATAATTCTTCCAGTTATGGCTTGTTCATGTATAAGAAAGAGTAATTCAACTCTAATTTAATCTAATATGTGAATTTATTTACCTCCAAAGGAAACTGGACTTGAGTTTAGTTATAACTGAATACAAAGCTTAAACAATGTCACTAGTTTTTTGTCCTCTCTCCCTCAACTCTTGCCAATGCTTATCTTGTTACATTGATTCCTTCTGTTAGAAGGAAGGAATTGCTGCTGGAAGCCCTAGATGCGTATCTACAGTTTAACATCCTCATCAAAAAGAGGATCTTTGTTCATGATGGCTATGGGGGAAACTGGCCTGGGGAAAACTGATTGGATTGGACATGCCTGGTCTTGCACAACCCCTGGCTTAACCACTATTGCCCAGAAGATGGAGGAAGAAAAATTTGGGGGCAGAATCAGTCTTATGAAAATCACATAAATTATTTCCCAAGGGGGAAAAATGCATTCTCCTTCTAGAAGAAAGATAAAATCTTGGAGAGGTAGGAAAAAAAGCAAAATAAAATATATGTATATATATATATATACACTACAATAATGAGTACACCATTTTATTTGTAATCCATAGAAATATCCTACTGAAGTTTCAAGCTACACTAATTCAATATATATGAAGCAACAAATCTGGAGGGTTCTGGCAGGCTCATCTCTTTCCTTTCTTTAATTTAGAAGCATTACTCAGTGATTTGAGTTAGCTCATCAAAATAAAGAGGCTGATAACAGTTATGGGGCTTCAGAAATTTCTCATTTCTAACAAGGCCACTTTCCTGATCAGAGAATTCCTCTGTTTTCTTAAACAGCTATTTAGGGATTTGAGAGGAAGATTCCAGCTGTCTAGTACAATGTGATGTGTGCAGACCTGTGCCCAGTTTTCAATGGGGGATAGGGAGAGTCCAGGGGGAATGTGTGTGCTATACAGTTCTCTGCCAATAAATCCTGTTTTATATCTGTACCACATGGTGCTTTGCCTGACATTGTTTAAACATTTTTTTTCTCTTTTTTTATGTTATGTTAATCACCATACATTACATCATTAGTTTTTGATGTAGTGTTCCATGATTCATTGTTTACATATAACACCCAGTGCTCCATTCAGTACATGCCCTCTTTAATACCCATCACCAGGTTAACCCATCCTCCCACCCCCCTCCCCTCTAGAACCCTCAGTTTGTTTTTCAGAGTCCATAGTCTCTCATGGTTCGTCTCCCCCTCCGATTTGCCCCCCTTCATTCTTCCCCTCCTGCTATCTTCTTCTTTTTATTTTTTAACATATAATGTATTATTTACTTCAGAGGTATGGTTTAAACATTTTCTTTCATGGAGTTTTAAAGGCTATGAATTGAGTCACATGATTTAAGATTTTCACATAGCAATCAACATGGTTTCCTAATTTGCTTAGAGTATCATGATATATTTGGGAAAATAAAATCATGCTAAAAAAAAACCTTCCATTATTTTACCTCTTTTATTAGTATTATGCCTTTTTACAGGTTTCTATTTGTTTTTATTGCAAACCATCTACTGATGTTTTCATATTCCCAAAATATCCATTTGTCTGCCATCTAGTGACTAATCCACACATTTGTTAACTGCTCATTTATTAAATATTTTCTACTTGGAGTCTTTTTTAAAAAGCATTGCCTTCTGGGGCGCCTGGGTGGCTCAGTTGGTTAAGCGGCTGCCTTCGGCTCAGGTCATGATCCTAGGGTCCTGGAATCGAGCCCCACATCAGTCTCCCTGCTCGGCGGGGAGCCTGCTTCTCCCTCTCACACTCCCTCTGCCTGCCACTCCCTCTGCTTGTGTTCCCTCTCTCTCTGTCTCTCTGTCAAATAAATAAATAAAATCTTAAAAAAAAAAAAGCATTGCCTTTTCATGATTTAGACAATAAATAAAGTGATCACCACCTTCTTTGGGACAAGGGAACTAAATAATCATGTCAAGATATGTTTATTAAAAAAGGATAATGCTACTTAATGTAAAATATAAACAGACACTATTTCAAAAATAAAACAATTTTCTGTGCACGTCTTCTGTTATTTATAGTTCTAACATATGGCAGCATTCCATGTTTTAATATCATCTGGCTTAGAAACTTCACAGAGGATGCTTAGGTACATTTTTCTATTCTATGATTAGTTGCACATAGTTATAAAGTCACTAGAAAAACACAGGAGCTTGGAGAAAACTCAATAAAATATGCAGAATGAATTGTTGTAATAAAATTACAGAATTAACTTTGAAGGACATAGATACATAGTGAGCATTTGAACAATACACAGTAAAATGAAAGGCATTAATTTCCCATTTGTCACAGTGGGATCATAATATAGATTTTAAAGAAGATATACACAAGAAAGAAGGAAGTTACAAAGAATTAAAAACTGTGACACATGAAGAAGTGCAGTGCATGGAGGCAATATAGTGTAAGAAGACAGCCTATTAGAGTAGAAAAGAAATAAATGCAGCTTGGATTCAGGTTTTTAGCTGGGGGACTATGTGCAGAATATTTATCCTCTTCAAAACACAATTTTCTTGCTGGCAAAATGGAAATAATAATAAAAACCTTCATAGACTTTTTAGGTACATTATACACAAATAAATATGGCATCTTTGTTAGGATTAGATATAGACCTATCTCCAGATGTGCGCATCCCCACAGTCGCATTTAGTAGTGCAGATGGAGCCTCTGTGTTGATTAGGAAAGATAGCCCTTACTCCAGGCCAATGCAGCTCTGCCCCCACGAAGCAAATGATGTTTAGAAGAGCTTGCAATTGATTTCAACCACCACTCGCCCTCTTGGCTGGTTTTCTATGTAAAATGAACAATTGAAACACGTGTTCAGGGCCCAGCCCACCTGGTTATTGTGGGTCCCATTAATACTAATGGAAAAGTGAGAGGCAAATTAATAGTGATTTGCTTTTCACCTCTATTGATCTTAGACCAAAGGGAATAAACCTTTAGGGAAAGGCTTAGTTTTCTTTCTTTTTTTAATGTATGCCTTATGTTTTTTGTTTCAATGTCGAGAAAGACTGAAAATAACTCTTATATGACTAAATCTATCTCATCTTTTGGGGTATTGCTTTAAGATTATATATAGATGGATAGATACATGCTTTAAGATTATATAGATATAGATAGATATATGTTGCAAGATATATCTATCTTTGTCTATATCTCTATATATTCCATACAAATTTCAAATTTTATTTGGAAAACTAGCTCTATGAGATATGAATCAATTTCATGTAAGTAGTTTTGATAGTAAGGCAAGTAGTGTGGCAAATTTGTGATGAATAGAGCAAGGTTTCTTTATTCCAGATTGTCTTAGAGACTTTAATATGATAGCATCTACTGTGAATCACCAAACAGGGATAAATCTTGCAACATTTCTCCAAAATAATTTAAAATGGAAACCATTTCTGAATCAGTGGTAGTTCAACCAGAGAAGCAGAACTAGTAGACTGGAGAGATGACAGATTATGATGGATAGATAGATAGGCAGGCAGATCTATTATAGGCAATTGGCTTTCCCAATTGTGGGAGCTGTTATTAACAATCTTTTTAAGGCTGTTTGTCCACATCTGATGCTAGAACATGAAGTTCAGAGGGAAGGCAGTCAGGGGGGGAAGATCACATGTAGGTTGGAAAACCCATGAGCACAAGCTGGCCCAGGAGTCAGAAGAAAATGGCGGAAAATTTAAGGAAGCTAGAGCAATTGCAGGTTTAGATTCTGCTTCCTCCCTATGAAGTGAGTCAGCCGATCAGCAACAGTGTAATCTACAAAATGGCTGCTGCTCTCCTTCCATTCTCCAACACTCTTGAGAAAAGGATTCACTAGTAACCTGTCCAAACTCTTGAAAAACCAACTTTCTCAACTATGACTCAAAGTCCAGATGCAACAGAAGATAGGACAAATCCTAAGGCTTAAAATTAAAGAAAAATTTCATAGCAAAAAAAAAAAAAGAAAAGAAAACATGAAATACAGGCAAAGTCAGAAGAAAATAATTATCTGGGAGAAACTATTTGTAATACATGTAATGGATAAATGATTAATATCCCAATAAAGAAATCTAAACAATGAAGTTTAACAACACCCCCCCAAAATTATAGAAAAAATGGCCTGAATAATTTTACATTTCAAAACAAATTTAAAGAGACATAAAAAAAGGTTCTTAAACTTGTGAAAAGATACTAAATTTTGCCCATATCAAGGAAAATGTAATATAAAACTATACTGACAATTTCTCACATATCTCATTGTCAAAAATTTGAGAGTTCAACCACACCCTCTGTTGGCAACACTGTGGAGAACAGGTGCTCTCATATACTGCTAGTGGGAATGCAGAATAGTACAAACTTTATGGAAGGGAATTTGTTAAAATTTAACAAATGTACTTATGCCTTTACCCTTTGACTCAGCATTATGACTTTCAGAAACCTAGCCAGAGGGTATGTGCCAAAAATGGCAGGAGGAGAAAGAGGAGGAAGAGAAAAGTAAAGGAAAAAGAAAACATCCTATCTATTCATGATAGCATTTGCTTCCTATTGAACAATATTAGAAATGATGCAAATCTCCATACAAAGAACATTAAATAAGTAATACAGTACATACACACAATGGAGTTCTTCATTGGAAGGTTTATTTTAACTGACATGGAATGGTCTCCAGGATACACATCAGGGGAAAAAACAAATACAAAGGTTTATGTATTGCATGCTCTGTTTCATGTAAGAAGAGAAAAATAAAAGGGGGAAAAAAGAAGAGAAAAGACAAGAGAAAAGTGAAGCTGAAACTACTGAGATTGATTACCTATGGGGGATGAGAAAGTGATGGAAGAGTTGGGAGAGTAGAGGTGAGTAAAACTTCTCTCAGTAATAATACCTTTTGTATAGTTTTGACTCTTGGAACCATGTTGACATTTTAAGTACTTGAAATATAAAATGAAAGGAAATGAGTGAAAACAAAATAAAACAAGGATATAGAAAATTTCTAAAATAGAATTTGAATAGAAATAAATGAGCCTAATATATTTCAAATTAATATCAACTTTTTAATACATTATATTGACTGTTAACTTCAAACAATTATTGAATTCTAGTTAATAGGTTTGACTTTTGCAATGTATAATTCTGAAATTATATTCTCCATGTTCTAGGATTGCGCACATCAATAAATTTATTGAAGATAATGAAAGCCATGTTTATCACTGTTTTGAAAGGGAGTTAGAAATACGTAGAGGGAAAGGACTAAAAATTGTAGTATTGAACTGAAAATGGAACTACAGTTTAAATTCATGGTTTAAATATGTAGATAGAGATAGAGAGGTTAGTATAGGTACAGGTAGTGGTATAAGTCTGTGAAAATTGATGGCGATATAGATGTGGATACACACACAGATAAAGATATACCTATACATATAGATATAGACACACATATAAATGTAGATACAGGTAGATGAGAGGAGTTGAAAGCAATGACACTTAAAGTAACAAGGAGCACACTTAAAGTTCAAATATTGGTTTTTAAATAGCATTATCTACTAAGAGGAATTTGGGCTTTCTGGAGGAATAGCAAATCTAGCTCTGGGTCAGGGAATGTACAGAATGAGCCAGGAATGTTTTACTGTGATAGAAAGGAGTGTGTCCACAATGAGTGACTAAGACATGTCTGAAGAACACATAAATGAGTTCAAAGGGGCTTGCTCTGGCCACATCTGGGACAAATTTAGCAGCAAAAGCAATAATTATAATAATAGCTGAATATAAGCCCTTGAATAAAACAATAATCTCTGAGTCCTTAATGCTGTGAATAATAACTGAAAAAACAAATCAGTGTAGGAGAGCTAAAGCTTTTCCTAACAGTGGAATACCAACTAGTAAATGTAGAAGAAATGATTAAATTAAAAAAATCATTATTTTAGTAATAATTGATTCAAGCAAGAATCAAACATAGATACTAATAATAGTGGGTAAAAGTTTGATGAGGAAAAGAATATTTACATAGCCTCAAAGTATCGCTGCATACATTATTATTAATTACAAGGGGGAAAATGTTATCCTAGCAGAAGAAAAGCTTACAGACAGTACTTCAACCAAATGACCAATGTTCTCATCACCACCAATGATGGGATAAACAGACATTATGTGCCTCTTGATATGCAGTACCGAGAAGGACACAGAACCACTTCTGTGATGCTCCTGCCAAACATGTGTAACATGAATATAATAGCACAAAAGTTAGGTAAACCTAAAATGAGGGTTATTCCAAAGAATAGCTGTCCTGTACTCTTCAAAAATGTCAAGGCCATGAAAGAAACAAAAACATAACACTGAGGAACTGAGGCATGAAAACTGAATGCAATATGTGATTCTTGACTGAATTGAATCTTGAACCAGAAAATAAAGAGCTATAAAGGACATTATTAGGACAGTTGATGAAATTTGAACATGAACTCTGGATTAGATAACAGTAATGAGTAACTATTAAATTTTTTAAATTTTGGTAACTGTACTGTCATTGAGGGAAATAAGACTCTTGTTCTTAGGAGACACACTGTGAAGCATTTAAAGGCAAAAAGGCATAATGTCTAAAGTAACATTGAAAAGATTCCCCAAAAAAGCAAAAGCAGGAGAGCAAAAGGCTGATGTCAGCTGCTGCAATGCAAAATCCTAATCCCTTTCCCAGTTTCCAAAACTGAGACAGTTCTTACACCCAGAGCCCAGAGTTTGAAGGGGAGTTTATGTCATAGTAAGTATATACAATAGCAATTCCCCTGGGCGTTGCACAAAAAGATGGCCATAACCCATAGGTACACTGAGGAAAGGAGAACGCTCAGAACTTCCAAAGGCTGTTGGATGAGTTTATACTGATAGCGGAAGTACAAAAATAACATCATGGTTCCTTATTAAAGTGGAGGCTATAGAAGCCAGATGATAGGTGGAGTTCTGGCTCGAGACGATTCCACCATGGATCCACTGGGGCAATGTAACAACTCTGTTGTTATTTTCCCAGTCCCTGAGTGCATGATTTGTATGAATACACTTATTACCTGTTAGAACACTCACTTTAAGAGTTATAACAGTAATAAAGGTCAAGTCTAATGCCTGAAATGCTCTTAATCCAGACAGAATAGCAATTCAGAAGTAATACCACTATTCAGGTGAACCAATAGAGATTAGAACATACTCAGATAATTAAAGGAAGCAGAGTCATCAGCCTATCTCATGCAAAAAACTGATGGAATATGATAGATATCATCGTACTACTGTAAACTTCAAGAAATAGTAATCCTAATAACAGTTATATTGCCTAATATAATATATTTACTAGTATAGGTCAACACATCCCCTGGACTTTGTATGTGGCTACTGATATGGCAAATACATCCATTTCAACCTCATCAAGGAGAAGGAGCAGAAGTGATTTGCTTTCATTTGAAGCAGTATGTATTCACAGTATTGCTCCAGAGCTATCTTCATTCATCTGCTCTCTGTCACAACGTAATTCCAAGAGACTTCAATCAATCATTTGTATATTCCGTAGAACATAATGCTGGTCCAAGTTGATAATACTGTAGACTTCTTACATCATAGAGGCAACAATGATTTTTCATTACAACATACTGTCTGATCCACCAAGTCATAAAATTGTAGGATATAACATCAAGTTAATAGAAGTTGAAGCAAAAAATTGCAAATAATCTAGATGTCATGGAAAGACGTATACAAGAAGGTAGAAAGTAAACTCTACAAAGATTTGGGAGACTGCCACTTTAATAATTTTTTAGGAGTCTAGGCCTCTGGTATATGCCAGGACATCCCCTTGAGGTAAAGACATGTTATTGTACCTGAACATTTTATCATTAAAAAAAAAAAAAGTCTTTGCAGACTTTGCAGGCAGAATACAACACATATGAGAATGCTACTCTGATCTTAGAAGTTTGTCAGTTTTGAGTAGGGTCCGGAGCAAGAGACTGCTCTGGAACAAGTTTAGACTATCATAAATGGCAGATACCAAGGTGCTAGAAATACCAATATATAAGGATGCCATATATATTCACAGTTTAGGTTGCTAAGGTTCTGGAACAAAGACATGCCATTTGTAGCAGAGAACAATTCACCATTCAAAAAGTAACTCTTGACATGTTACTGGGCCCTGGTAGAAATGATATATCTAACCATGGGGCATCAAGGGACTATGTGACCAGAACTACTTATCATAAGCTGGGTATTTTCTGATCCACCAAATCAAAAAATTGCAGAATAAGGCATAGTAGGAATTCATTAAATGATAAAAATTGTATGTTCATAATGGACCTGGGCCAGCCTGAAAGGTTACAAAGTACTCAGTCAGGTAACACAGACCTATTTTATATCTATTGTTGCTGCACTCAGGACTCTCCTTCAATTCATGCCAATGGAATTATGGGGAATTCTACAGGCCTACTGCACAGACGAGTTGGCTCAATATGTTGGTGCAAGTTGAATCTTTACTACTACTACCTTATATTACAGCCTCACTCAAGGGTGGCCCTTAAACACAGTGGTGAGGGGAAAGCATCCTAATGAACATAGCTTCAAACAGTATATCTGGTCATCAACTTGATGTGAGGGAATAAGCAGCCTGAGATTAGGATATGCATAGAATTCTGTGCAGTGACAAATATGTTAGCTGGTTAGAAAGGGTATCTAGAAGGAGCATAAATAAAAGATCATGTCCATGAGTAATAAGAAGTAAAGCATGTAAATGGACATACTGGGGTGGTCACAAAGTAGGCCAATCTTTTTCTCATGTTCATGCCCACAAGAAAACATGCAACACTAGAGAGACACTGAAAAACCAAGTGGTTAACTTCACCCATTCAGTGGAGTTCAGCCAGTCTTTGCCCTAAGCCATCTCAGTGTTTGCCCAATGGGGCCATATTCAGAATAACCATAGTGCCAGGGAGGAGTCTGCATGTAGGTGTAAGTAAATATTCTTTCATTTACCAAAATGTTTTTTTTTTTTTTTTTGGTTTTAAAATTTTTATTTATTTGACGGAGAGAGACACAGCGAGAGAGGGAACACAAGCAGGGGGAGCGGGAGAGGGAGGAGCAGGCTTCTCACTGAGCAGGGAGCCCGATGCGGGGCTTGATCCCAGGACCCTGGGACCATGACTTGAGCCAAAGGCAGACACCCAATGACTGAGCCACCCAGGCGCCCCCACCAAAATGTTTTTAAGGTACATCCATGTTGTGGCATATATCAAAATTTCATTCCTTTTTTTAGGGCTGAATAATATTCCAATATATATAAAACTTTTGTTTACATGCTCATCTGTTGATGGATATTTGGGTTGTTTGCTCCTTTTGGCTATTATGAATAATGCTGCTCTGAACATTGGTGTACAAATATCTGTTTGTGTCCCTGCTTTGAATTCTTTGGATATATACCAAGGAGTGCAATTGCTGGGTCCTATGGTAGTTCCATTATTAACTTTTTGAAGAAATGGCAAACTATTTTCCACACTGGCTATGCCATTTTTACTTTCCCACCAATGATGCACTAGGGTTCTAATATCTTCACAGCCTCACAAACACATGTTTTTTAACTTTCGTAAAAAATTATAGTCATCCTGGTAGGTATGACATGGTCTCTCATTGTGGTTTTGATTTGCATTTCCCTAATGACTAGAGAAGTTGAGCATCTTTTCTTGTGCTTAATGGTCATTTGTATATCTTCTTTGGAGAAAGGTCTATTCAAGTCCTTTGCCTGGTTTTTAACTGGGTTACTTCTTAACTTACTTGTTATCAAAAGATGCCATTATGAGAGTGGCACAAAAGCTAGAGTTGTATAAGACATTTATAATACATAGAGCTGATAGAAGACTAGCTTACTGAATAAATAAAGAACTTCTAAAAATCAACAGCAAAAATCCTGACAACCAAATAGAAAAAAAGGGGTAAAATTGAGAGAGAGAGAGAGAGAGAGCATGAGTGGGGGTGGGGCAGAGGGAGAGGGAGAAGGAGAAGTAGACTCCCTGCTGAGCAAGGAGCCCGATGCAGGACTCAATCCCAGGACCCTGGGATCATGACCTGAGCCAAAGGCAGATGCCTAACCAACTGAGCCACCCAGGTGCCCCGAATCAGCACTTTAAATCTCCCCTCCCTCCAAAAGGGATGTCCAAGTGGTCTGTAAACATATTAAATGAGCTCAATTAACTAGTAATTAACTAAATGCAAATTAAAGTTATAATTAGATACCACTAACATTTAAGAAACGTGTGTGCACACACACACACACACACACTACCAGGTATTGTCAAGGATATATGCAGTGGGAATTCTATTGAGGTATTGGTAAGAATATAAATTATTTAAAATACTTTGAAATACAGTTTGATATTATCTACCAAAATTGAAGATATTCTTGCTCTATGACTCAAGCAATTCTACTTTTATATCTCTACCCAAAAAAAGTGTAGGCAAGTATATAGCAAGGGACATATACAACAATATGCTTGGCGTCATTATTTGTTGTATCTTAAACTGGAAAAAATCCCAAACTCACTGAAAAGTAAAATGGATAAATAAATTGTGGCAAGTCAAACAATGAAATACTATGAAACATAAATATGAATGAATTAGAACCATATGCATGTTTCCCATAAATACAATGCTAGACTTCTAGATTATTCCATTCAAACAACATAAAAACATCAGGTACACATAAATCATACTGTTTAAGGATACGTTCTTGGGAAGTAAAACTATAAAGAAAAGAAGGAAATAGCTACTGTAAAATTGATATTATCTTTGGAGGATAGAAGTAGTGATTATGACAAGGTCTGAATGAAGTTTTTAGGTTGATGACTTTATTTTATTCCTTGATCTTGGAGGTCATTGAACAGAAGTTCACTACATAAGAAAAAATTGAGCTGTAAATTCCTGCTTTACACATTTTCCTCAATGTATATTATAGTTAACAATAAAATGACTAAAATGCAAAATAGTTGGTTAAAACGTAATCCTCTAATGTTTGGAGTTGCTCTAATTATAGAGAAACACTTTTGCCTAGAACAAGGAAGTTATAAATGTACTTGCCAATGACAAGAGATAGGCCTCAGTGACTGGTGGCTGAAAATTGTGATCACTGCTGGAAGATTTTTGCTTATATTATGGTCTACATTTCATACCACTTAGTTTTGTTTTTGGTTACCAGAAATGGATGTCTTGGTGACAATAGGAAGGCAGGGTTTAATAAAACTGTGAATAGATTTCTCCCATTGACCTTCAGGGAGAGAAAAACTCAAGAACACTAGAATATATATCGCAGCGTAAAAGATTGCTCAGCAGCCTAAGTATGATTTCTTTTATGATGAATTAGTCACAGTCTTTTTTTTAATAGTTAGAATATATCCCTCACACAACCTCTGAGAAAATAGCAATGCAGATTTAAACACATATGAACCTGAGAGGATTAGATTTCCTTCAGACCAATCTTGTTGGAAGTCTGCCAATTAGATAAAGATCAAGAGCTAAAGTTACAACAGAGAAGTTGCTTCCTAAAATGAAGAAAATGCTTTTACAATAATTTGAATATTCATTGAGTATTTCCTGCTATATATTTTCTGTTTGTATTCACTTAAGTTAGTTCATTCAATATTTATGATCGACCAATGGAATGAGAATTATTTTCTAAACTTTACAGTTGAGGATATTGAAACTCAAAGTGTAAGTATCTTCTGTCGTCATACACTAAGGAATTGGAATGTTCAGATTTTAAACAGTTCTTTTGACCCTAAGATCATTCGTTTTTGTGCCTCCCTGCTACTTTCAGATACCATGCTGTCAGGGTTTATTAGTCACAGTACAATTAGGGCAACAGAAGTCCTGTCCTGTAGTGCAGTAAAGGTAGTTTTATATGGGAAGCTAGTCTCAAGCTGTTAGAAGAACTGATGAAACAACAGGAAAAGGGGAGACAGCCCAGAGGTTATCAAATACAAGAAGCTGCTACCATTACTGGGGCTGCAGGAACAACAGAAGGAGCTGATATTACCAGAGCTCAGGCTCTGAGTTCCTTTGACAGGAGCTGGCAACTTGGAAGAGGGGCTGTTCGCGCGGCAGCACGGCTGGCTACCAAGGGAAATCTGGCAACATGGAGGAGTGCTCATCTGGCAGGAGCTGAAGTCATAGAATGAGCTGCGAGTTGGGAGTTGGGACTGCAGAGGAAAGCGTGGCTTGTAGGAGCTGCAACCACAGAGTTGCAGTCAACACTAACAAAGCTACCTACAGAACCAAAGCGAGGAAGACAAACTTTGGCTTCTCACCTCCAGTCTCCAGCCATTGCCTCCCATTGGTGGAGCCCCAAAGGAGCCAATTTGGCAAGGATCTGGGAAATGTAGTTTGTAGAAGTCTTCTGTCTGTGGTCTGTGATATAGAGGAGAGCATAGCAAAATGGGAGAGGGGGTGGACCTGAATGAAGAGGAAAACTGTCAAATCACAAGGCTAGCTTTCTAGCCTACCTCAAATTAACCCAGCCCCAAGCAGAGATGGAGAACAGAAATTACCTAAAGTAACCAAGCAGGCTTATGTTAGAATAATTAATTTAATATGTAATATTTATTCTGTTTCCCAAGAAAATAAATCATCTTGTTACTTGAATAAATCCATACTTGCTGTTTCAGTTAGCAAGAAATCTAAATGAATAGTGCTGCACAAAAAGGATGATAAAGCAAGCTGAGATATAACAAGCAAAGAAAGATGCCTGCTATCATATAAGATTGATTAAAAAGCATAAAGTAGACGAATGGGGAGAAGAGTCTAAAAATAAGGCTATATCTTAGCATTGCCTGCTAACGTTCACAAGGGACATTGATTTGAATGATAATTCCAATTGTTGGTTTTGCTAATGTCTGAATAGTGCTTTCAGAAATCAATTCTTTTGTTATATAAAGTAGCAGCTTATAATTAGAGGGGGGAATTCACATTTGAAACAAAAGGATTGATTTCTAATTCTAGGTGGTGGAAAAAATAGATAGCACCAAGAAATTCGAGACAAAAAAAAAAAAAAGAAGAAGAAAAGAAAAGAAGAAAGACGCTGTGACAGACAAATGCAAAATAAATGGGGAAAATATGGGGCTGGTATTTTATTAGAATACATAAGTGATACAAGTATGTGTTTTCTTTCCTATTCTTTTTTCATAATTATCCATAGTGATAAAATCTAGAAAGAGGGATACCAGAAACATCTGCCAAACATTTTATACATGAATTTCCTTGTAAGTACCTAGCCTGAGCTATCCAATAGAATTTATGAGATGAGGTAAGAGTTCTATATCTGTTCTATCCAGTATAGTAGCCACCGGCCACATGTGGCTATTAAGCACTGGAAATGCGGCTATCATGGCTGAGGAACTAAATTTCACATTCGATTTAAGTTTAATTACTTTTCATTGAAATTTAAATAGCACATATAAACAATGACTACATTTTGGGGCAGCACAGAGCAATGTCATTGTTCAAACTTGATAGAAAAATGTTTTCCTTCCATAATGAGTAACTTCAAGAAGGACAGTTTGGGAACACTGAGGTAAAAAGGTGATTCCTTTCTACCAATCAGAATAGCTAAATTATCTCTGGTGAGTTCACAGTCAAATTTTCCATATTTATCTACCCTCTAAATTGTTATTCTACATAGAATTCTATTTTGAATTAGAGTGCAGGCACTTCTAGGGCCAGGATGGGCATTTGTTACCTACTTTATTTCCTTTAGTGTCTGCTAGGAAGCTATGATAAAAACTGGGGACTAAATAAATATTTTCTGATAGCATTTTAAAGAACCCAGAAAACTCCAATAAAATCTATAGTGGGAGACTGAAAGCAAAACACAACTAAAATATAGAAGCTGCTTCTTCGTTCATTCCCTTCATTTCCATTCATTTAGGTGCAGCCACTTCCCCCATCTCCACTGCTGCCACTTTGGAATCCTCATTTCTTGCCTTACAGAGATCTCCTAAATGGTGTTCTGTTTCTATCTTTTCCTCCTTACAGTCTCTTCTCAAAACTGCAGCTAGTGTGATATTTTAAAACAAAAGTTAGATCATGTCACTTCTTTGCTCAAAACCTTCCAGTGACTCCATTTTGTTCCAAGTAAAAGTCAAAGTTTGCAATGGACTTTGAGGTCCTACATGGTCTCCACCCGCTGTTTCTCTGATCTTACCTTCAGTTTCCTCCCCCTGTTCACTCTGCCCCAGCCACATTGGCCTCTTTGCTTTTACTCACAAACACAAGGCACCCTCATGCCGTCTGGCCTTTGCACAAGCTGTTTCCTCTGCCTCCAACATTCTTCAGCCAGAGTATTGTCTATCTTCTCCATGACTGTCTCCTTCCTCTCCTTTGAGTTTTTGCTCAATTCTCCTTCCTCAAAGATGCTACTCCGATCATTCTATTTAATTCTGGCCCCTGTCCTCAGTACTTCCCAGCCCTCCTGATTTCCCTAACTTTGTTCTTCTTGGTTTCCCTTTTTCTACAGTAGTCATCAGCTTTAACATACTAGAGCATTCATTTACTATGTTTATTTTTCACTGTCTCCCTTCCTCCGGTAGAATATAAACTCCAGGAAGGCAGCAAATGTTGCTTGTTTTGTTCACGGATATACCCCAAACACGTGGAAAAGTGCCTAACATACAATAAGCACTTTATAAAAGTATATTAAATACATTAGCAAATGTTTATTAATCAGAATCACATATCTATGATTCATATATATGGAATGATTTTAATGAATTAAACTTTTGTGAGTAAATATATTTGATTGTTAATGTAACATGAAAATTGCCATGTCAGAATTTTTTAAATGAAATGTCATAAAGTTTCTTTAGCAAATGTTAATTTGTTTCAGAGTGTTTTAATAGTGATATAAAATCCTAGATGTGTTTAATTGGGCTGAGATAATGTTATTAAAGAAAATTCTAATTCTTTTGATGCCCAAGTCCTTCCATCTTTAATTTTAATACTTACAGCACTTCATTAAAATGCATTTTGTATTTAATTTTCCAGGAAATTTCAGAGCATAAAAGAAGTATGTGTATTCAAAGCAATTTCCAGTTAAACTAGTTGAAACTTTTAAAAAGTAAGCCCATGTCTTTTTAAAAAGAGACCATTTCTTTTCTAGATGTGAGACTGCCCTTGGCATGCTTGCACGGGTCAATGTAGTTCAGAATAAATAGTCAGAACACCTTTAACCTTTGCTCGGCGTGCCTATTGCCTAAACCCATTATCACATTCTGTATCCTCTCTAAGTTGCTGATTTTGATTTCAAAGCCCCAAAGTAGACCTAGTATTCCCATAACACTTGACCACTGCTGACAGCTGTGGGAGGAAAACTTGCTGTTTTTAGAGACTCTGCTTCAGTGTACACATCCCATTTCCATCCGTCCTTTCTTAAAAGAATTATATTACTGACAAATTTAACTTTGAGCCCATAATAAGCCTTGGAATATTTTTCTGGCAACTGCTTCAGAGCTGGTTATTTCTGATTGTGTAGTCATGGAAATCATGTTTTATCCTTAAAATTATCCTATACTTATCAATGTTAAAATTAGCATGTTTTTCTCTCTTTCTACTTGTGAAGGTCAATTTTCCCTCTTGTTGGAAAGGCTATTTCACAACCTTTGTCAAAGCTGCTATTTCCAGCAAAATTTACTATCTATCCCATCTCTAGTCCCACATGAGTATAAACTCTTTGAGGACAAGGTTATGTCCCCTTCATTTTTGTATTCCTTACAGAATTTAGCACATAATAGGTGCTCCATTCCAGGTAGCACCAACATAGACTGGTTTCTCATTCTCTCTTACCTGGACTAGAGCTATAATCTTCTGGACTAGTCTCCTCACCTCTGGTTTCTTCATAAGTGACTTGGGCTGCAGACATAGTAAATTACTTGTAAGTAGCCTGAATATAACCTGTTCTATCTGCCAACACACATGCTATTCCCTCTCGCTGGAATGCCTTTCACCCATATCTGCCTGGCTCATTCCTGTACATCCTTCCAGATTCAATTCATACATTACCTCCTCTACAAAGGCCCTTCTGATGCCTCAGGGTGGGACTGTAATCTTGTGGTTAAGGGTTCAGATTCTGAAATCAGATGGCTGGGATTGGTTTATTTTGCCTTTTAAGAGTTGAATAACCTAAGGAGAGTTATTTAACCTCTCCATACCTCAGTTCCCTCGACTGTAAAGTAAGGAAAATAATTGCATCTATTTCATAGGGGTGTAAGGATTAAGTAAGTTAATACATATAAAGAGTTTAGAACAGGACCTGTCTCATTTTAAGTAGTACATAAATGTTAGCTTTTATTAGTAGTATAGTAGGTATATTGACATTGTTAATCTGTTATCACTCTGGTCCCTTAAGCAGAGTTCAGTACATAATTTTATTATTACTGTGTAACATTGATTTTTTTATTAAGATATAATTGACATATAACATTATATTAATTTTAGGCGTACAACATACACATTACATCTGTATATATTGTGAGATGATCACCACAATAAGTCTAGTTAACATCTGTTACCATACATAATTACAAATCAATTTTTTTCTTGTGAGGAGGAGAAGTTTTAAGGTCTACTCTCTTAGCAAGTTTCAAATATACAATACAGTATTATTAACTATAGTCACCATGCTGTATGTTACAACCCTGGGGCTTATTTATTTTATAACTAGAAGTTTGTACCTTTTGAAGACTTTCACCCGGTTTGCCCACCCCCCGCCCCCACCCTCTGCCTCTGGCAACCACTAATCTGTTCTGGGAGTTCAGGTTTTTGGTTTGCTTTTGTTTTTTAACAGATTCTTAATTGTTTTTGCCTCCTGACCAAACCATGAGCTCACTGAGGTAAGATACTTTCACTCCGTCATCTGCTGCATCTAGCAGAGTGCTGAATATTCAATAAAGCACAATAAATATTTTTTTACAGCGACTAAATAAACTGAATTATCTTTTTAAGGAAACAATCAACATCTCTAATGAGTAGTTCCTAATACATGCCCAAAGAATTCATGGTAATTTGAAAGTATCACGCTTAAGGAACTGTGTTGATGGTCATCTTTCATCAGTTTCAAGAACTGTGCCAGTCACTGTACTCAATATAATGTTTTCTTCTAAACCAACCCTGTGAAATAGATACTGTTAAGACATGAGGAAGCTGAGACACAGAAGGGTCAAGTAATTTTTTCATTGGCATTGAGAAACTTGAGAATATAGCAAACACCTTGTTTGCTGACAATTCCACATTCATTCAACTGGCCATTCTACTTTCACATTTACCGCTTACAAGAAAAATAAAATTCTTCAATCATCAGTGTTTCATAATTGAAAGTGATACTTCTTGAAGTATTATTTCAATATGTCTGGATAATAGTCAATACCTGATGTATGCAAGCAACTTCTATTAATGTCAGTAGAAACACAGGGTGTTTGAAATATTTTATTTTCCTAATGAACTGTGTTGGATGAAAACCCTAATGCTGAAATAAATTACTTTAGACAGCTGGGGCCTTACACCTCATCTGTGTTCATGGTCCATTCTCTGTGTTTAGAAACAACATGTCCCTCTGACCCTTAAAGATTTAATTTTATAATGATAATTTATTATTAACCCCATTTTATTATAACCTAAAGGCCACTGCTATAGCAACTTAAATTAATTGCTAACATTTAGCGGTAGTAAATTATCTCAAACTGATTCAAGATATAAAAAAGTGGCATGTTTATTCATTCATTAATGTAATTCCTTGGAAAAATCAGACATGTTTCCTGGTGCACCTGAATGAGGAAGCATGTAGCCCCAGGAGGTTCTAAGATTAAGGAAGAGTAACTGACAAATAGATACAGAGAAACCAGCTATATCAGGTGGGCTGCATGAACCCAAAATCACTTCTATAAAATTAAATACAGGAGAAATTAATTAGAAGAATATTAATAGTTCAGAGAATCAAAGGGAGAACTGGAAAACCATGCTCAGGAAATAAGAAGGAATCAAAGAGTTGAGTAATATTGCAGAAAAAAAAAATCTGATCTTCAAATGTATGCGACACTGTTGTTCCCCATCTCCTTCACATAGCCAAATGCCACCATAGCCAGATGCAGGCAACTAAACAATGAATCTCTTTTTCCTTCAGGTCCCTAGCTCAATGCAATCCTAGATGACAGAATCTGAGTGTTCATTCCTGAGCTCTGATCACCAGGAGATAGGAAGACAATAGATTTTACCTCTAGGCTTCTGTTATTGGGAGATGCTCTATCACCTGCTGAGAAGCGCAGAGTAGGGTTCCCCAAAAGTAGAACGGCTCTTCATTTTCTGTGCAGCTAAAAATGACAAATGACAAATATATATTCTATAAGGTCCCATTCATATTGTTTGAAACTGAAGGCAATCAGAATATGATGCCCCAAATTTTGTCACTTTGGCATAAAGATTATTTTGAGTTGAGGGCAACAGACAATCAACAAATGCAGGGAGAGTTCTCTGCCCTCCCCTTATCTTCCTAAAAGCAGGTCATGAATTTCCCTTTGAGGAAGGTGCTCCCTCCCACAGTCCCAGTATCAGGGAGAGAAGAGGGACTCTTATCAAAGACTAGAGTTGATATTAAGATGAGTTTGTGTAAACAGACCTTACTAAAATAGCCTTTATCTTCCATTATTTCTATCATATATTTCCTAGTCACTTCCCCATAATTTATTTTCCCTTGAAACCTAGCCCTCTTTCCCTTGTTTAAAGGGTATATAAGCCCCCAACTCTGACTGCTTCTTTGAGTTGCACTTCTTTTCTCTCAACTCCTGTGCATGTAAATATTAGTAAAAATTGTGTGCCTTTTTTCCTGTTAGTCTTTTACTGGTTTAATTAACAAGGCCCCAGGTGCAGAATCTAAAACAGTCAAGGAAAAGTTTTTCCTCCCTAACAAGACACATGTAAAGCCTCACCTAATGCTGTTTTCTTCTGTGCAGTGTGATTATATGATTTATTAGATTAACCTTTTGGCTTAAGCTAGTTTGCTTCAAATTAATCTGTTGTTTTTGCCCTAAAGAGTTCTTATTAGTACTCAGGGTTTCTAAATTTTCTCCACTGCAGGGCGGGGGTTATCCCTATTCCAGAGATCTAAAGAGCATTCTAGCTTAACTTTGAAGAATGGGGCTCCACTTCTAAATTTTTTAGTAGGATTATCATTATCCAGCTATATATTGTTACCCAGTAAAATTGTCTGCTTAACTGGACTTCCCCATGTCACTGTCTGGGTTTGCCATTATCATGTTCTTTCCATCTTTGGGCAAACGCCACCCAGGACCAACACACAACTTCAGATGGAACCAATCATATTGAGCATCCAGTTTCAAGCCATTGAGTACAAAGCCTATGAGACTAGCTGAACATGGCAATCCTGACACCACCCCTTGATATTTGATCACTATTTGGGTTATTTTTATAGTTTTTCTTTCAGAAATTATTTCATATAGTTTACAAAAATTAAAAAATTACAAATAGGCAGGCTCCCTGCTGAGCAGGGACCCCCCCCCAACATGGGGCTAAATCCCAGGACCCCATGATCATGACCCAAGCCGAAGGCAGACACCTAACGGACTGAACCACCCAGCGCCCCTAGAGTCATCCTTTTGTTTTCAGTTTTCTAGCATCCAATCTGCAAATGGGAAGTGGTCATTTACCCAGGTAACATTGTCCATGTATTAAAAACAAAACAATTGCTTAAGGGAAGCAAAACTTCATGGAACTCAAACTAGACACAATCCCTGCATTGTTAGTTCAGATCCTGGGAGAAACAGACACTAAGACATTAAACAAGGCAGAGATCTATTTGGGGAAAATGGCTGTGAGGGAAAGGGTGGAGGGAACTGAAAGAGGCTTAGAGAGCTATCAGACCACAATGCAATTTCAACTCCAATGGAGGAGAGATGGAAGGATGGAAGGTTAGGTAGGAAAAGTCTTAGATGCAGTTCAGTTTCAAGAAAGTTTCAGCAAGGCTGATGGGTAGTCCTTGAGCCAAAGTTGCTCATTAAAGAAGTCCTGTATCTTGCAGGAATACCCCTGATTTAGTATCCCTGCTGCATGCTATCATTGGCTAGAAGCAACCTGTGGGAAGTGCAATGATAGATTCAGAACTCAGCAGCTGGGCCACTGATCAATTATGCTCCCTGCAGTAAGAAATCTGTGAGCAATGTGTTTGTTTGTTTTTTTATTTAAGATTTTATTTATTTGACAGAGAGATACACAGCGAGAGAAGGAACACAAGCAGGGGGAGTGGGAGAGGGAGAAGCAGGTTTCCCGCTGAGCAGGGAGCGAGATGTGGGACTCCATCCCAGGACTCTGGGACCATGACCTGAGCCAAAGGCAGGCGCTTAACGACTGAGCCACCCAGGTGCCCTGTGAGCAATATTTTCATGGCTGCCACACCCCCACCCTCATTTTGATGGGTTTGAAAATATGATGACTACTAAATGTAAATGATTTACTTAAACCAAGCCTGAAACTTTATGTACCTTGGAAACTGACACTTCCCAATTATTTTAACCTTCATGACCAGCTGGATTTGTCCTTACTCTGATTATACTGGCAATGAGTTTTATAAATCTTGAAAAATGAGAATCCATGCCCCATGGAACTGGCATTCTAGTGAAGGCTGTAGACATGTCAGCATTGAAATATAACACAAGGTGAAAGGAAATGATTGTTTAATAAAGGTGTAAACAATGTATTGTGTAGGGGTAGGGAGGAATGGAAGATTTCACTAAGAGTTGGCATTTCATAAGAGAGTATACAGGTGAGTAGTGTTCCCATGCAGGTTAACTGAGAGTAACCCAATTCATTTGCATTTACTGTTTGAAGTAATGAAGGCTAATGAGTTAATGTATATCTGTAGTTCTCAAGCTTTAGTGCACATCAGAATCATCTGGAAGGCTTGTTAAAACACATTACTGGATCCACTCCAATCCCCAGAGTTTCTGATTCAGTAGGTCTGGGAAGGGAGCCTGAGAATTTGTATTTCCAGCAAGATCCCAGGTGTGGCCGATGTTGCTGGTCTGAGTAACACACTTGGAGAACCAAGAAAGTAATAAAAGAATAGCGGTTTCTTTAGAATATGAGTTACCCAAATAATTGCTCTCATACTTCTCTCTCTTTAGTTAAACTTGAATGTGTCATCATAGGATTAGTATTAAGAGTACAGGACCTCTTGGAAATAAAAAAAGAGTACAGGACCTTTTGTATCAAGCAAGTGTGGGTTTCATATAGGAATTCTTGGGCTTTTGCTTGTTTGTTTGTTTTTTGGATTCATCACCTTTCATACCCCCTGCCATTGGCAATCCCTCATCAATTTCTGTCACTATAGTTTTACCTTTCCCAGAAGGTTATATAAATGGATCAATATAGTGTGTAGAATTTGGAGCCTGGCTTCTTTCACTTACCAACATGCATTTGACATTTATCCACATTCTTGCAAATGTCAGTATTTCATTAATTTGTATTGCTGAGTAGTATCCCATTGTATGCATATACTGCATTATATTGATCCATTCACCAGGTTAAGGACATTTTCATATTTCCAAATTTTGGCATTATAAATAGAGCTGCTGTTAATATTCAGAAATATAATCATTTCACTTAGGTAAATATCTAAGAGTGGAGCTTTTGGGTCATATGGCAAATGTATGTTTAACTTTATGAGAAACTGCCAAGCTGTTTTCCAAAGTGGCCATACCATTTTGCATTCCGACAGCAATGCATGAGAGTTCTAGTTGCTACACATCTTTGCCAAAGTTTAATATTGTCAGTTTATTATTATTTTTTAATTTTAGCCATTCTAATAAGTATATGCTGATATTTCATTGTTGTTTTAATTTAAATTTCTCTAATGATTAATGATGTTGATATCTACTCATGTACCTTGCAATCCATATACCTTTGGTCAAATTTTGCTTTAATGTTTCTTGTATAGATAACTTAGAGCAGTCTACTGTCAAGTAATATTTTATCACTTATGGTAGACCTTGAAATAGTACAATTTATTTCCCTTCTGTCCTTTGTGTTATTGTTGTCATACAGTTTATTTTTACATGTTATAAATATCACAAAACAGTGTTGCTATTTTTATTTAAACCTTCAATTATCTTTTAATGTAATTTAGCATATAAGAAAAAATCATTTTGTATTTATCACATATTTCTCATTTCTGGTGTTTCATTCCTTTGTATAGATGAAGATTCCTATGTGGTTCACTTCACTCTTCCTGAAGGACTTCTTTTAAAAGTGCATGTCTGCTGGTGATGAATTACTTCACTTTTTGTATGTTTGAACAAATATTTCACTTTTATTATTGAAATACCATTCAAGGTTGATTGTTATTTCGGCACTTGAAAGGTATTGTCCCACTGTCTTTTCATAGGTACTGTTCCCCCCAAAAAGTCTGTTGGAATTCTCATGTTTGTTTCTCTGCAGAATGGTTCTCCCCTCTTTATCACTGATTGTAAGCAATTTCTTTGTGATCTGTCTTGGTGAAGTTTTATTAATTTCTTTTCCTTGGGTTTTGAACCTTTTAAATTTGCTTTTAAGCTTTGTTAAGCAGGACCAGATAAGCCTCTGGTCTAGGTATTATCTTGCCCCAAAAGTGAGCCAATACCCTTCTGCACAATGTACCTGATTCTTCATTTATTATAATGTTTTCTACTTAAGTTGTTGACACCACCAATAATTCCTGCTCCATTTGAGCTGTGGAGATTTTTATGCCTGTTTCTTTCATGTTATTCTTTCCTTGGCTTCAGGTAGCTTCCTCACATGCATGTTCTGATAAATACTCAGATGAAGGCTCAGAGAAGTGGGACCTTCTGCTGATCTCAGCTTTCTCTCTCTGCAACTCTCTCTTCTTTACTCTGCCTTGTGAACTCCAGATACTTTGATCTTCCCAAATTCCCAAGTTCATCTCTTCAGTTCAGGGACACTGCTGGGCTCACCCTGACTTTCACTACCCTGTCATCCGGTCTGAAAACTCTCTTCAGGTATTATTCTGGGTGATCATAAAACTCAACTTCATTTGTTTCCCCTCTTTCAGAGATCATTGTCCTGTGCTGCCTGTTGTCCAACATCTGAAAACTAATGTTATATATTTTTCCCAATCTAAGTTTTTTAAGGCAGAAAGGTAAATCTGGTCCTTTATTTCCCCTCCATCTTGACTAGAAGCTTAACTGTTTATTTCCTTCTTATTTTACTTTGTTATTTTCTAAAACATTTGTCATAATCTTTACTTCACCAGGTTGTTATAAGAATTATATAAAATAATGTATGTAAACTATTTGGCACAGTGCTATAAAGGAAACAATCTCTTCATCTCTATTTTGTCACTTACTTCAATCATATTCTTACTATTTAATAAGGAATTCATATTATTTCAAAGCTATCATTTTAAAAAGCATAAACAAGTTATTCCATGTTTGAAAATATGAAAATCTGGATAATTGAAATATGATTTTCAAAATATACTCCATTACAAACTTTCTAAATTAATCTCCCGAACAATGAGATCCCCTATTAAATGTTGGCCTCTACAAAGATATTACTATATAAACATATTTTATAATGATTGATTTTTAATACTCAAGAAATCCAATTTTATAAAATTCAGTAAATATTTCCTTAGTCACGTAATTGTTTATACCATTCATATAAGAAGATTATATAAACTTCTACCATTATAGATTTATGTATACATGTATATTTGTATGTATATGGACTTTTATGATCATTCATGTTTTAATTCTCCTCTAGTTCCATTTCCTTACATGAACAAGGAAAAATATGTTTAAGGTTTTTAGAATAAGTTTAAATAAAAACAGGATAGGGCGCCTGGGTGGCTCAGTTGGGTTAAGCGACTGCCTTCGGCTCAGGTCATGATCCTGGAGTCCCGGGATCAAGTCCCGCATCGGGCTCCCTGCTCGGCAGGGAGTCTGCTTCTCCCTCTGACCCTCCTCCCTCTCATGCTCTCTGTCTCTCATTCTCTCTCTCGCAAATAAATAAAATCTTTAAAAAAATTTTTTTTAATAAAAACAGGATAGATACACTCTATAGACTATCTCTCTAGCTAATGTTTTCCTCATAGAATATTGTTTTCCAATGTATGAATTTCATGCAATGTGTGTTTCTTTCAACAATTTATTTCAGCTAATATTCATATGGTAAAATTTAATTTTACTTCCATCAAACTCATTAAACTTTTAAATTTGTAACTAAAAGATGTGTAGGATAAGTTTGGAAATATTTTCTAAATATAACCGGTATGCCATTAGAATCATAGTCATTTTGAAAAGAACATATAGCTTCTATAAAGGTAACATAAAAATTGGGTGTTGTAGCTGATAAAAGCATCGTAGCATTATTACAACCGTGCCATTTTTATTAACTCTACCACATTGTCCTTTTTTTAAATCAGAAAATGATGTCTTAACCATTTTTGGTTAAGTTTGTTATTTATATATATATGCTTTTACTGTGCTTCTGTTATACTTTAATAAATTGGATTAGGTTTTAGGGTCATGAGAAATATATTTCCCATTTCAAACAGTGGGAAAGCAGCTCCTAGTTAGCATTTGCACTTAAAACATCTCATTTCAGGAATGTATTACTGATATTATAGTGGGAGATATCTGTATTACTTAGTAGAAGAAAGGGCTATAAGGATCCAGAGCTTTGTTATGGCAAGTGTTCTGGACATTATTAACAATTGTGCCCCTAACTCTCACCATGAATTTTGTGGGAAATTTTACTTTTCCTTTTTTTCCATAAAATTATTTTAAAGGTATTTTTAAAGTTTGTTGTTCATTTTTAAAAGAGCTATTCTTATTTTTGTATTCTCTTTTGTTTTCAGAAAACAAATTTGCTTATGCTGATGTGAGAGAGACCAGATACCAAAAGAAACTGATAAAAGATCCAAGGAACTTTTGGCAAATTCGAGCAGTTTTATAAACATACTTATAATATTAGTGCTTACATATACATTTGGTATAGTTATAATTTTAAAGCTATAAATGATTAATAAATTGAAAAAAGTAAAACATGATTCTTATATTATTCTTCTGGAAGCAACAAGATGACAACAATTAAAATATTTCTTGTGACTACGTTACTTTCCATGAGGTTATCCCCTGCCTTTCCTATTAAACTGTGAGCACACATTGAGTTACTGGTGTTTAGCTTTTGTGTCTCAATCAACACCTAACATATGACGTACTCAATAAGTTTTTATTTGGCTGGATGATTGATTGGACTGTAAATGAACTGATTAGGAAATCTCTAGCTCCTCAATGACCAAATGACTGATTTAATGTTCCAAAAATTCTACTTTCTTTAAATGGATTACATTTTCCTGAGCTTCTATTTAACTTCATAAAAACATCTCAACTTCCATTCTTAGGTATTTGTACTTAATGTTGTCTCTGCCCAGATTGTTCATATAACCCCTGTCCATCTGCTTAGCTCCCTCACTACTTTTCTTTTTTTTTTTTTTTTTAAGATTTTATTTATTTATTTGACAGAGAGAGACACAGTGAGAGAGGGAACACAAGCAGGGGGAGAGGGTGAAGGAGAAGCAGGTCTCCCGCCAAGCAGGGAGCCCGATGCGGGGCTCGATCCCAGGACCCTGGGATCACGACCCGAGCCGAAGGCAGACATTTAACAACTGAGCCACCCTGGTGCCCCCCTCACTACTTTTCTACCTGATCAATGTCCCCTCCTCTGAGAAGCCTCAACTAACTGGCCACTATATCTAAAATATCACCCATCACTCATGCTGACCCAAGATTCTATATTTTTGAGAGCTACTTAAGAATATGATATGTTCTCATGTATATGTATGTGTATAGTGTATAACACATATTTGAAAAACACACACACACATACATTTAATTTGCTGTTTGTCTTTCCCACTAGAATGTAAGCTCCTTGACAGTAGCAATTGTTTTTGATAACCACTTTCTCCTCAAGGTACAGAAGAGTGAAAGACACAGAGGAGATATTCAATTAATATTTGTCAAGTGAATGAACAGATGAGGTAAGAAGTAGATGATACACTTCATTACCAGAAGCTTCATCATCAAGACTTTCAGTAATGTAGGACACATCTGTTTTCAGGGATAAGGCAGGCATTCCTATGAGCAACTGCCTGTTAGAAATCATCTAGATATGCTGGATAAATATGACCAACAGGTATTTAATTACATAGCTGAGCTCTCAGGAAACTAAGGGAAATCTCCAGGAGCCATGCAAAAATGAAGAGGAAGGTCGGAATCAAGTAGTACAATGAAGCTGTAACTATACTATTTGGGGGATTTTTTGTCTTTTTCAGTATTCAAGACACTTGCACCTCCACAGCTGGAGAAAAGGAGATAAGGCCTTGGCTCCTAGCAAGGAATGGAATAGGGAACAGGAAAAGGTGGAACAAAAAAGAACCCAGACCAAGCCAAGATCTACACCTTCAATGAAAGCATGAATTAGACAAAACCCAACCTCCTGTCAAAGGCCAATAACAAGTAAAATGATCTATCCAGGCTTGGGATCTGGCAAAATTTTGTTTAAAAGGTCTTACTGAGATTTCACAACTTCATTCCCACCTACACTTAGGATATGAGGTCCTATCTTTGGTACCCACATAGCCCATAACACTCCATGCCACAAAATTAACTTGAAGAGATCACTGAGTTGGTAGTAACTTGAGCCACCTCACAAATGTAAAAACAGTGCCTTTATAGAAGATGATAATCTCAAAAAGGGCCCATAGGCTGTCCTCATATAAAGATTCCCTGAGTTGAAGCTCAGAACTAAAAATTACATAGCAGAAAAATAAACAAGGTACCATAAGCAAAAGTGAGGAGGGAAGAAAAAGACAGATTTTGATGATCAAGAAATTGTGATATTAATATTAGCAAGTAAAGATGATAAAATAAGTATGTGTAAAATGTTTAAAGAAAAATGAGAACTCTCTGAAGATAATTTTCATATTTGGAATTACAACAAAAATATACAAAATAATATTCTATATTGTCAAGGGATATATAAATATGGTAATAAGAAAATGGAGAACATTATTATAAACACTAAATTCAGGATAATGATACTTCTGTGAAGGAAGTAGAGGCAAGGAGAAGAAAGAGTTATGCGATATCAGATAATATATTGACAGAGGCATAATTTGTATTTTAGGAGAACTGATTTCAAAGGCCAGTATTATTTCCCAGTTGATCAGACATAATTTTTAAATTATCTGTGATATACCTTTTGTAATTGCATTCAGTTACTAAAAAATTAGATCACGGACAGAAATATTCAAACCTTTCTAAAAGGAGAATTTACAATTGCACAATGTTGTATTTACAATGTCTTTCTCAGCTGACTGGACACAGTAATGATGTTAAGAGTCTCAGGTATTCAAGGCAGTTACCATATCATTTTGCACATCCCCAATCCTCATGCCCACCTTCATTTTAGGACTGTAAGTGATATATAGATAGAAAAAGATGGACAAAGCACAGTGGCATGATAATGATCCTAAGTAAGATTTATGTAACCCGGAATTGGTCAGAACCTGCAAATCAAAATGGTTCTATTAGAGCTACTTTAATATTTCATACATATTTGACTTGAAGATAGAATGAAAATAAAATTTACTGGACGGCAGATGGGTTAGTATATCAGATCATATTGGAACCAAGGTTCTCAAACATAGCTGTACATTAACATCATTTGAGAAAGTTTAAAACATACTGATGCCTGGGCCCCAGCCCTAGAGAATCTGACTGGACTGGTTTGGGGTAGAGCCTGGGCAATGGTGTTTGTTAAAAATTTCCCATGTGATTCTAATTTGCAACCAAGAGTTGAGAACTGCTTTCCTTCAGCAAAATAGCACAGAGTTGGCACATGCACCTCTGTGAAACTCTGAGAATGAAGCTGCAATTTCAGAATCAATATAGCACTTTGAGTGGTCAACTGCTCTGATTAGCCTGAAAATAGTGTGAAACCTGTTTGTTATCTCTGCACAAGAACTGAGGGAATGCTTTCAGATAGAGGTAAAGAATTAGGAATACTGGAAGATTCTTATCTCTTTATGTTCAGGACTCATATATATTCAGATATGAGTTTAAGTAACGTTATTTCGGATCTCTGGACATTCTAGGATCCAATATAATTTGTAATATACTCTCTTAAAAAGATAATTTTAAGCTATGAAAGATAAAATCTTAGGGTAAAAATAAAGACAGAGAACTGAGATTAAAAAGAGAACATATGGAAACAACAGTAGTGTGTTCTGTGTGTGTTTACCTTTCCTAAATTAAATAATAAAGATGACACAGTAACAAATTAAATTGCAGTGTCACTCACCAAAAACAAATGAATAATTATCTACACTATAAATTTAGTTTGTCATTGTGTACCTAAAAAAAAAAAAAAAAAATCTATTTCCCCCAGAGTAGGAGGAATAATGGAGGCGAGGAGAGACATAGGCAGGAAAACTAAGGGAGAAGTATTTTACCTTTGGGAAAAATAAATCCTCAGTTCTGAATAAGACTTTTCTCACTATTTTTATCTTCACAGAAACTAAAACTAAATACTAAATTTGATAAAATTTTATACCATTGCACATTCATTTGCTCAGTTAGCAACTTTCATTTAATGGAAACAAAAGGACCTCATGAATAAAATACTTTGGACTATATAGCAAAAATATGCATAATGCATTTTATTTTTTTTTATTTTTTTATTTTATTGTTACGTTAGTCACCATACAATACATCATTAGTTTTTGATGTAGTGATCCACGATGCATTGTTTTCATATAACACCCAGTACTCCATGTAGTACGTGCCCTCCTTAACACTCATCACCGGGCTAACCCATCCCCCCACCCCTTCCTCTCTAAAACCCTGTTTGTTTCTCAGAGTCTGTAGTCTCTCATGGTTCATCTCTACCTCCGATTTCCCCCCCTTCATTTTTCCCTTCCTTCTCCTAATGTCCTCCATGCTATTCCTTATGTTCCACAAATAAGTGAAACCATATGATAATTGACTTTCTCTGCTTGACTTATTTCACTTAGCATAATCTCCTCCAGTCCCATCCATGTTGGTGTAAAAGTTGGGTATTCATCCTTTCTGATGGCTGAGTAATATTCCACTGTATAAATGGACCACATCTTCTCTATCCTTTCATCTGTTGAAGGGCATCTCAGCTCTTTCCACAGTTTGGCTATTGCGGACATTGCTGCTATGAACATTGGGGTGCATATGGCCCTTCTTTTCACTACATTTGTGTCTTTGGGGTAAATACCCAGGAGTGCAATTGCTGGGTCAGAGGGTAGCTCTATTTTTAAATTTTTGAGGAACCTCCACACTGTTTTCCAAAGTGGCTGTACCAACTTGCATTCCCACCAACAGTGTAAGAGGGTTCCCCTTTCTCCACAACTTCTCCAACATTTGTTGTTTCTTTCCCTGTCCATTTTTGCCATTCTAACTGGTGTAAGGTGGTATCTCAATGTGGTTTAGATTTGAATTTCCCTGATGGCTAATGATGATGAACATTTTTTCATGTGTCTGTTAGCCATTTGTATGTCTTCTTCGGAGAAGTGTCTTTTCATATCTTTTGCCCACTTTTTGACTTATTTGTTTTTTGGGTGTTGAGTTTGAGAAGTTCTTTATAGATCTTCGATACCAGCCCTTTATCTGTAGTGTCATTTACAAATATCTTCTCCCATTCTGTGGGTTGCCTCTTTGTTGACTGTTTCCTTTGCTGTGCAGAAGCTTTTTATCTTGATGAAGTCCCAAAAGTTCATTTTTGCTTTTGTTTCACTAGCTTTTGGAGATGTATCTTGAAAGAAGTTGCTGTGGGCAATGTCAAAGAGGTTACTGCCTATGTTCTTCTCTAGGATTTTGATGGATTCCTGTCTCACATTGAGGTCTTTCATCCATGTTGAGTTTATCTTTGTGTATGGTGTTAGAGAATGGTCGAGTTTCATTCTTCTGCATGTGGCTGTCCAATTTTCCCAGCACCATTTATTGAAGAGACTGTCTTTTTTCCATTGCATGTTTTTTCCTGCTTTGTCAAAGATTATTTGGCCATAGAGTTGAGGGTCCATATCTGGGTTCTCTATTCTATTCCATTGGTCTATATGTCTGTTTTTGTGCCAGTACCATGCTGTCTTGGTGATCACAGCTTTGTAATATAGCTTGAAATCAGGCAACGTGATGCCCCCAGCTTTGTTTTTCTTTTTCCACATTTCCTTGGCGATTCGGGGTCTTTTCTGATTCCATACAAATTTTAGGATTGTTTGTTCCAGCACTTTGAAAAATGTCATTGGAATTTTGATCGGGATGGCATTGAAGGTATAGATTGCTCTGGGTACCTTGGACATTTTAACAATGTTTGTTCTTCTGATCCATGAGCATGGAATATTTTTCCATCTTTTTGTGTCTTCTTCAATTTCTTTCATGAGTGTTCTGTAGTTCCTAGAGTATAGATCCTTTACCTCTTTGGTTAAGTTTATTCCGAGGTATCTTATGGTTTTTGGTGCTATTGTAAATGGAATCGTTTCTCTAAATTCTCTTTCTACAGTTGTGTTGTTAGTGTATTAAGAAAGCAACTGATTTCTGTGCATTGATTTTGTATCCTGCCACATTACTAAATTGCTGTATGAGTTCTAGTAATTTGGGGGTGGAGTCTTTTGGGTTTTCCACATAAATTATCATGTCGTCTGTGAAAAAAGAGAGTTTGACTTCTTCTTTGCCAATTTGAATACCTTTTATTTCTTTTTGTTGTCTGATTGCTGTTGCTAGGACTTCTAGTACTATGTTGAACAACAGTGGTGAGAGTGGGCATCCTTGACGTGTTCCTGATCTTAAGGGAAAGGCTTTCAGCTTTTCCCCATTGAGGATGATATTCGCTGTGGGTTTTTCATAGATGGATTTTATGAACTTGAGGAATGTTCCCTCTATCCCTATACTCTGAAGAGTTTTAATCAGGAAAGGATGCTGTATTTTGTCAAAAGATTTTTCTTCATCAATTGAGAGCCCCATATGATTCTTCTCCCTCCTCTTATTAATGTGTTCCATCACATTGATTGATTTGTGAATGTTGAACCACCTTTGCATCCCAGGGAGAAATCCCACTTGTTCATGGTGGATGATCCTTTTAATGTATTGTTGGATCCTATTGCATAATACATTTTAGTTTAGGTTTACTGGCTTCTGAAAATGCAAGCTCTGTAACTGACAAAACATGATCCCACGTTTATACTTTTGCCAAAAAAGGGAAGTGAATATCGTGACATGTATCTAGATCTATGCTATCCAATGTGGTGGCCATCAGCTACATATGGTTATTTACATTTAACCTTATTAAAATTAAATAAAATTTAAAAAATCAGTTTCTCATTAGCATTAGCTACATTTCCAGTACTCAGTACCCTCATGTGACTCATAGCTACTGTCTTGGACAACTCAGATATACATCATTTCCATCAACACAGAAAGTTCTATTGGACAGCATGGAATAATTCAAACCCTTCTAATGCTAGCATTTAACACATTATTCATTGTGTTATTTTAAGGCAAAATAAGTCAATTTATTTTGCTGCTTATGAAAATTGCCTAAGTTATTGTCTTCATTGGTATGTATAAAATCACTCTAAGTATTTTCTTGATAAAAATAATGCAAATATTAGGATTAAAAGTAGACATTTTAATGCCAGGTAATTATTTTAATTTCAGAAACTGGAAAAGTATGGTGTTTTGAAAACCTAACTTTGACAAGGTAGTGCTAGGTACTTTTTTTAAAGATTTATTTATTTATTTAGAGAGAGAGAGAGAGAGAGAGTGCACAAGTCAGGGGGAGAAGGGGATGAGGCAGGGGCAGAGGGAAAGGGAGAGAGACGATTGTAAGCAGGATCCATGCTCAGCATGGAGCCCAATGTGGGGCTCGATCTCACAACCCTGAGATCACGACCTGAGCCAAAACCAAATTGCTTGCAATTTTTTTTTAGAATTTTATATTGTTTTATTCATCTAAATTGATCACAATTACTCTTAAGTGACAATGATAAAAATGATTTTTATACATACTTCTAACGTCAGAAAAACAGAGACAGGATTAAACTGACATGAAGACCAAGTACATGTTCAATTTAGGATATAAAATTTTTCTAGGGGATTAAGAGCACACTTATATTGATGAGCACTGAATAATATATAGAATTATTGAATTACTATATTGCATACCTGAAAGTAATATAACACTGTATGCTAACTATACTGGAATTAAAATTTTTAAATATTAAATAAAGAATTATCAATAAAAAAATTGTTTTCTTGGTGACCATAATCTGAAGAATTCTAAATAGATTAGCTTTACTTTTAGATTATTTGGGAGAGAGTTAATCATTTCAAGTAATTTTGTTGCAAGTATGCATTTCCTTAGTTTTAAGAAAAATAAAAGACACATTCATATAATAGTTCCCAGAATAACTAGATCCTTTGTCTACTTCAATATGGCAATTCCTGTTCTTTCATTTTGTTGTAAAATATTTTGTAAGTTATGAAAGCAAATCCAGGAAGAAAGCAAGAAAATAATACCAACAAAATGCATCACCTTGATTCACTTGGGGAAATGCATCGCTATAATAAAATACTTTTAAAGACATTACATCTGCACTAGGAATAATTCAAGAATACAGTTATACACTTAGGTGGAAAGACTGTGACATATACTGTAATCTTAGATTTTTCTCATCAGTTCAAGGTCTAAATATTTATGAATAAGGATTTATGCAGCATCTGCTAGTAAATGTTCACTCTAATACATTTTTATTCCTTAAAATTTAAAGGAAAATATGAAAAAAATCTTAGGTAACATTTCTGCAGAGTGAGATCAACTCATTGACACATTAGTCTATGAAGCAAAGTGACCATGCATTATTAAAGAACTTAGCCACATTCTGTGAGACTTATGTCTCCTGTGGGTTTAGGAATAAATAATATGATTTATTTTTTTGAGTAGTCTGGAAATAAAACTTAAAAGGGTCACTCTTCATTTTAGTAGCTGGAAAGTAGTAGTTTCCAGATATTCATTTGTTCCTAGAAAAATATATTTTATCACATTTTAAAAATGTATCCTATCAAAGTAACCCTGAAAAATGCTATGGGAAGAAATTATATAAATTATATTTATTTACAAAAAAACTCTAACTAGAATTAACAAACACAGATAATCCTTACATCTTTTTTAAATTTAAATTCAATTAATGTATAGTGTATTATTAGTTTCAGAAGTAGAATTTAGTGATTCATCAGTTGCATATAACAGCCAGTACTCATTACATCAAGTGCCCTCCTTAATACCCATCGCTCAGTTACCCTAGTCCCCCACCCACTGCCCCTCCAGCAGCCAATCCTAATATTTTATAAAAACAATCCTAACAAAATAATTCTTAGTGAAGAAAGCCATCCATTTTTTATTTAAACATTCAATTAATATTTTGGCTATGCGAATGGATAGCTGTGTTTTTAAATGAATGCTCATAATACAAACACATGCTGTGCTTATATTTCTGAGATTCTTTAAGAAGAACAATTCCCTAACCTTCACCCTGGACAAAACCAGCTTTCATGCACTCATGTCCACCAACGATTTTGCACTCTTTTCTGAAGCAGCCAGAAATGGGTGACTGGTCAGTTAATCAAAAAAGTCCAATACAGAGGCAATAACAACAGTTACTATAGAACTATACAGAACTATGTATGAACTACATATATATTGAATATATGCTTTAAAATGTTCATTTAACTTAAATATCAACATATTTTAATTTACAGTGCTTCATTTTAACTTTAATATACCTTCATTTACTTTTTTGATGTGGTGCCAAGACTGTTCCTTTTCCTTTTTTTGAGTTTGATTTTGTAAATGGAAGTCACAGTAATATGCGTCATCTACACATTTTAGCTTTAGGGTTTTTGTTATTATTATTATTATTATTACTATGTTATGTTAGTCACCATACAGTACGTCATTAGTTTTTGATGTAGTGTTCCATGATTCATTAAGTGGAAGCCCAAAGACACTTGGGAAGTACTTTGTGTAAAAAATATTTCTAGAATGTAATTTTTATGATTTTTTACAAGTGTCTCCTTCACATATTTAAGCAGCTCACATTTATCAAATGTTAGCAAAAGAATTCGACTTAGTTTTTATAGACAAAAACCTGCTTCACCACTTAAATGTTTTGTTTTGTTCATATTGAATTAAATTACACAATTAAAACAAGTAAAAATGGCACAACAAACATGAGGGGATAAAGCATAAGTGCCTCTTTGATAAGCAAGTAACTCAATTGATGGAGATGGATGTTCAAAGGTGTGGTAGAGAGTAGACTTGTAGCTATGAGCATTCAAGGTGTCAAGAACATCTGTCAGTAATGTTTTATGTATTTATTGAGGACAATTGCACAATCCAGTGAAATAATGCATAAAAAGGTGCAGCCACTCTGGAAAACAGTATGGAGGTTCCTCAAAAAGTTGAAAATAAAGCTACCTTGTGACCCAGCAATTGCACTACTGGGTATTTACCCCAAAGATACAAATGTAGGGATCTGAAGGGGTACGTGCACCCTGATGTTTATAGCAGCAATGTCCACAATAGCCAAATTGTGGAAAGAGCCAAGCTGTCCATCGACAGATGAGTCGATAAAGAAGGTGTGGTATATATATACAATGGAATATTATGCAGCCATCAAAAGGAATGAAATCTTGCCATTTGCAATGACGTGGATAGAACTGGAGGGTATTATGGTGAGCGAAATAAGTCAATCAGAGAAAGACATGTATCATATGACCTCACTGATATGAGGAATTCTTAATCTCAGGAAACAAACTGAGGGTTGCTGGAGTGGTGGGGGGTGGGAGAGATGGGGTGGCTGGGTGATAGAAAATGGGGAGGGTATGTGCTATGGTGAGCACTGTGAACTGTGTAAGACTGTTGAATCACAGACCTGTACCTCTGAAACAAATAATACATTATATGTTAAAAAAAAAAAAAAAGAAGAAGAAGACAACAGGAAGGGAAAAATGAAGGGGGGGAAATCGGAGGGAGAGACGAACCATGAGAGAGTATGGACTCTGAGAAACAAACTGAGGGTTCTAGAGGGGAGGGGAGGGATGGGTTAGCCTGGTGATGGGTATCAAAGAGGGCACATACTGCATGGAGCACTGGGTATTATACGCAAACAATGAATCATGGAACACTACATCAAAAACTAATGATGTAATGTATGGTGATTAACATAACATAATAAAAAAAAAAGTACTTAAGAGTTGTTTGTTATAAAGTATACCAGGCACTAAAGTAAGCATTTAGAAAACATTAGTGTATTTAAATCCTCATGACGACATGAGAACTCTGTGAGATACACATTATAATCTCATTTTTAAAAAAATTAAGAAACTGAGTCTCAGTGAAGTTAAATGCTTTACCCAAAGCTTCCCATTTAATAAATACCAAACTAAAACTGGAACCTTTTTCTAAAAAGCACTGTTTCAAAAAAAAAAATAATAATACTGTCTCCAATATAGCTTTGATTATACCATATAATGACAAAGAATTATTTATTGGTGTCTGGCTCGATTGGAATTTGTTAAGGGCAGAACCCATCTTTTTCATTAGTGGATCCCCTGAATGCAGCACAATAGATGGCGGCCACAAAATAGATGCCTGGGTTCTCTAGGGAAACATTAACTTATTCAGATAGTAACTCATTTGATTGATCCTTGATCCAATTGAGGGATAGTTTTGAGCAAAATAATTAGGTTTTGTCTCTTGGTTTTTTAAATCCTTGTAACAAAATTTATTGAAAACAGTCAAACTCATAAAATCAAAGACTTAGATGGTGGTTACCAGGGCTCAGAGGAAGGGGAAATAAAGAAGCTATCAATCAAGAGGCGTAAAGTTTCAGTTTCGTTTCTTGCTTTTGAAATTTGGTGTAATGGAGAATGTTATTTCTTAACATTTTCTACAGCTATCTAAGAATTTGCCATTTTTAATTATTATCTACAAGCTTTATTCATTTGTTATTTGTATAACATTTATTAAAACCTTAAATCAATGGCTTCTTGTATGTAAAATGATCTTTCAAAAAATAAATTTGGTTTATATAATAAAAAATGAAAAAGTATATAATCTCATCATCTAAAATGATGCTATTATCTCATAGAACTTGCTGATTTACTTTGATTGTTTTTCATGGAAGCTCAAGTTTTGAGATGAAGATGGTGATTAGCAGTTATGAAAGTTTAGTTAATGTAAATTGTACAAGAGTAGTGTATTATTTTAAAGATCACTCTAGTAGATGGGCTCTACTAATGTTGAGTAGTAAAAATGGAGATACCATTAATATTTAATTCTGTTGGGGATGACTGTAGGCAAATTTGAGCATGCAAAACTCAGGGATGTTTTTGTTTGTGTGCTTTTAATAAATAGTAGCCAACAAAATATTTTACATGAATAAGGATTAGCTACTTGCCTTAAACATTGTAACCAGATTATTATGAAACCAACAAGCTCTCTCATAATAGAAACACTTACTAGCAAAGAGGAAAAAATGGTTCATAGAGCCTATTCTTTAAGCTTGATGAAGTCCTAACTTTCTGTCATTTTAGAAGCTTTGCTCCCCTCCCCTTATAAGAAATATTGACTCAACATTGGACAACATCCCGGAAGTAGGACTTACTCTATCCTCAGTATTAGGCAATCAGAATCCCTCTAACCCAAAGGCAGGATACAGGATAGTCTACAGACCACGTCTTTGGCACCATCCTCAAGGGTAGAAGCTACAAATCTTGCTAGATTTTATGTCCAGTTTATTCAAGGGTGGGCAGTGTCTTCATACTATTTTAGCCAATTTGTATAAGTTGAAAGCTTTTAGTTACATCAATTACCATCCATTTTTAACAGGTGTCACATTAATTAATAAGCTAGCCACTGACCTAACCAATGGAAACCCATTTCTGATATGAAATATGGTGATTAGAAAAACATATGGATATGATCAAAGACAAAGATAGCTAATGTGTTTGTTTTCATTGCCTCTGGATGGAAGGGTTTCCTCTTTGAAAAAGTGATATCTAACTTTCCCTGAAGCACATATTCCTAGTTAGAATGCATAAAGTGCCTAGGCTGAATTACTTTTTTTCTTAAAGATTTATTTATTTATTTCAGAGAGAGAGAGAGAGAGAGCGCACGCGTGGGGGGAGGGACAGAGGAAGAGAATCTTTTTTTTTTTTTAAGATTTTATTTATTTATTTGAGAGAGAGAGAATGAGAGAGAGAGAGCACATGCGAGGGGAGAGGGTCAGAGGGAGAAGCAGGCTCCCTGCCGAGCAGGGAGCCCGATGCGGGACTCGATCCAGGGACTCCAGGATCATGACCTGAGCCGAAAGCAGTCGCTCAACCAACTGAGCCACCCAGGCGCCCGAGGAAGAGAATCTTAAGCATACTCCCAGCTGAGCAGAGCCTGACTTGGGCTCCATCTCATGACCCTGAAATCATAACCTGAGCCAAAATCAAGAGTTGGAGGCTTAACCGACTGAGCCACCCAGAAGCCCCTAGACCAAGTTACTTTAAGGCAAATTACTGTTATTGTTAAAATTTTTTACTATGATTAGGAATTCTATTCCTAAGAAATTAAAAATAAAGGATAAATGCAGAGAAAGCTTACTTTTTTTATTATATTAACTTTTTTTGCTTTTTGTATAGTTGTATTTTCTTATATAGACTTAATGCATTAATTCACAATATCACTGACTTAATAATAATATTCCCTTTGTCTAGGATGAGTTGCATGATATTTGATGGGATGCTCTGACTGGAGTGGTAAGGAAGGAGGTAGCTGCCATCTAGAGAGCCTAATCAATGAAGTCATATTCTGGAGATTAATGGGCAGTATATGTCTCTGCCACATCCCTGACAATTTGTCTTATTCAAACCACTACTCTTTTAATATTTGTTCAATTTTTATTTGGAGGACAAGTTAATTGTTGTGTGCAAGGGTAAGAAGGGCAAATCTACCTGTCAAAAACTCTGACTCTAAAATTATTATACCCCACTCACTGACATCAGTCAGATCATTGTTTATTGGCTCCACCCTCTTAATAAACAATCTAATGATCCTCTGTTATTACTTTTAGATGTCCCTTATAGGATGTGAAAAAGGAACCCTTGTACATTGTTAGTGGGAATGTAAATTGGTACAGCCATTATGGAAAACAGTATGGAGGTTTCTCAAACAATTAAAACTAGAACTACCATATAATCTAGCAATTCCATTTCTGAGTATACATACAAAGGAAAGAAAATTACTACTGCAAAAAAAAAAAGAAAATTACTACTGCAGTGATAGCTGCACTCTCATGTTCATTGCAGCATTATTCACAGTAGCCAAGATATGAAAACAACCTAAGAGTCTGTCAAGAGATGAATAGATAAAGAAAATGCAGCGTATATATATACAATGGATTATTCAGCCTTAAAAAAAAAGGAAATCCTGCCATTTGTCACAACATAGATAAGCCTGAGAACATTATGCTAAGTGAAATAAGTCAAACACAGAAAGACAAATACTGCATGACATGATCTCACTTACATGTGGAATCTAAAACAAACAAATGAAAATTGTTGAACTCATAGTAACAGAGAGTAGAATGGTAGTTACCAGAGACTAAGGAGTTAGGGAAAAGGGGAGGACTTGATCAAAGGATACAAACTTTCAGTTATAAAATGATTAAGTCCTGGAGACCTAATGTATAATATGGTGACTCTAATTAATAGTCGTATATTGTATACTGGAAATTTGCTAAGATAATAGATCTCAAGTGTTCTCACTACAGAAAAAAATGGTGACTAGATTAAGTGATGGATATGCTAATTAGCTTCATTGTGGTAATCAGTTCACAGTGTCTATGTATATCAAAACATCACATTGTATACCTTAAATATACTCAATTTTTATTTGGCAATCATTCCTCAGTAAAGCTGGAAAGAAAAAAAAAGATGTTAAATGAAGAAGGACAAAAGAAAAAAAAAAAACTGTCGCCTTCCCCCTTTATTTTCTTGATGATCTGGGTTTTAATTTTATTTTTACTGTGCCAGACAATTGGTTCCTCAATTATGTTATTTTAATAAAGTAAATTAAATGTAAGTTTGATGGCTGTTTCTTCCTTTTAAGGTAATACTGAGCTCACAGCTTGAACTCTCCCATTTGTTCATCTCTCCTGAAGCAAGAACTCAAGCAGCAGGAAGTGGGCCCAGAGCCTCTCCAGGGGAATCAATCTCATTCAGTCTGTTCCTGTGCTCTCTGTCACCCTTCACTAAAGAGTTAACTGAGAGAGAGAGAGGCAAGCCATGAAAGAGACTCTTAACTCTAGAGAACACACTGACGGTTACCAGAGGGGAGGTGGGGGGGGGATGGGTGAAGCAGGTAATGGGAATTAAGGAGGGTACTTGTGATGAGCACTGCACCAGGGTGATGTATGGAAGTGTTGAATCACTTTATTGTACACCTGAAACTAATATTACACTGTATGTTAACTAACTGGAATTTAAATAAGAGCTTTAAAAAATTATGCAAAAAGCACTCTAAACTCAGGTAAGAGTAGAACTTTTTCTACACACACTTTAATAGTCTCACCCCAAATGGCTTGCAAAAATAAAACATACCCTGCAATTGCATTCAGAATACTTCCAAAGAAGAGTTCTGAAAAATATATTTTCTCTAATTCTTTATATTTTCATTGACATTTTAGGTCCCCTTTGTAATAGGGTTTCCTGCTGAGCACTTGCATGTTTAGCCTCAACTCAATCCAGCCCCAAATATAGAATACATATATATAATGGTCATGTACTTTATATATATACATGATTTTTTAGTGAGTCACAGGGCATATAATAAAATACACACAAATATTTTTCTAGAAAAGTTTTAATATGTCTCAGCTTTTACCAATTATTGAGTATTTGGGGGGAGCCTTATGGATTTTTTTCTTTAATTTGAAATATGACTTCGGTAAATAACATGGCCCTTTTATTGAGAATGCAGGAATGCTGTGTCAAAAGGCTGAAATTATTGCACATAAATACTCCTTTTCTCCTTTTCTTTGAGGTACATGAGAATATTCTATTGTTTTCTCCACCTCTTGTAGCTGGGTGTGGCTATATGACTATTGCAGTCAATGAGTTGTAGGCACAGCGACACGTGTCACTTCAGGGCGTGAACATTTCATTTTTTTTTTCCCCATAGATACCAGCCTACTGCTTGTTTATTAAATGTCCAGGGAATAATTATATAGCAAGACAAGGCTTAAATTAATCAAGTTATTGTTTATTGCTACAGAAACATCCAGGACTGCTCCTCCTCCTTCATGGCAAGTAGGCAGGCACGAGTGAACTTGGAGCCCCCATCAGTCTAGGTGTCTAAATACCTACAATTAACAGAGCTCCCCTACCAGCCTGAGTGGTACATGTAGCACGTGCAAGAAATTAGTCTTTGTTGTTTCAAAATGAGATTTTAAAAACAAACAAACAAAAAACCCAGCAAAAGCAGAAACAAAAGGAAAACAGAATGTGACTGAGGCTGAACTACCTAGTACTTGTCCTTTAATAAAAAACAGAAAGAAACAAAAAGACTTTAAGAAGTCCTTTTCTAGGTAGACAGGAATCACCTAACTATACAATATTCTTTTAAAAACCATTTTCTATAGCTGAAATAATTTCTCAATTAATTCAAAGTAGCTAAATGTTAGCAGAATGCTGGTTATTTCACACAGTCATAAAGTGGTTCTCTATATACATTCAGCAAGCAGTGGCAATTTGAAAGTTATCACTTCATAGAAATGAGACAGTGCTAGCATATCATAAGAAAATGACCACAAATGTTTTAGTCACAGGGAGCAATAATAGAAATATATATATTGTTGCAGCTTTTTTAACTGTGTCACACCTATTGAGAACTAAATTAAAATTATTTAATTGCATTACAAAATTCCTAATCAAAATTCCTAATTAAGTAATATGAGCCACCAAAATTTACATTAAATTTTACCTAGGTCATTTATTATATACTTTTATTTTTCTTGGTAGGTTATTCTTGTTTGTGTTAAATTGAATTTTACAGAAATGTTAAGGTTTATTCTTTTTCCTTAATGTATATCATTAAGATAACATTAATGTGATTTTAAAATCAAACTTGAAAGATTGTTGAATATGAGAAATTATTTTTCCTGTCTCCTACAACCTCCTTTCTGTCTATTCTGTCTCTGTACTTCGGAAGCTCTAGAATTCATCTACTTGGAACACTCCACCAACCTGTGCATCCTTGATTTTCAAATAATCAGAGAAAATTAGTAAAGACTCAAGGAAAAATAAAATGTGAATGACTAATACAAATTCCACTTTGTGCACAGCTCACTCCAAAATGCTGTCATTATAATCTAAGAAGCTAAAATAATATGACACTCTAACCTCTAAGTCAATCAATTTGAAAGAATACTGGAAACACTGTTTTGAAGAGATTGATTGAAATCAAACCTTTGGCCTAGTATAAGAATAATTATTAAATGGTTTTGGGTTCCAGAGCAATGGTTATCTATGTACAAATTATGAGTAGCTGATTGGCTCCAATTAGTCCTTCAGACATCTAAGAAAGACAAAAAAAGACATAAAAAGCTCTTGCTCATTTGCATATTCATAATACCTCAGTGAATCACCAGGACTGGCACTGATGCTGCCTGAATATTAATGAAGAGCCAACAGCTGAGCTGAAGGGCAAAGCAATATATAGAAACAAACTGCAATTTCGCTCTGGATTTCACAATTTAACTTAATGGTGGACAGCTTTTTAAACCATTTATTATTATTATTATCTCACCTATTATCATAAGATTCTTCCCCATTTTTTAGAGCATCTAATCAGATTGGTGCAGGATTATAGTACAACTTTTATTTGTATTTTAAACCAGATTTGATCGTGCAGTCTTCTTTTGCACCAAAACCCACAAACTATTCCAGTTTACATGCTAAATACCCAAAAAGAGGAATCCAAGTTGTACCATGCATTCCCCTGAAGGACATTCTATTTTTATATGCTTTTAAAAGCTTCAAATTTGTGAGCAGTTAAAAGTTCGGATAGTTAAGCACCTCTGCCTTTAATTTTTCTACCTACCCTGCCCTTTAATTTCTTGTAAAAACCTCTGTCTCCTGACCCCACCCTCCGTCACAGCTCAAATGGATATTTCTGCCTTGGCTTCTGCAGAGAGCCACAGATTGAGGCTTCTAGAAGAAATGCTCCGATTCATTCCATGAGATGCAGCAGAATATTTGTGGAAGAATATGTAGGAGGGAGATATGTATTTGAAGTTTGCATGTGTGATGTATTTGTAGCATCGCCATTACATTTATATATCTGTGATCACAAGATTGTTTATTATAGGACTCTATTTTCCTTGGAGAAGTGGCAGATTAGACAAAACTCTCCCCAGCATTTGCATTTCCTTTTCCTGAAGAAGGTGCTGTCTGCCAACAGCAGTTTCAGAAAACAAACAGGAGTAGATAAAACAGTATTTCTTTTAAAACAACCTCAGGTTTGCAAAACAGAGTTCTGTACCTTACTGATTATCATACTGCTTTGCCTTATTTTTGTTGGGCTTTATTTCAAATGATAGTAAATAATAATCACAGCAATAGCTAATCTTTATTGATCATACACTGTATCAGTCAATTCTTGCTGCATAAAAAAACTACCTCTAAAATCACTGGCTTAAAGCAATAAACTATTATTGCTCATGTGCCTATGGGTTGATTGGGGTTTGGCTGATCTGGGGGGTTAGGCTCAGCGTGCATTTCTGTTTCAGGCTGTGACAGCCAGCATGGGTCCTTTTCACTGCAGATCTGTGAGTTGGTTGGAGTGACCCCATTAGACCTATTGCTAACCAGGTAATACTCTATACCTGGGTTAGCAGAGGCACAAGGGTACAAGCAGAACATGTGAGGCTTCAAAGCTTACACTAAGATCCAGAACACTCACCTCCTCTTTATTCTTCTGGTCAAATTCAAGTGTCAGGAAAAGACACATTTTTTTTCTTTAGTGAGAGAGACTGAAAAGTCACACGACAAAAGGAGGGGTGAAAAATTTAAGCCAATAATGCAATCTATTACCCACATGATGGGCCAGGCTCCTTTGTTAGCATGTTGCATACATCATCTTATCTAGTCTTCAGAGCAGTCCCATGTATTATTATCATTATTTTACAAATAAGAAATTGAAGTTCAGAATGATTAAGTAACTTGTGTAGGACCACACTGCCAGCAAATGATAAAGCAATGATTGACATCTAAGCAGATCTTAAACACTATGCAATTTTCTCAAATGTTCCATTCTACCTGGTTTCAAGGAATATTTCTATATTTAGTACAGAGATTATAAAGATATGGGATATAATATTCAGTCATTATAATGATAATGACTAAGGATAGAACATAACAAAAATTCTGCTGGGATAATACTATTCATTTCTAAGTCAGCCTTGAAATTCATTTATACATGAGACAGAATAAAGATAATTTCCTCAGCAGGGAAGAACCACAGGCAAATTAATAAATTAAATTTCCATTTATACTTTTTCTGTGATCAGTTATTAATCCTTAAAACAAGAAAGACCCTCTTCTTTGACAATAAACACCACACATAAAATTATAACTGGTTCTATTTTAAAAAATGTGTACCAAACAAATACAGTTTTGTAGATTCAAATACCATTAACCAAAAGCCACAAATGGCTATAATAACCACAGAACTTTAGTGACTGGAAGTTAACTGTTTCACTGACAGCAGAAATGTAAGTACACTCCTCATTAAAGTATTTCCTAATTGCCTTCTCGGTAATCAATAACAATGTAGTCTAAAAGAATATGTCTGTATTTGCACTGGTTCTTGATTTTGCAAATATTCATTTTTTATTTAAAAACAATTGTTTTCAGAAACCTGAAGTTTAGTTGAATAAAAAAAGTAAGTGTGTAACATAGGACTTAGTGATAATTCTATATTGTCTGCCTACTATTCCTCATTGTATAAAGTTTGGCTTGGTAAATACCATAAACTATTAACATTCTGGAATAAACATGAAAACAACACGGCAAAATTAAATAAGATGAACTCTGGCATAAATCCAACCTCCATGTCATAAGATTCCTTCCCAAGGTTAAGCCATGCACAGAGAAAAGATGGATTTTATTTGGGACCAAGATCAGCATTCATAGAAATTAGAATACTAATGTATTGAAATGAAAGTCTATGTGTAGTATGTGAAATAATACATAGACTCCTTGTCTTAGACACTATTATGTTTTTCAAGATTAATAGTTGTACTGAATCTCACACTTGGTCCACTTCCCTTACTTCACATCAAAAACATTTCAAAATTTCATTAAATGCAGACTGGAAGCTAGGAAGCTAAGAGCATTTCTGTGTGTTTGCTCTGCTGAGGAAAGCATATGGTATATAATAAATACTCAATAATTATTTGTAAAGAATGCAGTATTGGAGGGGCAGAGCAAGATGGCAGAGGAGTAGGAGAACTGGATTTCGTCTGGTCCCAGGAATTCAGATGGATAGGGGTCAAACCATTCTGAACACATAGGAACTCAACAGGAGATCAAAGAAAAGAATAGCAACAACTCTCTGAACAGAAGAGCGACCACTTTCTGGAAGGGAGGACGTGGGGAGAAGTGAATCCGAGGCAATATTCAGGAGGATAGATGGCAGGGGAGGGGGACTCCGTAGGCCACTTCTGGCAAGTGATAGAGCCACGGAGCACAAAATTGGAACTTTTAGATGTTGGCTCTGCTGAAGGATGTCGCTCCAGTGGCTAAGCGGGGGGTGGAACCCTCGTGGGACAGGGTGGTCTCAGGACCCTCAGGGTCACAGAAAGACCGGGGGTGACTGAGTGCAGCAGAGCTCCCAGGTATCAGAGCGGGGAAGCCGGCTGCAGAGACGGAGCAGAGGCGCGGGCTGTCAGCTCGGCGTTGCCATAAACCATGATCCGCGGCACAGTCCGGCCACTGCTCCTCCAGCAGGGATCCAACAAGCGGCAGATCTGGGGAGACTCCTCTTCCTCCCCGGGGAGGAGTGGCGTGGGAGCGCACCGCAGGGATCTGCTGCTGCTTTTCTCTGGGGGCACACTGAGGAGTGGGGCCCCCTGAGTTCTCAGCTCACCGGGGTGGAGATTAGGAGGCCGCCATTCTCACTTTCATCCTCCAAAGCCGAAGGGAAAGCTTGCAAGGAACAAAAGCTCCCGAGACCAAACTCGAGCAGATTACTTAGCAATGACCCAGCAAGGGCGGGGCAATTCCGCCTCCTGCAAAGACATTTGGGAACCACGGCAACAGGCCCCTCCCCCAGAAGATCAACAAGAACAGTCAGCCAATACCACGTTTACCGATCAATGAGAACGGCAGAACTCCAGCACTAGGGGAATACTGCATTTAGAATTCATGGCTTTTTTACCATGATTCATTAGTCTTTCAAAGTTAATTTTTTTTAACTTTTTTTTTTATTTTTCTTTTTCCCTTTTTCAACCAACATCTTATCAACCCCTGCCTGATCACATTCTCTCCCTTTTTTTTTAAATCCTCTTCTTTGCTTTTTCAACCAACTTCTTATCAATTCCTTTTATAAAACCTTTTATAATTTTCATCTTTACAGTCATATTCCATCCCTTCATCGTATTAACCCTTAATTTTGTACATATATGTTTTTCTTTCTTTAAAATTTTGGGAGGCACTTTCTTCTAACAGACCAAAATATGCCCAAAATCTAGTGTGTGGCTCTAATCTATGCACCAGCCTGATCACATTTGATCATATGCTGTTTTTTTTGTTTTGTTTTTGTTTGTCTTTATCTTTTTCTTTTTCTTCTTTTTTCTCTTTTTCTTTTTTCTTTCTTTCCCTTTCTTTTCTCCCAGTTTCAGGGTTTTCTGATTTGTTTAGTGTATATTTTCTGGGAACATTGTTACCCTGTTAGCATTTTGTTCTCTCAAACATCTATTCTCCTCTGGACAAAATGACAAGATGGAAAAAATCATCTCAACAAAAAGAACAAGAGGCAGTACTGACTGCCAGGGACCTAATCAATACGGACATTAGTACGATGTTGGAACTAGAGTTCAGAAAGATACTAGCTGGGCTTGAAAAAAGCATGGAAGTTATTAGAGAAACCCTTTCTGGAGAAATAAAAGAACTAAAATCTAACCAAGTCGAAATCAAAAAGGCTATTCATGAGGTGCAATAAAAAATGGAGGCTCTAACTGCTAGAATAAATGAGGCAAAAGAGAGAATTAGTGATATAGAAGACCAAATGATGGAAAATAAAGAAGCTGAGAAAAAGAGAGAAAAACAACTACTGGATCACGAGGGCAGAATTCGAGAGATAAGTGATACCGTAAGACAAAACAACATTAGAATAACTGGGATCCCAGAAGAAGAAGAAAGAGAGAGAGGGGCAGAAGGTATATTGGAGCAAATTATAGCAGAGAACTTCCCTAATTTGGGGAAGGACACAGGCATCAAAATCCAGGAGGCACAGAGAATCCCTCTCAAAATCAATAAAAATAGGTCAACACCCCAACATCTAAGAGTAAAACTTACGAGTCTCAGAGACAAAGAGAAAATCCTGAAAGCAGCTCGGGAGAAGAGATCTGTAATCTACAATGGTAGAAACATTAGATTGGCAACAGACCTATCCACAGAGAACTGGCAGGCCAGAAAGGACTGGCAGGATAGATTCAGAGCACTAAGTGAGAAAAATATGCAGCCAAGAATACTCTATCCAGCTAGGCTGTCATTGAAAATAGAAGGAGAGATAAAAAGCTTCCAGGACAAACAAAAACTAAAGGAATTTGCAAACACAAAACCAGCCCTACAAGAAAAATTGAAAGGGGTCCTCTAAGCAAAGAGAGAGCCTAAAAGCAACATCGACCAGAAAGGAACACAGACAATATACAGTAACAGTCACCTTACAGGCAATACAATGGCACTAAATTCATATCTTTCAATAGTTACCCTGAATGTAAGTTGGCTAAATGCCCCAGTAAAAAGACACAGGGTATCAGATTGGATAAAAAAACAAGACCCATCGATATGCTGTCTGCAAGAGACTCATTTTAGACTCAAAGACACCCCCAGATTGAAAGTGAGGGGGTGGAAAACCATTTACCATGCTAATGGACACCAAAAGAAAGCTGGGGTGGCAATCCTTATATCAGACAAATTAGATTTTAAACCAAAGACTGTAATAAGAGATGAGGAAGGACAGTATATCATACTTAAAGGGTCTATCAAACAAGAAGATCTAACAACTGTAAATATCTATGCCCCTAACATGGGAGCAGCCAATTATATAAGGCAATTAATAACAAAAGCAAAGAAACACATCGACAACAATACAATAATAGTGGGGGACTTTAACAGCACCCTCACTGAAATGGACAGATTGTCTAAGCCAAAGATCAACAAGGAAATAAAGGCTTTAAATGACACACTGGACCAAATGGACTTCACAGACCTATTCAGAACATTCCATCCCAAGGCAACGGAATACACATTCTTCTCTACTGCCCATGGAACATTCTCCAGAATAGATCACATCCTAGGTCACAAATCAGGTCTCAACTGGTACCAAAAGATTGGGATCATTCCCTGCATATTTTTGGACCACAATGCTTTGAAAATAGAACTTAATCACAAGAGGAAAGTTGGAAAGAACTCGAATACATGGAGGCTAAAGAGCATCCTACTAAAGAATGAATGGGTCAACCAGGAAATTAAAGAAAAATTAAAAAATTCATGGAAACAAATGAAAATTAAAATACAACTGTTAAAAATCTATGGGATACAGCAAAGGCAGTCCTAAGAGGAAAGTCTATAGCAATACAAGCCTTTCTCAAGAAACAAGAAAGGTCTCAAATGAACAACCTAACCCTACACCTAAAAGAGCTGGAGAAACAATGGCAAATAAAGCCTAAACCCAGCAGGAGAAGAAAAATAATAAAGATCAGAGCAGAAATCAATGAAATAGAAACCAAAAGAACAGTAGAACAGATCAACGAAACAAGGAGCTGGTTCTTTGAAAGAATTAACAAGATTGATAAACCCCTGGCCAGACTTATCAAAAAGAAAAGAGAAATGACCCAAATCAACAAAATCATGAATGAAAGAGGAGAGATCACAACCAACACCAAAGAAATACAAACAATTATAAGAACATATTATGAGCAACTATATGCCAGCAAATTAGATAACCTGGAAGAGATGGATGCATTCCTAGAGATGTATCAACTACCAAAACTGAACCAGGAAGAAACAGAAAACCTGAACAGACCTATAACCACTAAGGAAATGGAAGCAGTCATCAAAAATCTCCCAACAAACAAAAGCCCAGGGCCAGATGGCTTCCCAGAGGAATTCTACCAAACATTTCAAGAAGAATTAATACCTATTCTTCTGAAACTGTTCCAAAAAATGAAGGAAAACTTCCAAACTCATTTTATGAGGCCACCATTACCTTGATCCTCAAACCAGACAAAGACCCCATCAAAAAGGAGAATTACAGACCAATATCCTTGATGAACATGGATGCAAAAATTCTCACCAAAATACTAGCCAATAGGATCCAACAGTACATTAAAAGGATTATTCATCACGACCAAGTGGGATTTATCCCTGGGCTGCAAGGTTGGTTCAACATCCACAAATCAATAAATGTGATATAATACATTAACAAAAGAAAGAACAAGAACCCTCAATAGATGCAGAAAAAACATTTGACAAAGTACAGCATCCTTTGTTGATCAAAACTCTTCAGAGTATAGGCATAGAGGGTACATACCTCAATATCATAAAAGCCATCTATGAAAAACCCACAGTGAATATCATTCTCAACGGGGAAAAACTGAGAGCTTTCCCCCTAAGGTCAGGAATGTGGCAGGGATGTCCACTATCACCACTGCTATTCAACAGAGTATTAGAAGTCCTAGCCACAGCAATCAGACAACAAAAAGAAATAAAAGGCATCCAGATTGGCAAAGAAGAAGTCAAACTTTCACTCTTTGCAGATGATATGATACTTTATGTGGAAAACCCAAAAGACTCCACCCCAAAACTGCTAGAACTCATACAGGAATTCAGTAAAGTGGCAGGATATAAAATCAATGCACAGAAATCAGTGGCATTCCTATACACCAACAACAAGACAGAGAAAAGAGAAATTAAGGAGTTGATCCCATTTACAATTGCACCCAAAACCATAAGATACCTAGGAATAAATCTAACCAAAGAGGCGAGGCAAAGGATCTGTACTCAGAAAAGTATAAAATACTCATGAAAGAAATTGAGGAAGACACAAAGAAATGGAAAAACGTTCCATGCTCATGGATTGGAAGAACAAATATTGTGAAGATGTCAATGCTACCTAGAGCAATCTACACATTCAATGCAATCCCCATCAAAATACCATCCACTTTTTTCAAAGAAATGGAACAAATAATCCTAAAATTTGTATGGAACTAGGAAAGACCTCGAATAGCCAGAGGAATGGTGAAAAAGAAAAGCAAAGCTGGCAGCACCACAATTCTGGACTTCCAGCTCTATTACGAAGCTGTCATCATCAAGACAGTATGGTACTGGCATGAAAACAGACACATAGATCAATGCAACAGAATAGAGAGCCCAGAAATGGACCCTCAACTCTATGGTCAACTAATCTTCAACAAAGCAGGAAAGAATGTTCAGTGGAAAAAAGACAGTCTCTTCAACAAATGGTATTGGGAAAATTGGACAGCCACATGCAGAAGAATGAAACTGGACCATTTCCTTACACCACACACAGAAGTAGACTCAAAATGGTTGAAAGACCTCAATGTGACACAGGAGTCCATCAAAATCCTAAAGGAGAACACAGGCAGCAACCTCTTTGACCTCAGCCGAAGCAACTTCTTCCTAGAAACATCGCCAAAGGCAAGGGAAGCAAGGGCAAAAATGAACTATTGGGACTTCATCAAGATAAAAAGCTTTTGCAGAGCAAAAGAAACAGTCAACAAAACCAAAAGACAACCGACAGAATGGGACAAGATATTTGCAAATGACATATCAGATAAAGGGCTAGTATCCAAAATCTATAAAGAACTTCTTAAACTCAACACCCAAAGAACAAATGATCCAATCAAGAAATGGGCAGAAGACATGAGCAGACATTTTTCCAAAGAAGACATCCAAATGGCCAACAGACACATGAAAAAGTGTTCAACATTGCTCGGCATCAGGGAAATCCAAATCAAAACCTCAATGAGATATCACCTCACACCAGTCAGAATGGCTAAAATTAACAAGTCAGGAAATGACAGATGTTGTCAGGGATATGGAGAAAGGGGAACCCTCCTACACTGTTGGTGGGAATGCAAGCCGGTGCAGCCAAACAGTATGGAGGTTCCTCAAAAAGTTGAAAATAGAGCTACCCTACAACCCAGAAATTGCACTACTGGGTATTTACCCCAAAGATACAAATGTAGGGATCTGAAGGGGTACGTGCACCCCGATGTTTATAGCAGCAATGTCCACAATAGCCAAATTGTGAAAAGAGCCAAGCTGTCCATTGACAGATGAATGGATAAAGAAGGTGTGGTATATATATACAATGGAATATTATGCAGCCATCAAAAGGAATGAAATCTTGCCATTTGCAATGACGTGGATAGAACTGGAGGGTATTATGGTGAGCGAAATAAGTCAATCAAAGAAAGACATGTATCATATGACCTCACTGATATGAGGAATTCTTAATCTCAGGAAACAAACTGAGGGTTGCTGGAGTGGTGGGGGTTGGGAGGGATGGGGTGTCTGGGTGATAGACATTGGGGAGGGTATGTGCTATGGTGAGCGCTGTGAATTGTGCAAGACTGTTGAATCACAGATCTGTACCTCTGAAACAAATAATACATTATATGTTAAAAAATAAAAAGAAGAAGAAGATAGCAGGAAGGGAAAAATGAAGGGAGAGAAATCAGAGGGGGAGACGAACCATGAGAGACTATGGACTTTGAGAAACAACCTGAGGATTCTAGAGTGGAGGGGGGCGGGGGGATGGGTTAGCCTAGTGGTGGGTATTAAAGAGGGCACGTACTGAATGGAGCACTCGGTGTTATACGCAAACAATGAGTCATGGAACACTACATCAAAAACTAATGATGTAATGTATGGTGATTAACATAATATAATAAAAAAATAATGCAGTATTATGAGCTTGTACACCACTAGACTCAAACAGAACTGGATTTTTAATAGTTGAATGACCTCGGTCAAGTTATTTAATACTACAAAGCCATGTTTTGCTTTTTTTCATCCGTAGAAATGGTGGTACAATCTACCTATGTCACAAAGTTGTTTAGAGGAGGAAATTAAAACATTTATTTACAACCAAATTTCCCCAACCTTCATTAACTTATGATGACTTAAAATGGAATTATTTTAACTCAGAATTTAATAATTCTGGTCCCCACCTGCTGAGGCAGAACTTCAGTCCCTTCCCGCTAAATCTCTCCCTGTTATATTTGAATGTCCCTCAGATGTGCTCATGAGAGGCCCTCTCCCCTTTCTCCACATCGAACCCTTCCACTGCTGCTCATGGCCTGTAATAGCACTTGAGGATCCACTCTTTCCCAACTGGATGAAGCTGCCACTTAACCCTCAGGGAAATGCCAATACTGAATCCTATGCTGCTATTTCTTGTTCTGATGTTGCAGCCTCTCTGAGTACCCAAACGACACTGCGTTCTCTGGGGTCCTCATTGAGTTGAAGCGTCTATGTAATCAATGCAAAAGTAGAAGGATCATTCTTGTCCGTCAGCCTGCAGCCCCTCTTTCTCTAAAGCTCAATTACAAATCAAGTTGCTGAGCTAGGGGAAGTCAATATCTGAAACAGAAATTGTGCTATTATATATATATCTGGTCAGGTGAACTAATTCATTCACACACACACACACACACACACACCACCTCCTAATCTCCCTAAGTTTCCCTCCTCTAGGTTGGATTTTAGCATACATGAGAAGAGGAATCTTAAGGAATCTTATATCTTGCTGCCAATCACAGGCATTTGGAATGGACTATTTGGAGGAAAAAAGACGCTGTACTGCCAGGGGTTTGCATACCTGGTGCCCTGTGGCTCACCATTAATATGGACTCCCATCATCTAGAATGGTTCCTTTAAGATTTTTCTGAATCTGGGCCCTTTAAAACATCCCCAAAGATCACTGTTTGATCTGGGATGAGTTGCTGGCATCAGTAATTTCTAAAAGTTCCCAAGAAACTCCTAATGTGTAGCTCAGGGTTAAGAGTCACTGGTTCAGAGAATCTGATAAAAACCTATTTTATCACATAAAATGTGTATTTGCTTTTGTTTATAATTTTAGTAAATGTCAGGTGTCTGTGAACACCCTGAAATCTAGTTTAAGGATAACTGACTTAGAGCCAGTAAATTTGGTTGTTTCTCCAGAAGAGGGAGTAGCCATGGTAGGCAGGCTGCTAGAAGAGTTACTAACAAGGCTTTGTCTTAGAATTAAACAATAATCAGTTTTATCTATACAGTGGACTTTTCCTATTTATCTCTGTTTCCCTAATGTTCCTGGTATTATGTGGTGTTCTTGTAGTAGGTGATTAATAAACGCTTGTTGATTTAATGTTATTAAAGTCCATATTACCACCAAAATTAAGGAGAATATTTAGATAGGATAAATCAGAATGAGAATCATAAAAAGAGATTTGTAAGTACTTCACTTTGGGAAAGTAGAAAGTTTCATTGACCAGTCAATTAACATTGAAAACAAATCTGTCCTATATCTAAAGAAATAGCAATAACCATTTCTCCTATAATAGAGGAAAATACCATTGAGAAATGTTTCACTGATTGTGTGGCAAGAGGGTCAGAGAAATACTGTGAAGGTTTTGAGTAAATAACCACTTCCTGGGATGTCTGGAAACGTGCACGAGTCTCAGTTTTTATTACATTGTAATAAAATCAGCAAGAGCGTTTTCTAGCTAAGACAATGTGGGGAAATTAAATTGCATTTAAGACCAGTCATGGGAATGTTTTAATTATACCAGAAATAGAATGAATGTTTTCAAATTCTGACAACTCCAAAATCAAGTGCAAGAAATATTTAGGACACTTGGAGCTAGATATTATGGCCCATTTTGGGGATTTTGACTAATGTCATGATAGGCCAAAGAGAGGTGCAGAAAGGGAGATGAGAAGAGAAAGAGGGGGAAGGAAAGGAGAGGGAAAGTTAGTTTAAGGTTTGTGAATATTTGCTTCTGTAAGGAAGCAGATTTATAAACAATTTTATAAACAGTATGTCACAGTGGTATCCCATAGGGTGAAAGTAATGCAATTAAAGCAAATATAACAAGAACAATAAAATTCACTAAAGGTAAGGATTCTCAGGAAATGTGTACTATTAAGAAAAAAACTCATGCATTATGTGCTCAAATAATTAAAAAGTAATAAAAATGAGTGATATCTACTTTTATCAATAATTTTATATTTTATTGTGATTTGACTCTAGTGTCCTTTTAAAGAAATATTAAAATTGTGAATGTTTACAAAATGATTTATTAAAATTTGCAATAAAAAATCATCTCTTAAGGAGTATGCAACCTCTGTAGAGCCTCTAGCATTTTAGACAATAAGAATAAATACAGTTTTTATTTAATAAAGAGCCTCAGAAAAAAAAATTGGAAGTTTTATTTTACAACTATTTTTTCTGCAAAGGCCAACATTGTATTTGAATTCATTTGGTTGCTTTAAGAGACACTTACTACTTTATAAAATAGTATAAGAAGTGGCTACTTAACCTTACCAGTAAACAGCTTATATGATTTTAGGTCATAAGTATCCAGGTAACAGATACCATATTTTTGCTTGGATGGAAAATATTCTACAGTGTAAAAGTGTCAAGATAGTCTGAATAATTTAGATCTTTCTAACTCAGACAAACTTTACTGGTAACACAGCATATTTGTTTTTCAGTATTATTTTGTGGAATATGCTATGTGGGCAACCGAAAGATGATAATCTTTTTTGAATTCTGGTTTAAAAGATAATCTTGTTTTCTATGATGTGAAGCAAAAATCCTATTAAATTTGTAACAGCCATAGTTGTTTTCGGCATGCGCCACTTTTTATCTCTACAGTGTATTTATGCCTTAAATGAATGCCATTTTAGAAAGAATACAAGCCCAATGCTATTTCTTTTCATTGTAACATATTACCCACACAAGAGATGAAAAGGGCTAATTGGTTTCAACAATAAACACTAGCCTGTTCTCTACACCAATGCTTCTCAAACTTTAATGTACATTTGAATCTACTGGAGAATCTTGTTAAAATGTAGATCCTGATTCAGTAAGTCTGGGGAAGGTGCAAGATTCTGAATTGCCCAGCAGTTTCCTGATGATACTTCCAGATGCTACTGGTTCAAAGGCTACATGTGGAGTAGCCAGTATCAGAGAAACACAAACACCGTATGATTTCACTCATACGTGGAATTTAATAAACAAAATAAACAAGCAAAGGGAAAAAGAGAGAGAGAGAGAGAGAGAGAGAGAAATCCAGACCCAGACTCTTAACTGTAGAGGACAAACTGATGGTTACCAGAGGGGAGGTGGGTGGGGGATGGGGGAAATAGGTGATGGGGATTAAGGACAGCACTTATTTTGATGAGCACCAGGTGTCATATGGAAGTGATGAATTACCATATTGTACACCTGAAACTAATATAACATTGTATGTTAACTAACTGGAATTAAAATAAACACTTAAAAAAAAAAGTCCATAATGGGGGAATGGGGAGGAGAGGGGTATTAAAGGAAAGATACAAGGCAACTGAATTAAAAAGTTGTAACTTTCCTTTGACAGGTACAGATATTGATTTGGTGATTTTTATTCTGTGAATGGTTGCTTGTTTGTTTTTAGTTTTTTTATTATTACGAATAAGCCGGTAAACTACAACTAGATTAAGTTGTAAATGAGGTTCAGTGAGTGAATATGTAAGCAAGCCACCTTTTTAAAAAATCTTGAAAAAATAAATAAATGAACTGAGTAAAAAGAGAAGAAACTAAGATTAATTATAGGAAAAAGAAGGAGCCCAACAGTAATTTCAAAGGTCTGTTTTATAATATCAAGGAGAGTCAGGCAGAGAAGGACACAGTACTAGATAGCTTATGTGCAGCTGTGAGAGAGCAAAGACAACATGGAAGTGGCAAAGTCTAGTTCAACTAGAGCAAATCAAATTCTGACAGACTCAAATATTTTGCTAGTAAGTAGTTGTTAGTGTTATGATTTTTTAATTTTTATTTCTTTTATTTTTTTAAAGATTTTTATTTATTTATTTGACAGAGAGAGACAGCGAGAGAGGGAACACAAGCAGGGGAAGTGGGAGAGGGAGAAGCAGGCTTTCCGCTGAGCAGGGAGCCCGATGCGGGGCTCGATCCCAGGACCCTGGGATCATGACCTGAGCCGAAGGCAGACGCTCAAGGAGCAGACGCTCAAGGACTGAGCCACGCAGGTGCCCTGGGTTATGTTTTTTTTTAAATACTGAATAGCAATGCAGTTTGAAAGGGAGGATATTTGCTTGTCAAAATACTTAAAAAGTTTATTTTATTCTTCTGTGAGCATTTTATGGTAAGAAAAAGAATTCCCAGGAATTCTTTTCTTGAATAATCATTACCAATTTGTTAATTTATTAAGTTTTACTTCAAATATTCCTGTTTGGTTATTTTACATATGAAAGATACAGACTTCTGTGGCATGAATTAGTGCTCCAGAATATAAAACTGAATTGATAGAAATCAAGATGTTTTTTCACTGAAAAAGAATGGAGTTGCAAGGCATATCTTACCAGTTTGGAGTGGCCTTTCTAAAGGCAATGACTGTGGCTCTCAAAGCTTTCAAGATAAAGAAGTGGTTCTAATCGGTAAGCCTCCTTCCCAAGCAGAAAAAACGGTCCTCATCCCTGTTATCAGTCGTTGCATTTTTACCAATATAAAAATCACAAGATTACTGGGCATGTGGAAAAAAAATACGTTTATTCATCTTTATTCAGGACAAATAGCCTCCACGAAATACTATCATTAGAAAAAAAAAAACAAAAAAACCCTGAATCTTTCATATGTCCTGATGGCTAACATATTGTCAGCCTGTAGGATGCATCCTGTTCTCAGTTTGGTCTCCCAAAAGCCAACTCCAAGATCGGAATTTGCATGAAAGTGGTTTATTAGGAAGTCTTTTCAGTGGAAAAACAAGCAAATGAATAAGGAAAAAAATGATAAGTGAATAGAAAGAAGTGGGACAGGAAAAAAAAAGGCAAAAAAAAGTATCAAAAAGAAATATATCAAACAAAGTCCCACAGAGGGTAGCTGAATTAGTGTCAAAGTCACTGTCTTTGGGACACACTGTAGATCACACCTCCAGTTGTCTCAACCAGAGGGCAAAGAAGCTGGAGTATTTATACCCCTGCGACTAGCTGACCTGCCTTCAGTAGTTAAGGACTGTGCCTTGGGGTTCATAAATTACCAGGAACTTCTGGCTCTCTCTGTTCAGGCAAAGCAGTTCTGTGGCCTGAGGGGAGTTTCCAGATAACACAGGTGCGGGTGGACAGGAGTGAAAGCTTACCAGGAAGCCATGTGCACACAAATAGTAAAACAGGCAGACAGGACATGAGCAGAACACAGAATAGTCTTCCCTTTCCAGTTATTCAAAATGAGACCGTAAGATAAATGCTTATTTTTAAAAATTAATATTTGTGTTGCTTCGGTCTATCAAAAGAAGGTGATATTGTTAAACAAAAAAGGGAAAATATACATTTGTGCCAAATTGGTAAGGGGAATCCTTTACAGTTACTGTTTAACATAATTTTGCTTATCTACAGAGTTTTCTGGTAACAACTTATCCTCGGTCTTGGACCTTCCCATCCCAAAAGTTATTGGTGCCTCTGTGTAGGAGTCTCTTTCAATGATGAGCTTCATTCAGAGCACTTTACTGTTTTGTTTTTTTTTCTTGGAGAATGATTATTTAATGACCCAGGTTTGCTTAGTCTAAATCACCTAACCAATATCTCTAAAAAGAAACCGAGAAGCAAGTTTCTCCCTCAATTCCATAACTCTTCCATTTTTGTTTCATAATGGTTTTTAAAATTCTGTTTGCTTTGTTGCTACCATGCTTCCTGAGTTTTGCTTTGTTTGTCTAATGCTTCTTAACATCTTTCCTAATGTCTTAGACTGTTTCTAAATTGCTTGTTTTAGTCAGGACTTCGATTGCAAGGAACAAACACATGACTGAAACATGCTTATGCCCAAGTGATATTTATTGGCTAGACTGTCTGGGGAAGGTGGAGATCGAGTTGGCCTGAGAGCACTAGAATTAGTAAGTGAAATGCCAATGGGCTTCCCCTCCATCTCTTATCCCTGCCAATCTCCATCTGCTAAATTATCCTCTCAACACAGTATCTCCACTTGAAGCAGGATGTTACTGTAGGCTCTTCTGAGCTTACAGTCTGTTATTGCTGTGACTGGTGTTGAAAGGATTCCTTTCTTTTTCGCAGCACCAGTTTAAAGAATATCAGAGTAGTAATCTTCTCTGATGCCCAGCTTGGATCATGTGTCCATCCTTTAGATCAAATACCCTGGGGAGAGGGAGGTGTGAGGTTCTGAGTTTGCCCAATGTTCTCGGTCACAAGTCCAGAGGGTTCTACTGTATTACCATAATGTCAGATATGGCTAGTTGGCAAACTAATCCAAGTGGGTCAGACTAATTTGGCTCACACCACAACAGCAGAGCAAACTCTACTATTGGTTACTTTGGAGAACCTCACTACATCTTGTAACTATGAAAAAATAAAATTAAACCTTCTATTTTTTCTGATAATTTATGTTTTCACGTAAATCATCCTGATCCTGCCTCAAACACTGCTATGTGTTTCCTATTTACTTACTAAACCCTTACGTAACATTAAGTAACATTGCATGAGCCTTTAGTCAGAATTATCTATGAGCAATTTCTAGGATGCTTCGAAATTTAGGCCTCTCTTCTTCTCTTCCATACTCCAAATTTGCAGCCTTAATGGGGAAACATTCCTGAGTATACAAAAAATGTTTCTAAACATTATAGTGAACGTTTTTATCTACCCGGCATCTATTCCAGCTTCCTTTGATTATAGTTTCTTATCCTCAGTGGGGTGAGACCCTACTTTCAATGGTACCTAAGGAAGGAGAACCAAGGGATTACAAGAGGGAGTCCAAGGGCCAGAGATATTCCAAAATCCCTGAAAAACCATACTTGGTCTTTGCACATTCTTGAGAGTGTGCATTTCTCTTTGCTAAGGCAAATTTTGGCTGTTTTCTATTACTTTCAACTGAAATAATTCTGAGATATACAATTACTCAGTGGTGTTTAGGGAGCATCATTTTCAAAATGCCATGAACTGAGTTCACTGAAACCTCAAAACTTGTCAATTCTAAAACAATTAACCCAGAATGAGGTAGTGAATTTTACATGCTATACTAAAAGAAGATTAGTGAGCTCATAAACTATCTATCTTAACACAGGACTAAAATATTCAGATGAAAGGAACTCTCTAAGGAAAAACAAAATTAAGTATACAATGTTAGAAACTGACAAGTCCTAGAGAAAAGCATGATGAAATATTATATCAAAATAACTTCAACATGTATAAAGATTCCATATCACATAGAGTGTTTGCTTTTGCTTGAATTGCTGTAAAATAATCTGTTATTATTAGTGTGGAAACATTCTTTGAAAGCTCTAGTGTGTACAGGTTAGCTTACCAAAGGTAGTCATGAAACTGAGGTAACACAAACCACAGGACCTGGGTTACTTGGGCAATCGCTTTTAAAGATTGCCTTGGCTAGGGTTTCTAGCCTATCCTAATTAATTATTCAGTGACATTTACATCATTTTCCCTGACTTGAGATCAGTTAAAATACAACATCTGCCAAGCAAACCACTCAAGAAGATGAAGAACACTACATTTTCTCAAAGACTCCCAACATTATGTTGGAGCAATTTCATTAGGTCTCATACTTTCATTTTTAAGAAACTACAAATTCAGGTTTTCACAGCTACTGCTTATTTGTTGCTTCACAGAAAGGGGAGAGTATCGCAATGCATTACAACAGGGGATCCTAAGAAGGATAAATGGATTGAGTACTACTGCCAACTAATCACTTTGAGAAAATGGCCTTCACCTATAGCAGGAATAAACACGGTTGGCAAAAAAGTACTTCTGACTAATGCAGTCTGAAGACTTGAGGCCAAGACAACTACAGGGTAAACCTTTATTTATTTATTTATTTATTTATTTATTTATTTATTTATTTATTTAAGATTTATCATTTATTTATTTATTTGAGAGAGAGAGTCCAGAGGGAGGGGCAGAGGGAGAGGGAGAGAATCTCAAGCAGAATCCCTGCTGAGCACAGAGCTCGAGGTGGGGTTCTATCCCAGGACCCTGAGATCATGACCTGAGCTGAAATCAAGAGTTGGACACTCAACCGACTGAGCCACTCAGGTGTCCCCAGAGTAAACCTTTATATTCGATAAATAAAATCTCTCAATTTCAGATAAAGTGTAAATCATGGTTATTTTCTCAAAATCTCTCAAGTTGCCTTTTTCTGAGTCAAATTTGGATTTCAAGTTGGAGTGAAAAGAAAAAAAAGTCTCTGCCTGTTATTTGAATTAGTTACAAAGCTAGCAACTGCTTTTATACTGGTTTAGATTGAAGAGAGTTGAAACTTCTTCTTGGGATATCTTGACTTAAATATATAATTGAGGCCTATCAGGAGTCTCCATGAGCCCCTGATAAGTTTTGGGTAACTTAGTCCCCTCCCTCTGCCCCCACAGACACACACTCACATACATACACACACCATTCCTCAAGCAACACAGCTAGGAAGTATTCTCATACACATCAGTTATATTTATAGGACTATAATTTATTTTCTTGCAAGTTCTAAAGAATCCAAAGATCAACCTGAGCTTCAGATAAGACTTAGGAGTAGGAGTAAGATTAGTAATCATAATAACGATGATGGTAGTAATAATAATAACAATGTTTACTTTTACTGAATCCTTTCCATATGCCAAAGACTTCTGAACCACTCTGTATGTATTACATCATTACTATACGTCAAGTATTTTTCTAAATGCATCACATGTAATTAACTAATTTATTTTTCATAACTAGCCCTTCAAGAGATACAATATTCTATACGTATTCCTGTTTTTTAGATAAGGTAGTTGAGGCATAGTCTTTAAATGTCTTGCTGAGGATTGTACAACCAGAAAGTAGAAGACTTTAAATATCACCCCACACCCTGAGTCACCCATCTTAACTCACGAATTTTTTCCAAATGTTTCCAAATATGGATGCTTGTTAGAATCAAATTAGTTATTTGTTTATTGAATCAGTCTAGCATAGTAGTTAAAAGCATGGACTTTGAGTCAGACATACTTGCCCACTTAGTATATTGAGTGCCATTCAGCAAGTTAACTTCCCTTTGCCTTGGTTTAATAATTTAATTTTCCATAAAATTGGAATAAAATGTATTATTATATAAGAGATTAAAGAATATATATGTATATATGGGTATGTGTTTGTGTTTGTGTAACATCATATTTCTAAGCATTTATTATTTTCAACAGATGGTATTGATTTTATTTATTATGCCCTTTCTGCCAATTTCAAGGAAGGATGTAAATCACGTTAGTCAAAAATATTAATTATATCAGCTTTCTCTGCTGAGGCAAAATTAGAAAGAATGTAATCCTAGAAAACCAGGTTCTTGGGTAGGGAATAGAAGCTGGGGAAATAGAATGTATCACCTCTGCCAAAAGAAATATACAAACCAAACAGGAGCACCTCCGAAGAACCTATAAGAATGCACACATGGACTTTCTCACATTCAGGCCGAGAGAGCATGCAGCCATTGTACAATAATGCCCATCAGGAAAGACCTTTCTTATTTCCCTTACTGTTCATCTCTACCAATGCTTTGACACTAGCAGCATTTAAGGAATCTGAGTAGGAGTAAAATGTTAGGCTGTAGAAAGGTGCAAGAAGATTTATCTACAAATTGAGATGGAAGAGTTAAATAATATTTTGGACTGGATGCTTTCAATTGCAGAATTGAGGCTTTGTTTTTGACTTGGAGTAACCACAGAACTTTATGCCTCTGAAAAGCTGAGAAATCAAGGAACCTGCCCTTTTTAACATCTTGTGGTAAGAGGACCACCTGCACTGAGCAGGTTTATAGGTATTGAAGAAGACAAACAAGGAACTGCTTTTATGAATATTTCATGTGATTCTCTCTTGTTTCAAATACTATTTTTTGCCACTTGAAGTCTCAAAATGTAAAATGTAGGATCTTGATCTGAAAAAGAGTAACATTCCAATCAATGTAATGGTAAGATTTAGAAAATGTAGAAGACTTGAACTATCCAAAACACCCTCCAAAATCCCATTATGTAACTTCTGCCACAGGAAGCAGTCCTCCATCTCTTAGCAGAGGACACTAACAAGTCCCCTTTTATATCCCTTATTGTTACTTGCCTGGGTATTAACATCCATATTCAACATGGTCTGTGGGGGATGGGGGTGAGACAGTGAAGTCTAGAGTAAAAATAGCGAACAGAAACGTTCAGGCAAAAGTATTTTAGGGAGTTTGTTAAGAGCATCAATTATCCGCTAAATAATCATGGGAATAAATTGTGAAAATGCTAGACCGAGGAAGGTATTATATATCTTTAGATCAGACTGATTATTTTACACATATTAATTTAGTAGAGGTTGTGCATCCAATGTGTTAGTTGGGCAGATGGCTGAAACTTTAATAGTTTTCTGGGTGACTAATGCAATTGGATGCAATTATGTTAAACATCTTAAATGGCACTGACATAGTAGAGATGGCAGTCAGATTATTTGAGGAATAGGAATGCTATGTGGTACTCATACCATGTGACCCACATATCCATTCTCAAACTCAAAGAGCCTTGCTTCACTAAAATCTTGAGGAAGATACAGATGATAAAACACACAAATATTTAAAGAGTGCTTTATTGGCTTTAGGCCAGGATGCTGGTAGAATGAAATGCAATTTTATTGGCTCCAGATCTCCACGGGATCAAAAGGTTGCAAAATGCAGTTAACCACAAGAAACAAAGTGGACATCATTGACACAACAGGCAGCAAAGGAAGTATGGTAATCACCTGTCAAAGGATGCCCTGACTTGCAAAGATCTCTAGTTATGCCTAATTAGTCCTAAAATACCTTAAGTCTGCCTTAATTTGCATAATCAAATGTAGAGCAAAATGAAATAAATTTAGTCCTGCCTTAAGACAACATGAAAGGGAGTCACAGTTTATCACCCTATTTCCATCCTTGAGTCAGTTCCCAAGCCCAGAGTAGTATGGGATACCAATGAAGTCTCTCCTATAACACCAAGAGTACTATGTATCTCTTCCTAGGCTTCCCAAAGTGACTTATGGTGATTAACCTGAGTCATTAGGTGCTAAGAAAGTGAAATCCAAACATTTCAGGTACACTTGTAGAAGATATTGATTAAAACTTATTTTTGAAGACACAAATGTCACTGTACTCTGGAGTAGGAATCTTCAGTGCTGAGATTTCAAAGGAAGTTTCAATTAAAGTCTATGTGGTTTGATATAGAAGTATATATAAGTATCTGTGTACATATGTATATATACATAAATGCACAACTACTTATAAAATAGTAGAATCTTAACATCAATGCTTTGTTAGCTTAGGAAGTCTCAAGTAGAATCCTTTGAACCTCCTGGTTCCTGCTAAAATAGTGAATATAATATCCCCAGGAGAATGGCAGAGGTTAGAACCATCACGAATGAATCAAAAGAAGCAGAAGTGGTAATTGTCAGCACATCACATTGTTTCTTCAATTTGGTCAGCACAGAATGTTTATAGACTTGGAGAAGGATAATAGATTAACATGACCTTAATGAGGCAATGACTCCAAATGTAGCTGCTGTTGCAGATGTGTTTTCTTAACTAGAGAAAAGCAGTGTAGTTCTTGGCATTCAGCATTCATCTATTGATTTTGTGAATGCATTGTTCTCCATTTCAACAAATTGAGCAACCAGAAATAGTTTGCATTCACTCTGGGACAAGTTTGTCTGGACTTCCTCTCTTTCCCAGCTCTCTCTAGAGTTTTTTTCACTGCTTGTCTTAATTTCCTGTCTAAACAAAATACTGTACTCTTCCTCTAGGGAAAAAAAATGAAGAGTGAGCTAACTACAAAAGGAAGGTGACACAGTTTATGGGATTTTCTTAAAGAGAGGGGTAGAAACACAACTGTGGATAAGGGTATGCTTCTGGCCAATTTTAAAGGCTCTGTTGAACTTGGAATCATGGTGTTCACCTCAGCCAATATGACTGAACCCTAAATGAACTAGATGTTGGGGATGTCAACATGGATAAGACAATGCCAGACCTTTGCCTGGGAAAGGAGCTTCAATTCTGATGAGGGACTTTGAGATGTACCTTGATTCATTCCTTGATCCCTCATGTACTAAGTGTCTACTCTGTGCCAGGAACTATGCTATCTGTTAGATATAGAAAGGTTTGAAAAAGGAGATATGGTGATGAGATACTGAGACTTATTTTCTAAGTAGATAGACTTTAATAAACAACCCAAACAAATAAAATTTGGAAATGTTTCTATGAGAAGTTGTTAGGAAAAAGAAACATGTATTAGTGAGATCTTATGAAAAGAAGTTTAACCTAGTCTTACAGATGAAGGATAGCTTCCATGTGGTGATGATAACAAATGGTGGGTTCTTAGTTAGAGTGAATATCATTTACCATGTCCCTGTTCTGGGTAGTAGATGATTCATTAAAAATCCAAGTACATTCAGCATGATGGGAGATGGAAGAAAGAGGCAGGCTTTGTGTGAGATGAAGCTTAGGAAGTGGAGGTCAGATAATGTAGGGCCTTGCCAGCCATATTAAGAATTGTGTTCTTTATCCTAAAAATGTTAAATGGTTGAATATTTTTCAGCAGGTGGGTAACATGATTGTACATGAACTTCCTAACCATACTGTGGAGCAGTATTTGTAAGGAGGTAGGAATGGATACAGGTAAACCAGTTAGGAGGCTATTCCAATAATCAAAATGACAATGAGAATTCTATCTACAGAAGTGGTAATAAGAATAGAAAAAAAATAAGTGGATTTAAGGAATATATCAGAGTTAAAACTGACAAGACAATGATATGAAAGGTGAAGAAGAGGGTTATATCAAAGGTGACTTCATATTTACTGGTTTATATACCTACCTGGTTAGGAGTGCTAGTCTCCAAGGAAATACCTGTGAAAGACCATATTTTTGGGAAAAGACAAAACATTTTATTTTATTTTTAAGAGTCTGTGTCACATTCAAATGTCGAGGAAAGTATATCAAAAGTTTATGTTATGGAGTTTCCTCGAAAAATTAAAAATGGAATTACCATATGATCCAGCAATTCCACTTCTGGGTATATACAAAAGAAGTGAAAGCAGAGACTTTGAACAAATATTTATATACCGGGGCGCCTGGGTGGCTCAGTTGGTTAAGCGACTGCCTTCGGCTCAGGTCATGATCCTGGAGTCCCGGGATCAAGTCCCGCATCGGGCTCCCTGCTCGGCAGGGAGTCTGCTTCTCCCTCTGACCCTCCCCCTCTCATGCTCTCTCATTCTCACTCTCAAATAAATAAATAAAATCTTAAAAAAAAAATATTTATATACCAATGTTCATAGTAACATTTTTCACAATAGTCAAAAGGTGGAAACAATACAAATGTCCACTGATGGATGAATTGATAAACAAAATGTGTTATATATACATATAGAATATTATTAGAATATTAGCCTCAAAAATGATACATTTTCTGATACATGCCACAAAATGGATGAACATTGAAAACACTATGCTAAGTGAAATAAGACAGGCACAAAAGGACAAATATTGTGTGATACCAGTTATATAAAGTACACAGAATGAGAAAATTCACAGAGACAGAAAGTAGACTGGTGGTTTCCAGGGGCAGGAAGGAGAAGGTAATAGGGAGTTATTGTTTAAAAGGTATGGAGTTTCAGTTTGGGAAGACGAAAAAATTCTGGAGATGGATGGTGGTGATGGCTGCATAACAATGTGAATGCACTTAATGCTACTGAACTCTACACTTTAAAATAGTTAAAATAGTAAATTTTATGTTATATATATTTTGCCACAACTAAAAAATATATATGGATCTAGAGCTTCAAGTCCTAGGCTAGAGATGTAAATGAAGGAGTCATTGACAACTGACATTGACATCTATGACAATTGAAGCCATGTAACATTGCCTGGTTTGAATGTAGGATGGACAGAAAAGAGAGTATATAACTAAACCTGATGAGCTCATATATTAATTATACACAGAGAAGGATGGTCTTAAAAGGGACAGAGAAGGGATGACTAGAAATTTGAGAGGAAGGAAAAAGAATATCAGAGTATTATGGGGAGAGAATATTTCCAGGAGCCAGTGATCAATACTGTTTCATCACTATTTGAGTCCCTCTTGGTGGAAGGATTCCATTTCTCACTTATCTTAAAGGTTCCTCCTGGGGCTGTACTACTATATAGTAGTTCATCTTTACTATAAGGCTGAGTTCTCTGTAATTCCAATTTGAGCTTTTTCTCCACTTAATTTGTCATAGGGATTTCTCCATCAGGCCCACAGATGTGGTTTGAAGAAGTAAAAAGGAGAAGTCATTCAGCAGGATTAAGGCACTCTGAAAGTATGAGTTATCTGCTTATGAAAATTACTCATGCCTTTAGAACTTGCTCAACCTCAGTGCTGTACGTAAATATTTTCACTTGGCATTTAAGCGCTCCTAAGTATGCCAAACTTTATAGCTTGGTACAATGATTGTATTTGGTTAATGACAGTGTGTCATGAGCACGCTATGAAAGCACACACACGAGTCGTGTCTTTCCACAGTGTCAGCTTTATTCAATCATAAAGCAAAGTTAAATCACAATTATAAAGCAGGTTCAGAATTCCAAACTCAATAACAATTCACCATGTGATTAAACTTGGCTTCTTACACAGCACACAAAGCAGGACAGAAGACAAGCCACACAACAGACAAGATAACAGAAGGGTGCAGGAAATTAACAAACCAAATGCAAAGTCTGTCTGTGAGTGCACAGTTGAGATAAGGCCTGGGTCTGGTCTGGGTCAGCTCTCGGCACTTACTGCTTCTGATGTTCAAGCAAGGAAGGCTCTCAGTTCTGTTCAGAGATCCATCGGGCAGAGCCTTCGGTGGCAGTTGCCTTTTTTAAGTGGTCAGATATAGAGGGGCAGGTCTGAAGAGTCTGACAGTTTGCTGCCCAAATCCTCCCTTTTTTAAAAGGGATTTAATCAGTTTTGAGTCTTTGCAGACCTCCTCTGGTTCTGCTCATTATCAGTTCTGGGGTGTCAGCTAATGTGGGTCTGGGTGATATCTCCTAGCTGCAGTACCTTAACTGTTTGCGTCATTGCTTGACTCAGGCCCCTGCTTGACATAGGCTCCTGCTTGACACGAGAGACTCCATTTTGCTCTCTACATAGTGGCTGGGGTCAGATATTCCCACGGTTCCCTGGACCAGGAATTCAGTCTCTGTGAGCTGATCCATGTGAACTGAGAGCCAAGAGGTTCTTCTCAAGAAGAAAATAGTTCCATGGTAAAACAGGCATAACTCTGCTCCAAAACTCTAGGATCTTCCTCCATGACTCTTGCATAATTTACAATAGGCTTCATTGCACATCCCCATCTGCCTCTGACCATTAAAGCACCACAGCATGTACTGTTTTATAAAGGCCAGTTGACAAAGTCACTTGTGCTGTACTTTGGGCCAGCTAGAAAGTCCTTCCTTGCTCCAGGGCCCCAGTAAAAATGGCAGGTTTTTGCTTTATCCAGTAAGAAGATCTAATTAGAACAACATAATGTGGTGTATTTCTTAAATATCTCCAGAGATTGCCCAAGCGTATTTAGTAGTAAGAAAATGAAGATGTATAAACATATCCTTTATTTTGCACCAGATCATTGAGACTCCCCCAAAATTTCCTAGGTAGTAAAAACCTATTCCTCTCAGTTTCTGGTGCCATACTCAGGCATCTAGGGCATTGTTTCCTTCCTTTTTCCTAGATCCTATTGCAAGAAGCCATCACTGTAGAGGTTTATCATAGACTACAGGAAGATGAGTTACTTGAGGTCCCTAGGGACTAAACAGTGGCACAGAACTTAAGAGTGGACATATCTCTATGGCGAGATTATGAAAGTTTATTCCTGCTCTGCAGATCCCAAGGTAATAAAACTGATCTACAATGAATGCTGTTGAGTTAGGAAAAATAAACTTCATAAAGCACCAATACCACTGTTGGCAGTCATGCAGGGTCTTAATAGTAGTGGTAAAATAAGCATAAGTAAGAAAGTTTTGAGAAAAACCAATAGTAACACCCTATAAATCAGGTCTCTCGCTGCACAGTTAGAGGTAAACAATAATGAAAAAAAATCTCTTAAAAACTGGAAATTGTATTCAATTCTTGTGATTCTTAGTCTTTCAACATTTTTTCCTACACATCACAGGCTATCTACTCCCTTCCCTGTTTTTCTATCCATCTAATCCCTAGTGTCTAGTTCCTCTTTGAAACAGAGAAGTATCAAAATTTGAGCATTTAGAGTAGTTGAACAATTGGCTAATTGACCTCCCTACATTATCTCAGCCAAGAATGTGTACTTTAATGCTTTCGATTGTAAAGTCTCATAATAGAGGAATTTCAGACATTGGCAAGTAAGTGGAACATTTTGAGTTGTTAATACATTTTAAAACTATCTATGTAAATAAACTTGATTTAGTCAGTTTCAGGTGACTGAATAGCTGGCATGAGAAGGTTAAATCTGCATTCTCATTGTTCACCTAGAAACACATCCTGAGGAGGTGAGGTCAGTAAAGCATGGCTGGAGGAGAAGCAACAGCTTCTCTGAGCCAAGTTTATACACAAAGATGGGGTCCTGTCTTCAAAGTCTATAAGTTGGCTAGTACCCTTGTACTCAGGGCACTAGCTTTTCTATTCACCAGTGAATAAGGGAATCCTTTGTGTAAGTTTGAATGGGAGTGACATAGCTGTCATAGCAAAGGCAGAAACACACACACACAGACACACACACACACTCTACACATGTCAGTTAGCAGAAGCAGTGAATCATTATAAACCTTGCAATGAAGAGTAAAAGGAGTGTAGAGTGGTTGCAAAAGCAGAGACAATAAGTAGGAGTAGAGACAGAATAGTCCTGGGATAATGTTGTATCCCTAGATTGTGAAACACTACTTCTCTTCTCTTCAGTGGGGTGACAAGGCAACCAGATCATTAGAACTGCACCATCCTGAATTGCATTCCTGTTCTTTGGGAGGTCCAGTCTAAAATTAAATTCCATTAACTAAGCAAACTGAAGACAAAAAAATTCCAGTACATTGATTTCAGTCAGATCAATCCTTTATCATATAGCCTTTCACCATGTAATCAATCAGTCATTGGTAATTCATTTTATTAAAATAAGCTGTATATTTACCTTACGTGATTGAGTGAAAATCCTATAATCATAGTTGAAATTGTTTATCAATTCCTTGAACGATTTGCTATTGAAATATCTTTCAGGCATGATCCACATTTTAAGCCTTTACTCTGAATGTTTTTTGAACCCAGTTTTCTTATTTTGTAAGATAAGTGGTTTATCTTATCTTATAAAATAAGAAATGACTGCTCAGATTCCATATATTTTCTAATCTGAAATGCCCAGAGCCTATGCTTATATTACAAAAATTAATTTTACTAAATAACTAACATAGAAATCCAAAGAATTATTTCCAGTCATAAAATACCACAACAAAACCACATCAAAATTTTGTTTGTTTGTTTTAATTTTAAAATGAGACTTGCCAGACACTTAGTAGTATTTTATTAAGGTCAAACTGCTGGTATGTATAGTAAATGAATTCTAAGAATTGTCTCTGAATATAGGAATTTCCTACAAAAATATGGAAGGGAAAGACCAGTATTGAAAAAGATATACGAGAAAGCAAAATACAGTAATTTATTTAAAGAGTGTCCAATAAAAATGGATTACTGCCTTTTACGTTAGAGTGACTTTTTTTAATCTGAGGTAGATCTGCTGGAAAAAAACCTTTTCTGTCTTTATTTAATAGTATACACCTCATATTTATCAGTAATTTAATTTGTATAATGGAATTTTATTGTTTGTAGTTGTGGATAATAGAGATTAAATTTCCATGTGACAGAAGATTATGGGTCATTGTAATTCAGGTCAATGGAAGTTCACAATGTTGGCAAAATGAGTATTTTTATATGTTGTTGAAGCTGCCACAAGTCTTCTCGGAGTCCTTTATTTAAAGGAAGAAGACTGTATTTTTCAAGAAAAAAATCCTGTATAAAGTTTTATGTACTTTATATTGACTCCTTGTCTTCCTGACATATTTAAAAGTTCCTGTTAAAGCCACAAGATATTGTATAAAAGGCTCTGAGTTGGGCCACTGCTCCATTTGAATAACCTTGAAAGCTTTAGTCTTCACAAACTGGCAGCTATTACAATGAGATACATCTCACATGTAACATGTAACACTTTGTCCTAAGATCATTATAATCACATGAGACTTTTTTGACACAACACTCTTAAAAAGGGCTAATTACTAGCTGAAGATTGAGTCCTTCTGTAATATTCTGTCACCCTAGTTTTAAGCTTATGCATAAGATTTTGATTTTATACTGGCCAATCTTTTTTGGGGGGCCACACATGAAACGGAAAGGCAACTGGCTTTATGTGTGCTGATTTGCCAGTGGTGGCTGTTGAGAACTTCAAATTACCTTTCTACTGGCAGTCCCTGCTCTTCACCACTATGCTCCAGATTATTCATTCAACATGAAGTGGTGTGTGGCAACTGTTAGAGTCAAGCTTTCTAACCAACAAGCTTTGGGAACTGAATAGCATTTGTTCACCATGACTTCAGTTTCAGTTTCACCTTCCTAATTAGGTTTCTACAAACTTCTTAAACTTGTATTTATTATTTCAGGTTCTAGTGGCATATGCAGTAGCAACAAAGCCCTCCAATAATCAGTTTATAGACACCCTGTGGCTTTTTTTTTTTTTTTAAAGATTTTATTTATTTGACAGCGAGATAGAGAGAGAGAGCACAAGTAGGCAGAACGGCAGGCAGAGGGAGGGAGAGAAGCAGGCTCTGCGCCGAGCAGGGAACCCGAAGCAGGGCTGGATCCCAGGACCCTGGGTTCATGACCTGAGCCAAAGGCAGATGCTTAACCGACTGAGCCACCCAGGCGCCCTGACACCCTATGGCTATTAATATTCATGCTCCAACCAGATCCCTTCAAATCCCTTATTATTATTATTTGCTCAATTCATTTTCCTTTTCCTTCCAAGCACCACTACCAGTATGCAACTCTTCTGTCCTCAAGCTACTGAAGCTGCTTTTGCCTAGAGATTTTGAAGCATCTGGGAGTTAATGTGCCCACCCCAGGGGTGGCCCTTTACCTATGACTGAACAGTGTAACAGCATGAAAGGCCAGCTCCCTTGCTTGGGATAAAGATAAGCTTGAGACATAACTTACTCTCTATAGTTCCCTAGCAGGACCAGACTAAAGCTACCACGTAAGAGGCTTTTATCTGAGAATGCACCCTTCTTTGGCCTCCACTATCTCTTACAGCCCCCTGACCCCAGGAACACTTCCTTAAATTATTTTAACACACATCCTAATCTCAGGGTTTATGTCTAACTTAAGACACACCTACAATAGAGATCTTACTGTCATGCCAAATATCTCCTCCTGGTGGCAACACTAAGAATCAGAGGTGTTTTTATTATTATTATTATTATTATTATGTTAATCACCATACATTACATCATTAGTTTTTGATGTAGTGTTCCATGACTCATTGTTTGCGTATAACACCCAGTGCTCCATGCAGGACATGTGCCCTCTTTAATACCCATCACCGGGCTAACCCATCCCCCCACTCTCCTCCCCTCTAAAACCCTCAGTCTGTTTCTCAGAATCAGAGTTGTTTTTGCAGTCAGTGCCTGACCTTTTCAATGAATACCGGCTCTATAACAGGTACTGTGAGTGATTAAAAAAACAAAACAAAACAAAACAAAAAACAGTGGCATTATCTCTACCTCAAACAGCTGACAATATCTAGAGCCAGAAGAGAAGAAGTAACAACAAATGTGACCACAGGTAGGATCTGCACAGCTATTATTAGAAAACAAAGAGGAAGCCGCATGGGAAGGAGAGCAGTTTCCTGAGCATCAGAACCACAGAATCTCATCACTTGGGACACATCAGACACTTCCAGGTTCTATCCCAGTGTCTCTTATCATCAGAAGAGGCTACTGCAGGGCGCCTGGGTGGCTCAGTCGTTAAGCGTCTGCCTTCAGCTCAGGTCATGATCCCAGGGTCCTGGGATCGAGTCCCACATCGGGCTCCCTGCTCGGCGGGAAGCCTGCTTCTCCCTCTCCCACTCCCCCTGCTTGTGTTCCCTCTCTCGCTGTGTCTCTCTGTCAAATAAATAAAATCTTTAAAAAAAAAAAAAAAAAAAAGAAGAGGCTACTGCAGCATTTTCCATGTATTAAAACTCAATAAATAGTTGCAAATTTGAATTACACAGACTGGATTATGCCCACTTAAGGTAGACCTCAGAATGGCAAAAATGAATGAAGTACATAGGTGGACAATAAAAAGGAAGGTTGAGACACTAGTCCAGAGACTGCTTGATAGCAAGTAAAATCCCCTTAAGGTCAGAGCCATAAATATGCTACATTTAGGACTTTCAGAATTTAATAGTGACTCCTATTATGTTAGATGAGACTATGCATCATTAATGTAGGTCAAAATGATAAAAAAAGTAATCAATTTCATATGGTTCTACCTAATACAATGTTTTAAGTGACAGCACACCTTTAATATGAGCTAAGTATATAGAACTGTATAGGTCATCTAGTCCAAGTTATGCATCTGAAACAGATGTAAGAGTTCTTCATTCTACAGACTTGCTTTCAGCATTTCAGTGATGCAAGCTTACTTACTCACATGATTAGTGATCTTTTGTAGGCCTGATTAATTATAAACATTGTAACTTTCATCCATTAATCCTACTTATAATATTGGGAATTAACAGCTAGATTCCTCTTCTGAAATTACAAACCCATGCTTTCTTTAACATCCTTTTTTTGATGGGACCCTCTGATCACCCTTCTTTGGAATCAATGTAACTGATCAGTTTTAGAACAGGATGTAAGAGGCACATTATCAGTGTTGTGCACTGAGCTTATATGTCGTGGTATTTTCTCTGCATTTGAGGGCATTGTAAAGCAACTTCATGCTTTCCGTTTGATGTCTCATGAATAAATCAAGAAGATTTTTTGTTTCCCAATTTCTAACTGAAAATAATATATAAAAAATAATCTAGGTAGGAAAACAAAAGTGGTCAGTTAAAAAAGTTTGATATTGCTTCTTTCACTTTTAAATAAGCAGAGCACTAGGGGCAGGCCACACCAAGAGGATATCTGTCAAGAGTTTGACAATAATTTGGGGTGAAGAAATAAATAATTTGTGGATTATGAGACTTTGTCCCACAAGATGATTTCATTCAATGACTATATTAAATAAATATATAAAGGAAATAAAATATCAAATTTCTTCATCACATCCACATTTTTAGAAAAAAAGATACTTAAACAATTAGGGCAAAAACTTGTTTAAGAATGAATAAAACTGAATGAGTAAAAATACAAAGAGATATTCATAACCTCCAAACAGGATAGCAAGAAAAAAAATAACTAGATACAGTATTAAAAATATTTTTAAGTAAAAAGATAACAAAGAGTCATCTTTAAACTATATCTGCAATATATGTAAGATAAGAATAAAGTCCACATGATTCTGGAATATGTTAAAAATACAATGATATTAAAGCACTGAGAAATCATTCTTCCTTTATAAAGGTACTTGGCTTTAGTTTCCTAGCTAAAACTCTTATTAGAGTATTAGGTTTAATTTGGGTCTCTATTTTAATAAAGGATATGAAGAAATTAAAGTGTATGCCAAAGAATTTTTTGAAATACTGAAAGAGAGAAATTTAATTGTATTAAAAGGCTAAATAAAGTTTTTGCCTACTCAGAAAATGTAATAAAAAGAATGAATTAGTTGTTTTTGAATGGAATACTGTTTTGTCTGCAGATCAAATAAAAGGAAAATGGGCTTAAATGAAATAGAGAAAGATTCAGTCATACATGAAGAAGAACTTGTTAATTATCTAATTGATAAAGAGTAGAATGGGCTCATCATGCAAGGTTTAGATAGCTTTTTCAGCAATTACATTTATAAATACTAGAACTTCAAAGGAACATATGACCACCCTCTATCTCCTTTTTTTTAGTATCAGGAAATACAAACATAGAAATTAAACTGCTTACTCACTTCAGCAATTCAGCAAGGACTAGAACTAACAGCTCTTAACTTCTAAGTTAGCTCTGTGGCCTTGGATAAGGTACTTAAAACTTTTGTGTATGTTTGTTTTGTTTTATTTTTCATTTGTACAATGGAAATAATGCGTAACTCAAAAGAACTATAAATATCAAATAAACATTTGGAAAGCACTTAGCATGATGATCATTTATAATAAATGCTCAAACAGCAGTAGGGTTTTGTTGTTGTTGTTGTATTGTTATCACCTAGTGCTTTTTCTTCTAAAAAAAAAATTATCCAACAATAAAAAATAATAATCTAGAATAATCTTATGAGCCACTTTTTATGTAAAGGTCCAGGTCGGTACACTTTAAAATGTTAGAAGTATATAGTTTTTCCCATGGGGGAAAATGTATTGTTTTAAATTATGCCAGTGAAAAATCTGCCACTAAAATTTAGTATATTTGATAAGTAACTACATGGAGACCATTTTCTCATTTTCATTTATTATTTGTTTCAAATCCAAAGACAAGTTCCTATCTTTGAAACCACATTCAAGGTAGGTTTTATTATCATCTCTATGTTATAGATGAATAAACCCAAATCTCCAAGAGGTAAAATATCTTACTACCATTCTCTCTGATGTGTTCAGTTTACTCTTGGCATCTGAGGCCCCAGGATGATTATCAGAAAGGACACGGAAAAACATATTGTTTTGCTAGATTCTAAATTAGCACCTCCTTTTAGGAGTACAATTTGGCCCTACCTATCCAATTTGAAAGTACACACACTTTGAACAAGTTTCCTTTTAAGGATTCATTTAATAAATGTACTCAAAATACATATATAACAAATGTACTCATATACACATAAAGATAGCTGTACAAAAATATGTTGCCACATTATAGCCTTTATAACAAGCAACTGAAAGATGGTTACATAAATGAGTGTTATATGATGGAATGCTATGTAATCACTAAGAAGAATGGGATGGCAGAATATGGGCTGACATGGGACAATATAAATGATTCATTCATTAGTATATTTGGCAAATACTTGAGCTCATACTAAGTTCCGGGCACTAGTGATGCATCCATGAACAAGAAAAAGTCCCTGCCTTTATAAATTTTACAACGTAGCAAGAGAAGTAGGTGTTAAACAGAAAAACAAGCAATTCCATGCCGGATGAGATCTGTTTGGATACTAAAGAAAAAATGAACTAAATATCTCAGTCTGATTATTTTATTTACCTAGGACTTTCCTTTCTTTTTGTTTTCCTATATGTCTTCATGTTTAAAGTATGCCTAATCTTCAAGACCTATCTTGGACAAGATCTACCTTGATTTATTTTCAACTTTGGAAGTTAGAGAAAAGGAACAATTAAAGAATACAAAATAACAAGACTTTTTATAAAAACAACTGGAAGATCATTTGCTTCATTCTATTTATTAATAGGAAATTTCCTAAAACATATCTGACTTTGTCCCTGATAGGACATAAAATCATCACAAGTCAGGGTTCTAGTCAAAAGCAACTGAAACTTGGTTAAAGCACTTACAAGAGATACTTCTGTGCTAACAATTCGTGAGGGATATTTTAATGTCTTTTTATATGTCTTAGTACTGTACAAGAAATCTCATAATGTTATATGGACCAAAACTAAAACTGAGAAAAAAATCCCTTTAAGTTTTCATGTCTTCAGTTTGTAAATCATCATTATTATGGTTTAAAAATAAAGTGACGGGGTGCCTGGGTGGCTCAGTCGGTTAAGCGTCTGCCTTCCGCTCGGGTCATGATCCCAGAGTTCTGGGATCGAGCCCCACATTGGGCTCCCTGCTCGGCAGTAAGCCTGCTTCTCTCTCTCCCACTCCCCCTGCTTGTGTTCCCTCTCTTGCTGTCTCTCACTCTGTCAAATAAATAAATAAAATCTAAAAATAAATAAATAAAATAAAAATAAAAATAAAGTGACTTGTTAGTAATTTCAAGACAATGGAATTGCTGATCTTTACCTCTTTCCATGGCCTTGCCACATATCTAAATAAAGATTGGAATATAAAAAAAAACACACACACAAGCAATTATATAATGTATGTCATATAATGCAATGTAGTGATAAATGTCATAAATTTAAAAAGATAGAAAAAGTATATATTGCTCAGAAAAACAAGTAAATAAGCAGAACACTCTATTACAGTCCTATTTGTGTTCAAAGTAAAGGGAATATACATATATAATTACATATATGCATATATGCCTGAGATTTTTGGGGGGAGATGCATAAGACACTGTTGATAGTGGATACTTCTGGAGATAGGCAAAGGGGTTAAATTAAGACAGCAAAACATTAAAATATTGATGTTATTAAATTATAACTTTCTGTGGTATAAATTGTGTGCATATAACTTTTTATCATGTGGATATATTATTTTACAAATAATAAGATAGATGAGAGGAGGTCAGAAACTTGGGTGCATACAAGCTACAATCAATAGAATGATCTTCACGGGTTTGAATATTTATCTGAATTGCTAGCTCAAATGACACCAGCAACCTTCCAATAATATAAATTTGTGAATCAAGCTGGCAAAAAAATGTATGAGGAATTATAGAGCATGCGGTGATCTGAAGAATGCATGATTTAACTACAGACATTAAAAAATTTTTTTTCAAACAAATTTAAAAGTGTGGAAAGAGATAAAAATTTTCAATTCTCTGTCATCCTACTAGAATTGTCAGTAGTACTTGGCATCCTTGCCCACCAAGGGCCACCCAACAGATCTTTGTAAGGTGATCTTGCCAACATGTAAATTACATTAAATTTTTCACTGCTTAAAGAAAAAAACTATTTGACAGTCTTTTTTTTTTTTTTTTTTTAAAGATTTTATTTATTTATTTGAGAGAGAGAGAATGAGAGAGAGCACAGGAGAGAGGGGAGGGTCAGAGGGAGAAGCAGACTTCCTGCCTAGCAGGGAGCCGGATGCGGGACTCGATCCAGGGACTCCAGGATCATGACCTGAGCCAAAGGCAGTCGCTTAACCAAGTGAGCCACCCAGGCGCCCCTATTTGACAGTCTTTTACTACAAACACAATAAAATGCCAGATTGTTACATTGGTTTACAAAATCCTCTATGATCTGGCCCTGCCCACCTCTCTCTTCCCATTTTTTTCTACTCTGCCCTTTACTGGCTATCACACAACAGTTTTGCTCTTTTTCTCTTTTGAACCTGCACATTAGCACCCTCTCTGATATAAACTATCTGCAACTCAGTTGAATTGATACAAAAGTCATTCCATTTAGGACAACTAATATCCCTAAAATATAACTACTTTGAAGTTTTTCTTGACTTAGTTGGGAACTACAAATTGAAGACATAAAGACTCATGGCCATTAATATTCCCATGCGTCATCAAGTACCACTGAAATAAGCATTTTTTTTAATGAAGGACAAAAAAGCATTTTCCTGTGCCAAGCAATTTTTCTGTGTTTCTTTGCACATTTACCTGAAACTTCTTTAGCTATATGCACATTTGTCATTCTATCTGAATGACATTTAATATATTAAGGAAAAAAGCTAAAAGAATCACATTTAAGATCCAAATCAAATTGTAGCAATTCATTAATTTTATGAAACTAACAAGGTTATATATAGCTCTTCATAAAGTAGCTGATTTTATACTATAAATTACTTGTAGATTAAATAGATGTGGATTTTTTTTTTTTTTTTGCTTCGTTTATTTCTGGAAAGTTGTTTTAAGAGAAATATGGCTATAATATTCCAGGTTTCCTAAGCATTTATAGAGTGAATTTAAATCCATGTTAGGAAGGGAAAAAACAGATATAATTGCAATTCATTAAGAAATAAAATCAAACTTCAAATTTCTACATAAATCACTAATATATGCCAAATCTAGAGTATTGGTTGTTGGAATGGAAAGATGTAGTGTTTCTGTGACAGAAATATAAAAAATTAATAAGTAATGATAACTAATCTTTGTTGAGACATATATTTGTTTCTTTGTCCTGTTTTCATTACAATTATAAATGTTATTATGATATTGGGTAAGGGAATATCCAAGGAATTTGCATAATTCTGATAATCCTCAGAACAAGCTTATGATACAGGTACTATTATCTTTATTTCACAAATAAGGAAGGTCTCAGGAAACCGTGTCTATAATTTGCCAAAAACTGCCTGCCAACAAATGACAGAAATTGAACTCACTCTCAGATTGTCAAAATCTAACATCCATGCTACTATGGGAACAGAGTGAACAAGGGTAGGTAGTGAGAGAAAGTGAGTGAAATGTTCTTTTTGGATTTGAAAGCTAGGAGATGAAAATATGGAGCTGTCATTAGTAGAAATAAGATTATTTAGAAGAAGAGAGGTTTGGATTTGAATTTGGGGAAATGTTAATTCCATTATCAACATGCTGATTGTAGTGAACTTCTGTTTAAGATATAGTTAATATAGTTGATGTAGTTTAAGATATTTTCAAGCAGCTGGAAATGTAAGAGTACTGATTTAGAATATCATTCCGTGGGAGAGGTGTGGTTTATTTTAAGAACTGACATCTTCCAAATATCTTCCAAATAACAAAGCTCTTCTCTTTGGTTTATTTGTATGGACATACCTAGATTTACTACAAAATTGCTTGTCACTGAAGGCGTTATATTCAGATTTCTGGTTTCTGGAAGATAGACTTAAAGTTGAACATTAACTTAATGCAAATGTTGAGGGAAAAAAATAACAGCCTGACATAGGACTTTCCATGGTACTGTGAGAAAGACAGGATTTACTTACCCAAAGACATGTAGGATGTGACTTGATTGGCGGTTAAAATGAATCTTTGATGTATCAAGGTGTTTTGTAAGAAGATTTAATGTGTGAGGTGCCTAAAAGTATGATTTTCTCAATTTGTTCTTTGTTTTCATTCAAATATATTATTTAGAAATATTGTCCGGAATAGTTATTTTATTTTTATTTTTTTAAGTTTTTTTTTTTTTTTTTTTTTTTACTTATTCATTTGAGACACAGAGATACAGAGTGGGAGAGAGAGAGGATGAGAAGGGAGAGAGGCAGAGGGAGAGGGAGAAACAGGCTCCCCGCTGAGCCAGGAGCTGGACATGGGGCTCCATCCCAGGACCCTGGGATCATGATCCGAGCCGAAGGCGCCCCCAGAATAGTTATTTTAAACAAAAGAGCACAGATGGATCTGAAGGGTCCTTATCACCAAGATGTAATACAAAAAGTGCTGTTTCTGCATGAAAATTATTCTGAGGACAGTTAGTTAGATTCATAAATGTGTCCATAACCTAAACAATGAAGAATCAGAGGCACAGAGAAAAGTTTACTTTGGTGAGATATTTTATACCCCTAACCCAGTAGTCTCAACCAGGGGAGATTATGTCCTCCAGGGGATATTTGGCAGGTGTTTGCAGACACTCCTCAATTGTCAGGACATTAAGAAGGGAAGAGGAATTCCACTGGCATTTAGTGAGTGGAGGCCAGGGAGGTTGGCTAAACATCCTACAGTGCACAGGATAGTCTCCAATAACAGAGTTATTCAGTCTCAAATGTCAAAAGTGCTGAGGTTGAGAAACCTTGCTTCATCCCATGCGAGGTCCTAGGATAATATAGAAGAGATGGACTCCAATATTTTGTTATGTAACATATGCGCCAGTTGTAGGAAACAATTATTTTAACTAGATCATTTGTAGTTATACTTCATGTGTGAGTTGTATTATAAGCCATAAATGAGAAATATCACTTTACCTCTTAAAGGGAGAAACACCCTCTATCTTAAAAAAAAACATACACACAAAGATATTTGAGAGGATCTTTTTGAATCTGTTTAAAATATATGGAAATTAAACTTCCACATGCTTTGCTTCATCAGTAAAACTATAAAACCCATTAATAAAAAACTACAGAAACTTAGCTCTATAAATCAGGAAATTTATCAAGTGTAGCTACTATTGCATGTCTGTAAGTATCTGAATTAACTAAAAATTAAAGATGGGGGAAGGAACTCCAGCTTTTCATAAATTATTCATTTCTTTTTCCAGTCTTCATATTAGGATCACTTAGAGTTTCACCTGATGTATAAGTTCTATTTCCTTCTATACTACCCTATACTCTGGTTTCTCTTCAGATCGTATAAATCTTTTGCCTTTTTACTATTCTACCCTAGTTAAGTAATATAATTGAAAAATAATGATTCTTCCTTGTTTTTATGTTCCTGTTCACACAAAAACCTGTCCTACAATTTTATCATTATATTTTTAATAATTTCATTTATTTTTATATGTTTAAATATCTCAACTTAATCATGCTTACATTTATTTGAAAACTTTAAAAATATTAACATTTCTATCAAACTGATCTTTTTGTAAGATAAACTCAAATTTTAAAATAATATTCTACAGATTACTTTCAGGTATTCGAAGATATCAACTATATTGGTGATATCACATACATTACTTCTTGTCACGTATCTATGAGGTTTTAAGCCTCCCATGCCAGCCTTGTTTCTCATTATTATGACAATAGAAACATGACTGTACTTGAAATATAAACATGCCTCTTACAATAACACTCCAGCTACACTGAGGACATTTTTATTCAGGAAGGGCCACCTCATAGAGTTGAATTTTGCCTACATAATGGGTTTTAAATTGCTCCTTTTTTTTTCTTTTCCTACCTCGACCACACATTTGCACAGCACACAGAGCAGACAGAAGAGTCTAGAGATGTCATTTTCAGACGTGGGTTTCCGTGTGAGCACACACCCTTCTGAAATTTAAATGGCTTCATGATCCTTCACATTAATAGGTCTCAGTTTCCCCTTGTGAAAATTATTGGTTTATATTTGATAAACTCTAAGGATCTTTCTTGCTATAAAATTCTGTGTTTCCTTAAGAGAACACTGAGGGGTGACCTCACAATTATTTTTGATAAAAGTTACTATTATTTTTGCAGGTTGGATTTATATAATGCATAAAAGTTTAATGCAGAGCAACTTTACTTGACAATAGAAAAAATCTTATAAACAAATTTTATTTTATTTTATTTAAGGAGATGGAAGTTTATTGAATACACTGCAAGGGAGCGGCTGTCTGACCATATAAACAAATTTTAAATTAAACAGAAGAGAAATAATTTCGATTTCACTATTGGCGTGGGCTACAGAGAAAAACATTTTGGAGTTGTCAAAATGGATAAGAGCTTATGCTTTCAAATCAAACAAATCTGAAATGGAATCAGTCCTCTGTCATTAATTAACTATGTATCCTTGAGAAGTCCTTTCCCTTTGTGAGTGCCCATGTCCTCAGCTAAAATACGTGTATAAGAGTACCTACTTTGCAAGATCAAATATGGTTAATGCCTGGCATATAATATAAGCATAGTGAATAACACTTATAAATATTATAACCTTTTCTATAATTAAGACAGTAATCAACACATTTATGTCCTCATTAATATAGATATTTTAATGCCTACATGTAAGACTTTTTTTTATAAAGATTTTATTATTTGACAGTGAGAGATACAGTGAGAGAGGGAACACAAGCAGGGGGAGTGGGACAGGGAGAAGCAGGCTCCCTGCCGAGCAAGGAGCCCAATGTGGGGCTCGATCCCAGGACCCTGGGACCGTGACCTGAGCCAAAGGCAGTTGCTTAATGACTGACCCACCCAGGCGCCCCCATGTAAGACTTTATAAAGGAAGCTCTGCAGCTTATTTTCAGTGTACCAGGAACTATTATTCAAATTTGAAATATTACATTTTAAAAATTACATTTGAATTTGCATGTAAATGTAATTTTGTAATTCAATATAAGTAGGCTAATATTGCTATCAAAAATTAAAATGTAGGGCACTGGGTGGCATACTACAAAGAATACAGCCAAGACTGACTCTAGCTGTGGGGCCTTGAACAACAGGTTTCAGCTGTATATTTTTCAATAAAAGTTGGTTTAGACTGGTTATCTAAACAAGCCACTTTCTGTTTTAATTCCATCATACCTAGTCTTCTTACTATTTGAGAAATAGTGTCAGTTTACCAAAATCTATATGGAAATATTTCCTTAACAAGAAGATTAAGGCACATAAGCATGGACAAGTTATGAGCAAATAGCCCTCAAGATTTGCTTTACTTTTCTTTCTAGTTTTCCAAACAAAAGGCCTCCAGATGATTGATAAGCTACTTCCTGTCAAATGCAACAGCAAATCTTTCTGAGAGACTGTCAGTGGGTTTGATTCTTGAATCTCTCTTTAAATAGACCCCATAGGGCAGCCTACACAAAGAGCACAATGGCAGGGAAGACATTTAGAGTCAAGATGGAAAGCCTTGCATCTTTTAGAAGTAGTAGCTTTTTTTTAAAGTACAAAATTAATAATATCTCCAAAAGGAGATTTCCACAACCAAATTGAGAAGCTCAGTCTGGCATTATCAGTTTGTCAGGTCATAATGGGTCGAGGAGGGCACCACTGCATGTGCTATGAAGAGTTTGAAATATTTTCTTTTAAAAAATGTATACAATATTCTCTTAACCTGACCTAACCCCTGATACTCAGTTAAAAGCTGAAAGGCACTTCTTTTCAGGTAAAAATTTCCATTAAAATAAACCGAGGTCACATCATGCACTAGTCTGATTGATAGGAAAAAGGCCTAGTAAGAACTTTATGGAGGTGAAAAAAATATGCAGTGGTTATTAAATAAATGCTAAAGCAAATCTACTTATGTCAACTTTAATATTTGTATTGTATAACATTTTCCACCATTAATATAATTCTCTCCCTGAAAACCAGAAGTCTGGATATATGTAGTCTTTATGTTTCCTGATAGTTTTGGAGTTGAGAAAATGACAATAATGTCCAATAATGTATGATAAAATTAGATGCCCACATATTCTATATACTTTTCAGTAAGTGTTCTTAGTGCTCACCTAAATGTTTATACTAAGTGCAGAGTTGGAGGATTATAATATTTTTCAGGAACTTTATAAAACAAGTGAACTGAAACAAACCCCAAACAGGTAAATTTTACACTAGTTTACCAATTACTGTTTTTTACTTATCCTTTACTAAACACAATTAAATATTAGCTATCAATTTGTCAATTTCCACCAAAAAAAAAAAAAACCCTGCTGGAATTTTTATTGGGATTTTGCTGAATATTAGATAAATTTTAATGTAATTAGTATATTATCTATTTTGAGGCTTCCAATCCAGAATTAGAGTATATTTCTTAATTCATTTAAATATTCTAATTTCCCTGTCAGTTTTCTCTAGTTTTAATGGTTCTGTCTTACACATCTTTTACTAAATTTATTCCTAAGTATATAGTGATTTGGGGCACTATTATAAATACATTCTTTTATTTTTTTCTCTCAAGTTTTTATTTAAAGCCCAGTTAGTTAACATACAGTGTAATATTAATTTCAGGTGTAGAATTTAGTGATTCATCACTTACATACAACATCCAGTGGTCATCACAGGTGCCCACCCAAAGGATAGAAAAATACTGATTTGAAAGGATACATGAACCCCGATGTTTATCAACAATAGTCAAACTATCAAATGCCCATCGACTGATGAATGGATAAAGAAGATGCAGTATGTATATACAATGGAATATTACTCAGCCATCAAAAAAGTGAAATCTTGGGCGCCTGGGTGGCTCAGTTGGTTAAGCGACTGCCTTCAGCTCAGGTCATGATCCTGGAGTCCCAGGATCGAGTCCCTCATTGGGCTCCCTGCTCAGCAGGGAGTCTGCTTCTCCCTCTGACCCTCCCCCCTCTCATGCTCTCTCTATCTCATTCTCTCTCTCAAATAAATAAATAAAATCTTTAAAAAAAAATGAAATCTTGCCATTTGCAACAACATGGATGGAACTAGAGTATATTATGCTAAGTGAAAAGAGTCAAAGAAAGATAAATACTATATGATTTCACTTATATGTGGAATTTAAGTAAATACACTTTTTTTTTTAAAGATTTTTATTTATTTATTGAGAGAGATAGTGATAGAGAGAGAGCATGAGAGGGTGAGAGTCAGAGGGAGAAGCAGACTCCCCGCCGAGCAGGGAGCCCGATGCGGGACTCGATCCCGGGACTCCAGGATCATGACCTGAGCCGAAGGCAGTCGCTTAAACAACTGAGCCACCCAGGCGCCCCGTAAATACACTCTCTTAAGTGTTACTGTTTTTTTGTATAATAACCTTCCACCCTGTGATCTTGCTAAATTCACTTTTTTTTTTTTCCCTAGTAGTCATTTGTGGATTCACCAGGATTCTCCTGTTAAATAATCATGTCATCTAAATAGGGACACAGTTTTTCCATTAACATCTTATGACTTATTTCTTTTTCTTCCCTCACTGCTATGGCTAGGGGTCTCCAACACAGAGTTTAATAGAGGTGGTGAAAGGGGACATTGTTGTTTAATTTCTCATCTTAGGGGAAAGCACTCACTATTTCACTATTAAGTATGATGCTAGCTGCAGGATTTTTTGGTTTTTGAAGATGCCCTTTATCATACTGAGGAAGTTCTATTTCTAGTTTGACAAGTATGTTTATCATGAACAAATATTTGTCTTTGTAATTTTTCTGTATCTCTTAAAGTGATGAAATTATTTTTCTCCCTTGTTCTCGTAATGTGTTTTTGAATTACATGAATGAATTATTTCAATATTAAACAAAACTTGCATTCTGGAGATAAACCTTATTTAGCCATGATATATTATCTTTTTGTATGTTCTGGAATAGATGTGCTAATATTTTGTTTAGGATTTTGTATCTAAATTCATAAGGAATATTGATCTGTAGTTTTGTAATATCATTGTGAGGTGTTGGCATCAGAGTAATGCTGGCCTCACAAAATGAGTATAAAAAGTGTTCCTTCCCCTTCTATTTTCTGAAAGTGTTTGTACTTGCTATCATTTCTTTCTTTAATGTTGGTTTGGATTCAAAAATGAAACCATCAGAGCCTGGAGTTTTCTTTTGAGGAAGACTGTTAACTACAAATTCAATTCTTTAATAGATAGATATGGCACTATTCACGTTGTCTATATATTCTTGACTGAGTTTGTTAACTTGAATCTGTCAAGGAATCTGTGCATTTCATCTAAGTTTTGGAATTTGTTTGCATAAAGTTGTTCATGATGCTCTCTTATTATCTTTTTAATGTCTACAGGATCTGTGGTGATACCCATTTTTCTATTTATGATACTGGTGATTTGCATTCAATCTTTTTAAATTCTTGATCAGTATAGCTAAAGGTTCTGGATTTTGTTACTCTTTTTCAAGATCCAGATTTTGGCTTTATTATCTCCACTATTTAATCTGTATTATTATCTTTGGTTGCTGCACCTACTATTTTTTTTCTAATTGTTTTGGGCTTTTTCTTATTTTTCTGTCTTCTTGAGATGGAATCTTAGATCAAGGAATTTAAGGAAATTTTAGTTAAATTCTTTACTCATTTCTTTACTAAAAGATGTGTGTGTGGCTATCAAATTTCCTCTAAGCACTGTTGTGTGTGTGTGGCTTACCTACCTGTGCTCTCATTATTGATTTCTAAATTTTTTTTTTCTTAAAGATTTTATTTGAGAGAGAGAATGAGAGAGAGAGAGAGAGCACACGAGAGGGGGTAGGGTCAGAGGGAGAAGCAGACTCCCTGCCGAGCAGGGAGCCCGATGCGGGACTCGATCCCGGGACTCCAGGATCATGACCTGAACCGAAGGCAGTCACCTAACCAACTGAGCCACCCAGGCGCCCCTATTGATTTCTAAATTAATTCTGTTGTGGTTAGAGAATATATTCAGTATGATTTCAATATATTTAATTTTTATGAGGCTTGTTTTATGGCTTACCATATAGTTTACCTTTGTGAATTTATCATGCACTTGAAAAAAAATGTGTATCCTGCAGTAGTCTGATGTAGTGTTCTATAGATGTAAATTAGGTCACAGTGGTTTAGAGTATTGCTCCAAATATCCATGATTTAACTAAATTTTGGCTAGTTATTCTGTTTATTTTTTTTTAGGATTTTATTTATTTATTTGTCAGAGAGAGAGAGCACAAGCAGGGGGAGGGGCAGACAGAGGGAGAAGCAGGCTTCCCGAGGAACAGGGAGCCAAATGATGGAAATATGTCCACTGGATTAAATAATCTTTTTTTTTTTTAGATTTTATTTTTATTTATTTGACAGGGAGACAGCGAGAGAGGGAACACAAGCAGGAGGAGTGGGAGAGAGAGAAGCAGGCTTCCCACTCAGCAGGGAGCCCGATGTGGGGCTCGATCTCAGGACCCTAGGATCATGACCTGAGCTGAATGCAGACGCTCAACCAACTGAGCCACCCAGGCTTCCCTCTGTTTATGTTTCTGTATTGAGAAAAGGTGTTAAAATATCCTTCCATGAATCTAGAAGTATCTTTTTTTCCCTAATCCTCTCAACTTCTATTTTGATGCCCTGTAATTAGGCATATACATGTTAATAATTTTTATGTCTTCCTGATAAATTGACCATTTTATCTTTATAAAATGTCCTTTTTTAATTTCTAGAAAAAGCTGTGTCTCATATTTATCTAGTATAAATAGTACAGTTCCAGCCATCTTAGATTTACTCTTTGTATATCTGTTCCTTTTTACTTATTTTTTTAAATGTTTTATTATTATGTTCAGTTAGCCAATATATAGTACATCATTAGTTTTTGATGTAGTGTTCTGGTTTCTCTTCATATCGAATAAATCTTTTGCCTCTTTATTTATTTTAAATCTGTTTCTTTATATTTAAGGTACATCTCTTACAGACAGTACATAGCTGGGTCTTGCTTTTTATCCGATCTAATAGTATGTGCTTTTATTTGGATTATTTAATCCAATGGACATATTTCCATCATTTGGCTTATCTCAGGGTTGGCATCTGTTCATTGCTTTTTCCTTTGAAACTGGGCCTAAGTTTCCTGGCTCTTTGTGTGTCAAATAATTGGATTGTATCATGGCCATTGTAAATATCAGATTGTAGACATTCTGGATTCTGTTATATTGCTCTAAAAAGTAGTGATGTGCTTTTTAATTTTAGTGGTAGTTAATTTGATTATACCCAAACTGAAAAGTGTCCTGACTAAAGGGTTAAGTGGCTTAGACTTCAATTTTATTCTTTTAGCCTCAGCTGGAACCTGTTTCCTGTTTGCCCTACACATGCATGCTTTACAGGTTTGGGATGAGTTTAAGCACAAAATTTAAGATTTCCCTTTTCTGGATCTCTCCTTTGCAGGGCTCCCAGCTTGCTATCCTACCAGAAAAACTTCAGATTTGCTGTAAGAGTTTTAGCTGCCCCTATGCTGCCATGACTGCTGTAAAAAAAAACAGGGAATTCACTCTGCGCTGTTCACTTGGTCCAAGTTTTGATTCCCCTTTATAAATATGTTTGTATTTGTGAAGTCCCCAGAGCTCCAGGTATTTTGGCTTATTTGCTTGCTTTTGTCTAAAGTTCTTAGCTAGTATTTGAACTGGTATTCATATTAGGCCCTTACTCCTCCATACTGGAAGCAGAAACCCTTAGTGGAAGCTTTAAAATAGATAATCATCTGTTTCTAAAGAGGCAGACTGCATTTCCTTGAAATTTAGCAAAAGCATGAGCCTCAGCAAAGCAGATCCTTCAAAAATGTGCATAAAGAGTTCTGTCTTGGGCAAATTAACAGTAAGATGCCTATTTATGATCCAAGTAGATCCAAGTAATAGCTGAGGCAGTTAGACAGGTGTCTGGAATCTGAGGAAGAAGTCCTGAGTTAGAAATACAGTTTTGGGAATCACCAGTGTATAGAATATATGGTAATTCAACTAATGATACTGGATAAAATTATGAAGGCGATAATTATAATAGAAGTCTGAGGACTGAATCTTGGACTACTTCAGAATTCAGGAGCCATAAAAATAAGGAGGAACCAGGAAAAGTGACTGAGAGGAGAAAAACTGGTGTGTAAGGTATTAGAAGAATCAAATAAATGTTCCCCAAAAATTGGGTGAAAAATGTCAAATGCTGCATGAGTAAGATGGGGACTGAAAATTGGCCAGTGAAATTGGAATCACGTATGTTACTGATGACCTTAAAAAAAGCAGTTTTATAAAATGGTTGAAATAAACTCTTCACTGGATTCAAGTAAAAAATGGATAAGGAAAGGTGGGAAAGCTAGGATATATACAGGCTTTTTGAGGATATTTTCTATAAAGGGGAATAGAGAAACGGGACAGTCAATGAAGGAGGAAAGCAGCAAGTTAGGACAGATAATATAATCACTTTTAATGAGAAATATTACAAAATGTTTATTTGTTAATGGGAATAATCTAACCAAGAAAAAAAATATTGAGGATGTTGGACATCAGTTTGCAAACATTTTCTCTAAATAGCCAGATACTAAATATTTTATACTTTCTGGGCCATGTGGTCTTTGTCACAGCTACTAAGCTCGTCACTGTAGCACAAAAGCAGCCATAGATAACATGTAAGTGAACAGGCATAGCTGTATTCCAATAAAACTTTATTTACTAATAGATGAAAGGCAGGATTTGGATTGTGGGCCATAGTTTACTGGCCCCAGATGTAGAAAAAAAAGACAGAATAATATAAACAATTAAGTTCTTGAGTAGGCAAGCCTTGATAGGATCCAGTTCATAAGTATATAGATTATCATTTGATAAAAACAGAAAATTCATCCAATTTAATCAAATGTAAAGAGGAATATGGGTTCTGATGAAAACAGAATGGAAGATCATGGTTGTAAAAGCATGTAGAACTTTTCTGATTGCTTGTATTTTCCCATCTTAAGGTAATATTAGGTCATCCACCTGACCTTAATTATCCAATCCATCTCTGGATTGAACATCTTCAGCTTTACCTCCCTCAACTCCATACACTGCTACCAGTAACATAATCACTACTTTCTCCTTAAAAATGTCTTTTCTCTACCTATAAAGCTGTTAATCATGAGTATGGCTTTATCAAAATGATAAATGAATACATTTTTCTGTACATCTAATTCTAATTTCCTCTGTATTAGTTTCAATATTAGGCAGGGAATAAATAGTGGCAAACATGGCCACTGGCAAGTAGATCTGACTTATAACATTGTTAAAGGAAGTGCTTTTAAAAATTAATGCCTTTTTCCTTCTACCTCAAAAATAAGTTCAGAATGGGGTAAGTGGTTTGTCTTGTGGCATGGTGATCGAATACGCATATTTCTCACTTGGGTCCTGCGACCCATCTGTAATTTTTTAACTGATATTAATTGATTTTTTTTCAGTACGTGCTTCACACATTGCTAGTTCTGCAGTTTATAATTAATGTATATGCTAATTTTAATTGATTAAGAGAATTTACAGTTGTGTACTTTGATATTGACACTTACTTGTATTTCAATAAAATGACAGTTAATTGGCCATTTCTGGCCTGGAAACCTATTATGTGCCTGAGTAGTCAAGGGGAAACATTGATGGTGATCCAGTGATGGTATTTAATGCAATGAAAATGTGAAAACTACACTTTTCAGTTTGTTACCTCCTAGAAAGCAAATCCACTTTATATCAGGGGAAAGAGAAGAAAATGCAAAATAATGCCTTTCCATGGGTTCTCCTATAACCCCAATTCTACTTTTTATTGATTAAATACTTAAAAAGATAGATTGGTCTAAGAAATCAAGCTGTTAGAATTATTTTGAACCCTTAATTGTACCAAACCAGATTCTAAATATATACTAATCCATTGTTTTTTCTCCACTTGAGATTGTTCTAACAGTGTGCTTACCACTTCTTTTTCCTAGGTTTGTATAGCCTAAGAGGACAAAGAAGCCTGCTCAGCAATTCGTTTCCTAGCCATTTGTTTTCAACTCCAAAGAACTCTTCTCTATGTATGCTTAGTTTAGTAGAGAAATATTTATTTCTATTGTATAAAATGACTGTGTTTCGACATCACTAAGATTTAGAAAGCATTTGATTTTGGTAAAGGAGTACCTTTTTGACAGCCAACATCGTTACAGAAGGTGCTGTAAACTATGGAGATTGCAAAAGTAATAGCAGTGAGGATACAGATATTTGAGAAAATCATGTTTTCTGAGAGATTGAATATATTGACAAGTGATTTCCAACCTGCCCATCTCCCCTATTCCTCCAAATTTTGAAGTAATTGCAAATGTTGGTGCCCTGGATTCTATTGGGTTTGAGGCTGTATTACCTTAGTCTTACCGGTAAAAAGCCTTCAACTACTTTATAAAGCATGTTTAAAGTAGAAAAATATAGATAAAAAAAACTTCAAAAGCATATATTTCTGGGTACAGACAGAATTTTCTGAAAATATCTCCTCACCAGCATGCTGAGGACTTAAAATGTTTTTATCATGGCACCAATATTTTTCCCCCTCCATAAGGTATGATGCTTCATATTTGCTAAGGAAAATAACATATGGGGGGAAATGGGAGTCCTAAGTAACTAATATCAGATCTGTTCTTGGTGAAATATGGAAAAAGTAATAAAACATCAGGGTACATTAACTCAAAGGTTTAAGAGTACAGATGGAGACTCACAAGCTTGGGAAAGTTACTTAATGTCTCTGGCTTCTCATGTCTGAAGCAGAGACATCAATAATACCCACTCCATCAGGTTATTACAAGGAGTTATGTTTTAGTATTTGTCAATAACTTAGAACACAGTGTCCGTTAAACAAAAAATAATAATGCGTGAGGGGAAGTTAGCGATACAGAAGGAAGTGGCAGAGGAAGAGAATTTGAGAGCATCACTGCCTCAAGCTATGTCATAAGAATAAAGAGAAGGAAACTCACAATTTATTTTTGTTCCCAGGTTGTTTGTGCCTCACTAAAGTGAGAATAACCAGACTTTCTAAGGTGTCTAATGCTAGATTAATTATATCCCTTTCTCCAGGATGGATACAAATATTTTTGCTTTTCTATCACAGAGCTTTTACTTTATTATTACTGAACATTTTTAAATCACATATTGCATAATCTTAAATGTTATGTTAAATGTGTTATGTTCCTTCTTTATTGGTATCAGATAAGCTGTAATGCCAATAACTCAGTTATTTCTTATCTTTATTAAGAAATCTGATCAGACTTGCACTGAAACAATTTATTTTATCCTGTTAGTAAGTTGCACTATTAGAGAGGTCCATTAACTCCTTCATGATGTTGTGGAATCAGTGGGGAAATCTCTAATTGCTACAGGCACAGGTGAGTGCCATAAGTACCAAATTATGCACGGCAGCGGCAATTTCCTAAAAGACCCATGATTTCTTAGTGGTTAAAAGCTTTAATATGCCTCCAGTGCCCAAGTCATTAAGAGAGAATGATTCAGGCACAGGGAGAATCTAACCAAAATGTGAAACTGTGAGGCCATTACAAATAATAGTATACCCAATACAAGTGCTTGAATAGTAGTGTCAGATGCAAACATTTTTCCCATTAATTCTGATGTCATGAAAGATACAAAGCAACTGAAAAGCACAAAGAGAAATCTTGTCATAAAAATGGGACAAGAATAGGGGCGCCTGGGTGGCTCAGTTGGTTAAGCGACTGCCTTCGGCTCAGGTCATGATCCTGGAGGCCCGGGATCGAGTCCCGCATCGGGCTCCCTGCTCGGCAGGGAGTCTGCTTCTCCCTCTGACCCTCCCCCCTCTCATGTGCTCTCTCTCTCATTAAAAATAAATAAATATTTAAAAAAAAAAAAAAAAATGGGACAAGAATAATCAGAAATAAATCAAAAAATCTTTTCCTTATATATTAGCATCTTCCTCACATTTATAAAATCTTCACTTTGAAAGAATTTCAAATAACCATAGTCTCTATATTATTTACTTTCCACCCCTTACTATAAGCTCCTTTGGGAAATGTGTCATTCAGTTTTTAAAGTGGGGGAAACTGAGACTAGATGTATTTCTGTGGCTGTGGGACTTGCGATATCCAATTATGTTATTTTTCTTAGACTGCATTTATTCTTACAAAAAGGTAAATAATCTTTTATTTCCTTAAAACAACTATTTCTAAATATCCATGTTCTCCTTTTAGTGTCTATTGAAATGTGATTTTTTAAAATAGTTTCAGTCATAGCATACCAACCATGTATGATTCAAAATACATTTTCAATTCCATCCTTTTTGTGAGAGCATAATATTTCATTCAATTGAAATGTCATAACTTCATCATTTCTCTATTATGAAATATTCTATTTTTAGTCTCATAAATAATGCTGTAATTAACATCTTTTTCTCAAGCTTTACTGGGGAAATTTACATACAATAAAACCAATCTATATTAAGTGTACAGTTTGATAAATTTTGGCAATTGTATGTATTTGTGTAGCCATCTCCATGAACATGATATAGAACTTCTAAATCAACTCCCCAAATTCCCTAGTGACTCTGTATTAATTCCCCTCATCCTTTGTCCCAAGCAACCACAGCTTTGCTTTATGTCACCATAACTTAACCTTCTCTAAAATTTTATATAAACAGGATCATATATTATGTAGTCTTCTGTGTTTCACTTTCTAACTTAGCATCATGTTTTTGAGAGTCATCTATGTTATTGTGTATTTCAGTATTTTTTTCCTTTTTATTACTGAGTAGTATTCCATAATATGGGTATACCACAATTTGTTTACTCATTCACCAGTTATGGGACACTTGGGTTTTTCTTCCAATTTGGGGCTAATATAAATAATGCTACTTTGGAAATGTGTATATAACTCTGTGGTAGTTAATTTTATGTGTCACCTTGACTGGGCCATGGGGTGGCCAGATATTTGGTGAAACATTATCCTGGGTGTGTCTGTGAAGGTAGTTTTAGATGAGATTAACATTTGAATCAGTAGACTGAGTAAGGCAGTTTGGCCTCCCTAACGTGGGTAGCCCTCATGCAATCATTTGAAGGCCTAATATTACAAAAACCCTGACCCTTTTTCAAATAAGAGGGAACTCTGCCTGCTTGGCTGGAACATAGACTTTTTCCAGCCTTCAGATTCAGACTGAAACATCAGCTTTTCTTGGGTCTCAAGCCTGCCAACTTTCTTACTGAAACACACACCATCGGCTTTCCTGGGTCTCTAGCTTGCTGACTGAAGATCTGGGAGGTTTTCAGCCCCTATAATCATATGAGCCAATTCCTTATAATATCTTTATACACACGCACACCCCCTAATGGGTCAGTTTCTCTGGAGAACCCTGATTAATACAAAGCCTTTGTATGGACCTATTTTTAAATATTTTATTTATTTATTTGACAGAGAGAGACACAGCGAGAGAGGGAACACAAGCAGGGGGAGTGGGAGAGGGAGAAGCAGACTTCCTGCTGAGCAGGAAGCCCGATGTGGGGCTCGATCCCAGGACCCTGGGATCATGACCTGAGCCGAAGGCACACTCTTAACGACTGATGTTTAAGTGACAAAATGCTTTTTCAAAATGGCTGCACCATTTGCATCTCCACCAGCAATGTGTAAGAAATGCAGTTGCTTCATATCTTTGTCAAAACTTAGTATTTCAGGAATTTTTCTTAGGTTTTATCAATTCTAGTGTGTGTATGATTGTGGTTTTAATTTGAATTTCTCTGATGACTAGTGATGTTGAGCATCTTTTCATGTGATTATTGTCTATACATATACCTTCTTTGGTTAAATATCTCTTCAAATCTTTTGCCCAGCTAAAAAAATTGATTTGTTTTCTTAATATTGAGTTAAACTTGTTATTTATATTTTCTAGATACATGACCTTTGTCAAATGGAAGACTTGCAAATATCTTCTCCCATTTTGTGGCTGGCAATTTCATTTTCTTAACCATGTCTATCAAAGAACAAGAGTACATTTTGTCTTTTATTTTATTTTATGGATAATGTTTTTTTGTCCTGTTTTAGAAACTGTCAAAGCCAATATGACAAATATTTTATCCTAGGTTTTCTTCAAGCAGTTTTATATCTTCATCTAATAGTTAGGTCTATAATTCTCTTGATGCTAAATTTTGTGAGTTGATATAAATCAATATAAATTTGATTTAAAGAGTCAGTTATAATTTTTTTTACCATACAGATGACCAATCTACTGTTGTAGATTCTTTTTATTTTCATATAGTTGTTGTAATCAACCTATCAACTTGACTAGGATTTTATTGAATCTATAGATCAAACTCAGCAGATCAATTAAACTCAGCAATGAATGTTTTATAATTTTTTGGTATTCAGACCTTGCATATCTTTATTAAATATATTTCTAAATAGTTTACATTTTTACATGGTTTAAAATGGAGTTTAAATATTATTTCTTAAATATGCATTTCCATTTCATAGAAATAAAATTAAATTTTGTGTACTAGCCTTGTAAACTGCAACTTTGCTAAATGTATTCATTAATTAAAGGAACTTTTTTTTTAGTTTTCCACACACCTAATCAGATCATCTGCAAATACAGTTTTACTTATTTATTTCCCAGCAAAAGTTATGCCTTTTATTTTTCATCCAATCATTTAGCTTCATGTTTTTGCACTGTCTGGGTCTTCCAGTATAATGATGAACATAATGGTGATAAATATTATAAAAAGTAATACTATTGAACAATTTGGACATGAGAGGAGAGGGAAAAGAAGGAGAATTTAAAAGCTAATTAATTTCACTGTTGCTCATAATGAGGTACCAACAGATAACATTTAAAGAAAAAAAAAAACTAAGGATATTATATAAATATATACATTTAATGGTAACCACTAGAACAAAGATTTTTTTTTTTAATTCCAAGTACTAAGAGGGACTGCAAAACACCAAACATATGTAAATATATACAAGAGGGTATACCTCATCTATTTTTTTTAAGTTGCAGATTGAATTAAAGAGCAAAAAATCAGTAAAAGAAACCATTAGCATCCTTAGTAAAGACAAAATAAAGCTTAAAACACAAAATAAGAAGTAATATGGATAAATAATCAGTCACTAAGGGAATTTTAAAAGTCGTTTACAAACTAGGTAGTGCTATGCAAAAAAAAAAAAAAAAAAAATCTAAATGAGATAGATAATTATCTAGAAAAATAAAATCTACCAGAAGCATTACCAGAAGAGAAAGTGGAAAAGATAAATTTCCCTAAAGAACTAGAGAAATTTGTAAATGATATAATACCCCCTTTCTCTGCAAATACCACTAAGCTCAAATAGTTTAACATGAAATTCTACCAAATCCATAAAGAACATATCATTCCGATGGTAATTCACCTATTCAAGAGTACATAAAAGAAGGAATTCTTTTTTTTTTTTTAAAGATTTTATTATTTATTTATTTATTTGACAGAGAGAGAGACAGCGAGAGCAGGAACACAAGCAGGAGGAGTGGGAGAGGGAGAAGCAGGCTTCCTGCCGAGCAGGGAGCCCGATGTGGGACTCGATCCCAGGACCCTGGGATCATGACCTGAGCCGAAGGCAGATGCTTAACGACTGGGCCACCCAGGCGCCCAAGAAGGAATTCTTTAAAATAATTTTCATAAAGTGTAAGTAATATTTTATCCATAAGTGGAAAAAAAGGACAAAAAATGAAAACTATGGAGTAAATTCTCACTTATTTCTCACTAATGCATCTCAATGATGCAACTCAATGCAAATCATATGATTGATTTCTAAAAATGTTGAAAGGGCATTTTGACTTGATTTAAACCTATTTCTTTTAAAACAAAACAAAAACACCTTGATAAAATAGGATTCAACAGATATTTCATTAAAACGAACACACAGATATAAATATATTATCTTTTTGCACCATCTGGGTCCTCCAGTATAATGTTGAATATATGTAACATTTTATATATATAATATTTTATTTAATTATGATACATTTCAGTTAAAATCAGGAAGAGAAGAAAATGCTCACCCCCACCACTGCTATTTAACATTATATAAGATGCTTCAGCCAGTGAAATTAACAAGAGAAAGAAATTAGAGGTATGACTATGTAAAATGAAAATATAAATGTATTTAAGATGACAGAACGTAAGAAAGTGTTCCTGTAGTTCCAGGAGAATGATGTGAAAATCTATTAGAAACAATAAGTTATTGGGATATAAAATTAGTATTGAGAAATCAATAGATACATTCTGCACAAACAAAACCCATTTAATTTTAAAAAGATTCTGTTCTTTAAAGGAGCAACAAAAAAGAGAATATATCTAGAAATAAATCTGAAATGAAACCTGTAAGTTTTCTGAAGGACCAACATAGAGTTGAACAAATAGAAAACTACACTATGCTTTAGCTAGGGAGATTCAATAATAAAAAGATGTCTATTCCTCCTAAAGTAAATGTATATATTATAAAATCTATGAATAGCAAATTAATCCCTAGTATCAATAGTGTGGTTGTTGCTGTTATTTTTTTGTTCTCTAAAGTTAAGCAAATATGGTTGAAAGTTTATATGGGAAAAGAACCAGTCAAATGTAGACAGTAAAACATTGTTTTAAAAAAATCAACTAAGGGGAACTAGCCAGATAAAATTTAAAGTATATCATAAGATTTTAAGAGTTAAAATGATGTTATATTTGTATATAAATAGGGAAAAGAATGGAATAAGATGGAAAGTTCAAAAATAGACTGGAATAAATATGAAAATTAGTATATGATAAAGGTGGCATCTTTGTTAAATGTTGGTAAAACTGAATTTTTTAAAATAAATCTTGTTTGGACAACTAGGAGCCATTTAGGAGAAAAAAGATAATTTTTAGATCTCTCACAGTATACACCAGGGTTAATTCCAATTGGATTAAAGATTAAAAAAAAAAAAAGAAACCCCACAATATTTAGACGTAAATATGGGTGTAGTTTTAAAAGTCTGTGGTTGGGCAGTACTTGCTAAGAAAAGAGTCAAAATTCAGAGAGCTTAAATGAAAAGAGTAATAAATTTTACTAAATTAATTTTTAAATCACAAGCAAAGTAAAAGACAAATGAAAAACAGTGAAACATCTTTATAGTTTGTACCACAGACAAAAGACTAGCCTCCTCAAGATATGAAGAGCTTCTAGAAATAAAGAATAATACGATCACAAATTCAATAGAAAAATTAGCAAGGAATATGAACCTGCAATTCTCAGAAAGACAAATACAAATGGTCTTTTTTTTTTTTTTTTTTTAAGGGAGGTTGAGGGTAGGGACAGAGGGAGAGGAAGAGAGAGAATCTTAAGCAGGCTCCATGCCAAGCACGGAGCCCAAGATGGAACTTGATCTCACGACCCTGAGATCATGACCTGAGCTGAAATCAAGAGTCGGACGCTTAACTCAGTGAGCCACCATGGTGCCCCACAAATGGTCTTTAAAGACAGAAAATAATTTTCTGATTTTTCACTTATAATAAGAGAAATGGAAACACACTACAGAGATGACTTTTCTCACCTATCATGCTCTAAATTTTTTTTTAAAAGGCATAGTTGATTAGGCTGTGGGAAAACAGCATTCCCATATATTGCTGGTGAGAATGATAAATGGTATAATTCCTATTCAGGGAAATCTGCCATTATACACCAAAATACAAATACAATTATCCTTTGACCTATGATACCCACTTCTGTGTATTTGTCCTATAAAAATGCATTCTGCATGCATTCTAAATGATATATGAGTGAGGCTACTCATCAAGGCAGTGTAATAGTAAACAACTGGAAACAAACCATGTGTATATCAATAGAAAATTGATTAAATAACTCAGGCTACATCTACACAATAGAATATTATGAATTTGTGAAAAGAATGAGTATAGTCTTTATGTACCAAAATAGAGTGATCTCCAATAAAATTTTATTTTTCCCAATTAAATTTTAAAGTAAAAAAAGAGATGAAATACTATATATGCTACCAATTTTCTAAGAAATAAGGCCTGTGAATATATTTTCATATTTGTATATATTTGCAGAAAATACTGAGGAGATAAGAAAAAATCTAATAAAAATATTTATCAGTATAGTGGAGTAGAATGGGTTGGAGAGTGGGATGGTAATAAGACATCTGAGCATGTATTTTATATTATTTTGATTTTTGAAACATGTACATGCATTACGTAGTCAAAAATTTTAAGTGGTAAAAAATAATCAATAGGTGTATATCCCTGCTCTCTACATTTGAAGTACATTTTAAATAATAGTTTACATGGATTTTTCTACTTGATTTTAAGTCATATGGTTACATGTGGAAAGAAGTTACTGATAAATTTGATATTAGAGGATTTACATATCTCCCAAATATAAGCAAGAGTGTTCTATTAATGATCGTGTCTACCTTTTTGTGAGGAACAATGTCCCTTGTATATCTTGCTGGGATAAACTATTGGGAAACTGAGTTTGTAACAGGTTGGAATATAGAAATTATTTAATTTTCTGCTAGGAAAAACAAGGAAAAAAAAGTTTTTACTCCAGCTGTAATTGCAGTATAAATGAGTAGGTTACCTGCCTACTAACTGCAAGAATGTATTAAGTTAATCAGGAAACAGACAAGCAGGTTATAAAAATTCATTTCGTCAGTTCATTTTTAAAAAACACAGAACATGTAAGCATGTTTAATTCTTCACAGCAAAAGAATGGATTCTGTAAATACAGAACTATACTCACATTTATTAACAACATGATAGATTGTTGCCTAATTTTAACTAAATACAGTTGATCTGCTTGCATATTCTAGATACATTTTCATTTTAAATTAACCCATCTCACATATACTATAAAATGGGAGAAAACAAGTAATGGTTTAGCCAAAAGGAACCATCTTAGAAATAAGCGCATATACTCTGTTTCTGAGAAAATGGAGTAACACCTTGTATATTTAAACATATTTAACACTAAGTAATTATTAAGGGAAACAAAATATTAATGTCATTATAGGATTCAGACCAAATACTGCATTCAGATTCCATGTTTGAAACTCCATATGTACAATGGAATATTACTCAGCCATCAGAAAGGATGAATACCCAACTTTTGCATCAACATGGATGGAACTGGAGGAGATTATGCTAAGTGAAATAAGTCAAGCAGAGAAAGTCAACTATCATATGGTTTCACTTATTTGTGGAACATAAGGAATAGCATGGAGGACATTAGGAGAAGGAAGGGAAAAATGAAGCGGGGGATAAGAGGGGGAGACAAACCATGAGAGACTATGGACTCTAGGAAACAAACTGAGGGTTTTAGAGGGGAGGGGGGTAGGGGGATGGGCTAGCCTGGAGATGGGTATTAAGGAGGGCACGTATCGTATGGAGCACTGGGTGTTATACACAAACAATGAATCATGGAACACTACATCAAACTAATGAAGTACTGTATGGTGACTAACATAATAAAAAAAAATCAAAAAAAGAAACTCCGTATTTTTATTATTTTATTTTTTTAAAGATTTTATTTATTTATTCATGAGAGACAGAGAGAGAGAGAGGCAGAGGGAGAAGCAGGCTCCCAAGGAGCAGGGAGCCCGATGCGGGACTCGATCCCAGGACCCTGGGATCATGACCTGAGCCGAAGGCAGACGCTTAACCATCTGAGCCACCCAGGCGCCCAAAACTCCATATTTTTAAAAATAAGAAACATGATAATAAGTTGTACCACATGCGAACTGAAGGACAGAAAGACTCCATCCATAAGGACAAACTGCATGGATCAAGTCAGAATCTTTAGCTGCATCTTTCAGTAGCCCTGTAAGATTTATCCTATGACAGTTAAATTTGTAATATGTAGGGAAATGCAATCAAATACTGATCTCATTTTTAAAGGACATGCAAACTGTCTAAGGGATGCATTCCCCTTCTAAAATACTTCAAAATGTTCTTTAATATTAAGATAAAGGCTCAGATCAGCAAACCTCAAATGAAGACTACACTGAGAGTAAATAGCAGCCAGGACTGAAAATTTTGTTTTTCTCCACCCAAAACCAGACCTGTCTGCAATAATTATAAATAATAAATTTGACCTGCTGAATGTAGATGCTGACATTTTAACAAGGTAATATATTTACATTTTAACTCTTTATTTTCAGATTTTATGTTTTATAAAGATCATACACTGCATTTTAAATGCCACTGAAAACACACAGACACACATATACACAGTGGTAGTGTTACAGATAGAATAATATAACTTGCAAATTAAAATTATCATAAATGAACTAAATTTAATGCTAAAATATAAATTTATAGGAATAATATGAAGTATGTTATGAAATTGCTCACAACAAAATGTTGTTAATCTTTTAAGTGTAAATATATAAGATAAAGTAAATATCTATAAATATTAATAAATAGAAATCAGAACTTCTGTTGAAAAATAAAATACTGTGAATATAAATGTCCTTTCTATTTATTTTCCATCTATAATGTAGCTACTTTTGAAAAGAATAAGAGGAATGATTTAGCACCCTATCTTAGTGTATTACCTAAATCAATATAGTGCTACCCTCTGCTTGTGTACTCGACTCAGTCTAACCAAAGCTTGGTAACTTACATATCACCACAGAGACCAAAGGCCACCCTCTATTACCATGTGCCAGTGGCCCTTAGGACATCCCTCTCTTCTACCACCCTCCATAATTAATTTTCTCAGGGGCAGCTAAGTGATATTCTCTCCTTATCAGTTCTCATAACCTCTTACTTTATTTTAATATGAATGAGACTTGGGGGATCAGTTCTTAACAACTCTCTTTTTCCAGACTAATTCACAGTCCTACTTAAGATCAAATATTATATAGCCCCTTCCTTTATGCTAATATCAATTATGCCAGTCATGAGACATATATCATCTCATGTATTTCTAAAAATGCATTTAGGTAGGCACAAATTTTAAATAAAATTAAAAATTTTAGGTATTATTTATACAAAACTCAACAAACCCCATGTGAACAGCATTAGTTATTCACAAAATGTGCACATATTCATAAAGCACACAGATCTAGAAATGATATGTTTCTATCACTCAGAGGCCCCATCATATTCCCTGCCTTTTCATAAAAGATTATGAGTATCCTGACTTTCAAAAAAAGATTATTTGCCTGTTTTGGAACATTTTACAAATGGAATCACATAGTATGTAGTCTTTTATATCTGGCTTCTAATTTGCTCAAAGTGTTATCTTTATCAGTGGTGTTTTGTGCGGTAGCAGTCCCTTTTTCTTTGTCATATAGCATGCCATTGTATGAATAGATGACTCATTTATCCGATATATGGGTTGTTTCCAAGTTTGGGATATTATGAATAATGCTTCTGTGAATTTTTTTTCCTATGTCTTTTAATGAACATATATGCCCCTTTCCATTGGGTATATACTCAAGAGTGGTATTGTTGGATCAGAGGATATGCATAATATCTGCAAATTTAGTAGATACTGCCAAATAATTTTCCAGAGTAATTCTATAAGCATATACCCTAATAAGAAATATATGAAGGCTCCATTTCTCCACATCTTTGCCAATTGGACATTTTTCAGTCTTTTCAATTGTATTCATTCTAGTGAACATATACGTTGTAGATTTAATTTGAATTCCCCTGGTTACTAATGAATTTGAGAATCTTTTCATAGGATTATAAACTACTTTTGTATTCTTCTTTAGAAAGGTTATTAAAAAATCTCTTGTCCCTTTTTCACTTGAATTTTCTCTTTTTTCATTAACTTACAGATCTTTGTGTATTGTGGATACATTACTTTGTCAGTTATATAGGTTTTAATATACTGGGTTCTTAGGTGTTAAATGGTGTCTTTTGATGAAGAGAATTTCCTACTTTCTAAAATAGCCCAACATGTCGATCTTTTCCTTTATAGTTGGAACAATCTTCCCCTTTCCCCAAGCACATGAAGATATTCTCCTATGACATATTTAGTGACAACTTTTTCATAATTTCAGCCCTTATGTGTGTGCTTATGCTTCTGGCCTTTCTGTTTTGTTTCACTGATCTATTTGTCTGTATCAACACCACACTGTCTTAATCATAATGTTGATATCTATGAGTATTAATCCTCCAACTTTGTTCTTCTTCAAAGTTGTTTTAGCTATACTTGAATTCTTTATAAACTTTAGAATCATTCATCAATTTCCACATTCCCCTTAGCCTCTACACACACACACACACACACACACACACACACACACACAAACTTGCTGGGAATTTTATTTTGATTGTATTGATTTTGTACATCAAATTTGGGAAAATTGACATATTTTCAATAATAAAATTTCCAATCTATGAACATGTATGTCCTTTCATTTCACTTTTATCCCCCAGATGAATGCCTCTGAGGAACATTTAATGCAGTTTTCAGATGATCCCATGAATGGAGCAACCAGTCACTTGTAATAGTGGCCAGCTCAATAATACATTTTTTTAAACTTTTTTTTCCCCTCTCCTGTCTTTTCTGCCTGGATTCCTCTCTTCCTCACTGCTGCTTCCTGAGGTACAGTCCCTAATAAAGAACTCACACATAAGCCTTTTTTCCAAAGTCTGCTTTCTTGCCAAGAAATCTCACCATCCTGTGGTTCTAAATAGTCTGGCATCCTGCTACCTGCCTGGCCTCATCTCCACCTACTCTGCATTTTTTGCAGAATGGCTGCTGCAGCCATTCTGACTTCTTTGCTTCTTCAACCATTCCAAGCATCCTCTCTTCTCAGAAAAGTCATATTTGATGTCTATTTATATTCATTCATAGACTTCAAGGAGGAAAATAACTAAGTTACATGGAGATATGTATATATACACATATCTCCATGTAACTTAATTATATATATAAATATAGATAGATAATTATATATATATATAAATATAGATAGATAGGTAGATAGGTAGATAGATAGATAGATAGATAGATCTCCATTTAACCTAGTTATTTTCCTCCTTGAAGTCTATGTTCAATCAGTACATTCTCCATGTCTTCTTTTGTCCAGACTTTGCAAAAACCATAACCCCTATCCTAGCATTCCTATCCTCATCTCCTGCTTAATTTTTCTACTTAGCGCTATCACCTAGTATTAGTATATTAGGACATGGATTTTTGTCTTCCTCACTCTTTTATCTGTTGCATCTATAACACTTGCCTTTTAGTAGGCATTTGATAAATGTAAAGAGCATGCTTCCATTTATATAAAGAAGGTAGAGTAAGAAAATGTCTGAGTTAATAACTATTGAAAGAGTAATTTATTAACTTTAAATTAAAACATAAATTTTAAAATAGGTGGAATATATAAAGAGATATAAAGAGAGTTCTATAACACACTTCAGGTTTAGCAAGATGAAAATGAGGAGTCTTCAGTTCTCTAGGGTGAGAGAATAAAGAAAGGCGAATGGAAGGAAGCAGCTTTAGGGAGGTATAATTTATATGCAATACAAATCATCCATTTTAAATCTATGGTGTGATGAGTTTTAACAAATGTATTCAGTCATATAACTACCACAGAAACCATGATATAGATTATTTCCATCATCTTCCAAAATTTCCCTCATGCTACTTTGCTTTCAATCCTCTCCCATGACCCTGGCCCTAGGCAAGTGATGACTGATATTTTTAAATTATTTTTTTCAATCACTGTCCTAAACCTATTTTGCTGCTGTACTCCTAGCTGGGTATGAGATGAAAAATATTGAGTCCTAAGAAGTATATCCACGGGTACCCAAAACAGAGGACTCCATGGTTGGGCTAAGTAAAGGCTAAGCCTTCCTTGAAGATTCTCACTGGTGATTTTTATAGGGATTAGCTATAAGATTGTAAAATTAGTTGTCAAAAATGTCTCTATATGGCAGTGGTAAAACAAACATTAAGGAACTTATCAGATGATCCTTATTTGGATTTAGAAGTTGGACTGACCCTTCCTCCCCATTACACCTGCCAACATTTAGGTCTTTATAAGCCATATGTTTTCAGCAAATTGGACATGGGGGTTGGTTAGGGCAGGGAGGAAGATAATGGATGTCCTGTAATTTAGTCCTATGATATATGAAACTGCACACTTTATTTTTGAAAAAAACTTAGTTTGTTTAACTGTATTTGCAATTCAAGCTGTAGAACATGATCACAAGATGATACTCATATATTTAAAATAAATATGTCATGATGCTGGCGAATATTTGGGATGTAAACCTTTGTTTTTTGAGCCTAAATATATTTCATTCCATTGGCTTTAGCCTGACCTTCGATTTTAGCTCTCAATTTTACATCACTGGTTTTTAATATCATTATTCAAACCATTGATACAAGTGCTGAAATGTGTAAAATCAAGTACAGAGGCTTGAACCTTGTGACTACAAAATTTACTTTAGGCTGGCACTAATAATAATGACAACTAACCTTTACATAGTGCTCACTAGGTACCATGAAATGTTCTAAGTATTTCAAAAGTATTAATTTAGGAGGGCATGTGTTGTGATGTATATTGGGTGTTTTATGTAACTAATGAATCATTGAACACTACATCAAAAACTAACCATGCACTATACAGTGGCTAACTGAACATAATAAAAAATAAAGTATTAATTTATGTAATATTAATTAATGAATATCAATTGTATTAATTTTTTAATCACACAATTCTCTCTGAGATAGTTGCAATAATTAATCCCACTTTTCTTATAGGGTTGCAGAAGCACAGAAATGCCCAACAGCTTATCCAAGATTATAAAACTAGAAAAGGGCAGGACCAGGATTCAAACCCAGCCCCTGGATTCCATGTTTTTAAACACCATGTTTTGAGTGTATCTATTGTGGCAGTTTCGGATCTAATAGCACACATTACTGTATAGTCTTAACTTCTCCACCTCAGCTCAGAAGCATTTTAAAGGTACTGTGAAGTACCTTGCTGAGATTAATATACACATGCATCCCTATATTACTTTCTTATTGCTGCTGTAATAAATGATCACACATTTAGTGGCTTAAAACAACACGAGTTTATTATCTTACAGTTCTGCAAGTCAGAAGCCTAAAATGGGTAGGCAAGGGTTCATTTGTTCTGGAGGCCCTAGGACAGAATATATTTCTTTTCCTTTTTTAGCTTCTAGAGGCTGCCTACATCCCTTGCTTCATGGTCCTGCATTACTCCAACCTCTCCTTCCATCATCACGTCTTTTTCTCTGACTCTGACCCTCCTGCCTCTCTTTTATAAGGATCCTCAGGACCACATTGGGCCTATCTGGATAATCCAGGATAATCTCCCCATCTCAAAATCCTGAATTTAATCACATCCACAAATTCCCTTTTGTCATGTAAATTAGTAAATTCACAGGTTTTGGGGGAGGGGTATTATTCTGCCTACCACAATTCCCCTGTTCCTATGAAGAGGGAACTCATCACTCAGAACAGTCATGTTCCATGGTTATGCACTTATGACATTTGTGTTGAATAACAGTGCACTGTCTCCCCACAGTTCAAGGTTATTTAATAAGCCTTGAACAATCTCATCTTCAAATGATTTTTATTACTGTCCTTATACATAAATCATCAGCCTGATGAAAATGTGTCTGTTCTGTTCTAAAAGAAACAAGCTTTGTGTATTCTCAATCCTGAAGCTTTCTAACCTTTGCCAGGAGGACTCTTCCTCTTCCTCTTGCCAGTTGTTTAGTCTCTGCTCTTCAACTCTTGTTTCCCCAGCCGCCCAAACCTTTGGGACCCTTCTCTATTCTGGACCTCTTTGATTATAACTGTCTTTACAGCTCACTTGGTAATGAACACATGCTATTTGAGCGACTTCCCCTTGGAATGTAAGAGGCATAACTAAAATGAGTGACAATATGTACTAATTGCTTTAAACAAACTCACTAAATCTTTTGTTTCAAAAGAGCACTACCTTTCAAAGTAGTCACTGTGGAAAGTGATGTATTTATTCCAAAGAATATGATATTACACTATATTTGCAGTCTCATTTTTGACACTGACTTTAGGGGTTATTTAGAAGCCATATAAGAAAATCTCCTATGATGCTTCACAGCTTTAGCTTGTATTTGACTAAAATTGGCCATAGAAATCATGTACATTCTAGCCCTCTCATGTGTGTTTTTGAAAACTGAATGGAAGCAACCAACTACTACCACTCACCTCTTTCCCTGTAAAGAGGATTCACTTATTTTTTTTCTTGTTTTTGATGTAATGTTCAACAATTCATTAGTTGTGTATAAGTTATTTTTAAAGTACTTTATAACCCCAATGTCCATAGCAGGAATGTCCACAATAGCCGAATTGTGGAAGGAGCCAAGATGCCCTTCAACAGATGAATGGATAAAGAAGATGTGGTTCATATATACAGTGGAATATTACTCAGCCATCATAAAGGAGGAATACTCAACTTTTACATCAACATGGATGGGATTGGAGGAGATTATGTTAAGTGAAATAAGTCAAGCAGAGAAAGTCAATTATCATATGGTTTCACTCATATATGGAACATAAGGAATAGCACAGAGGACCACAGGGGAAGAGAGGGAAAACTGAATGGGAAGAAATCAGAGAGGGAGACAAACCATGAGAGATTCTGGACTCTGGGAAACAAACTGAGGGTTACAGAAGAGAGGGAGGTGGGAGGATGGGGTAACTGAGTGATGGGTATTAAGGAGAGCACGTGTGGTGATGAGCACTGGGTGTTATATGCAACTAATGAATCTTGAACACTACATCACAAGCTAATGATGTACTATATGTTGGCTAATTGAACATAATAAGAAAAATAAAAATAAATAAAGTACTTTATAACCACCATCTTCCCCAACCCACTGCAACAACATTCTCCAGTAAAAGCTGGACTAGAAAACATGGTTAATGTCAGAGGCTAAAGTGGGGACCACCTAATTCACCCCAAATCTAAATCTTGAAATTCAATATTCATGGAAAGTGGGTTGGTTGTGTGTGTGGGGGACAACAGAAAGAAGAAACAAACCATATAAACAGAGAGTTGATGTGAACTGCCCAGCAGTGAGTCTATGTACCCCAACAGTACATAGAAACTGATGCCAGGTCCAACAAATGTACAGATTCAGTGGTGAAAGACAACACCAACAAGAAGGATGGCCAGCACTTCTACAAAAAGCAGGCCCTGATCACTGTCCAAGCCTACTTACTGCATGTTGACAAGAAGCCCAAGAGTACTCACCATGTTTGAGCATTAAGGCAAAAGCATGGGCAAGAAAGCAAGAGGGTATGTCACACATGAGCAGTGACTCTGCCCAACAGTAAAATGTGGCCTGCCATCTATTTCAGAGACTTAAGTATACATTAGGAGGAAAGACTACTCCCAGTAATATATATTTAATAAAATACACCTTTGGTTACTTTTAAATCTAAAGTGCATAATTCTCTATCGTGGTGGATGGTAAAAATTCCATTAGATTATATCAGACTCTTTTCGTATTTTAGTTTTATAGCTTTATTTCACACATTATCATGAATATCTATCTTACATACTCTTAGAAATAATGTTCTGTTATTCAATTAAATTATATAAATATCTTTAGTGAGATGTATGAATATTCAGTTTTCTATGTTCATTATGTGCTTTATTAAATGCATAATCAATAATTGATGAAAATCAAAGATAATTTAGTTTTCAAAATTATATTTTTACTTTCCTGAATGGTACAATTTCTATAACTCACTGAATTATGCAACCGATAGAAATGTATGGTATATATCAAGAGCTCGAACTTAACACAAACACAAATTGTTTTTAATTTGAAGCAAAGAAAATAATTAGAGTTGGGGGGCCATATCCAGCTTTTAAGACAGGTAGTAGTCATTCGTTCTTTGGAGATATTGATACATTTTTGGCGTAAATGAAAGAAAGACAAATAGACTATAATGAAATGACTGCTATTTTCTATCTATGCAGATGCTTCTCTTTCTAACTTTAAAATTATTCACATCCTCCTGGGACAGGGCAATAATTATGCTGACAGAGTAGGTTGGAAACAAAATGTAAAGACAGAATAATACTAAATAGAAAAGTACTAGATAAAATAGCAACTCTGGCCAGATGGAAACATGAGCGGCAATAAAAGATATGAGAACTGAGTCCCTTTAGTGTTTAAAGTATTCTTTCTGTCTGTGGGGGCTATTCTCTTGAAAACATGAAGCCTGATTATTTTGTTACCTTCTGAACTCATTTTAAGTTGTTCACAACATATTCTTTGTATGTTTCTTTATTCTCAATCACATCATGTCTATGTAATGAATTTTGAATTACAAAAATGCATGCATGCTGATAAGCATACTTCTGAATGTGTCATCAACCCTAGTTGGGGCTTTGAAAGTAGGAGGATGTGACAGGAGAGTTGGTCAGTTTCTGTAAGTCAAAGGCTATGTCTCCTATTTTCTACCACACATTCATATTAAGAGTGGGGTCTGCAGATTCCTTTAGAGGTGTGGAAGTAATTCAACTTTTCACATTATGGATGGAATTTAGAAGTAGTGAATCTGAAAACAAGCCACTGTGCAACAGCCAAATTAATCGCACTTGGCTGGCGGTTAATTGGCATCCACTAAAAGAACCATAAATTTAGGACAGCAAAAATCTACAAATTCTAATTAATTATTTAAAGTACTAAGACATTAAAAATAAACACTAAAACATCAAAAGTATTAAAAACAAATACTAAAATATTTAAGCATTGATAACAAATATTAGAATATACTGTGATCTCAGCTTAGTTAGATAAGACACTATGTAACTTTAAAACTGCCTAAGGCCCTAGGAGAGGCTCAAATCCCACAAGCATCTGAAATTTATCATATTCAAAATGAAACCAGAGAGCACCCCTTCAAACCTCACCCCATTCTATCTCTCCTATTGACCCTGAATCACAGTCACATAAGGTAGATGACCAAAGTAATGGTGTTCCTTATCTTCTCTCACAGTCTTTGTCCAGTAAGTAGGTCAAAGCATTTTCAGTCAGTTGACAGTGAATTCAGTACATCTCTTGAATCTACTCTGTTTTGCCACTGCCATTAAGTTCAAGACTAGATCATCATTTATCTGCAATGTACTGATAACCATTTAGTTACTTCTTTCACTTATTTTCAACAAATCTTCACTGGGTGCCTATTCTGTATACTCTGCCAAAAGCTGTACTTATAAAGAATCAAAAGCAGTACCTACTTTCACGTAACTTACTCTTGAGTAGAGGAAACTAGACACTTAAAAAAAAATTAACACTGGTATTATGTATCTGTTTGCAAAACAGTCCTTCCAGAGAGAATGTGAGAAATTATTCAAATTTAGTTTCCAAACATTTAATCTTGCCTCCATCTAACTTATTTCCCACCCTGAGATTAATGATTAAAAAATGCAAATCCAATCCTTACTTAAATTATTTAAGTATCTATGCATCATCTACTAGATGGAATCTAACCTGTTCCCTGTAAGCCTTTATGAGAAAGTGGCAGTTGTCAAAGTGTGTTTGGGGACCCATGGTGGGGGGTGGTGTCTGTGAGACCCTTTTAGTAGGTCTGAATGGTCAAAATTATGTTCATAATACTCCTAAAATGTTATTTGCCTTTTTTGCCCTCATTCTCTCACAAATGTACAGTTGAGTTTTCCAAATACTGCATAACTTGTGATATTGCAACAGATTGCTTGAAGAAGCAGAAAGGAGAACCCAGATGTTTTCTATGAAACCAGACAATAAAAAAAATATGTGATATTGTAAAACAATGCCAATTGTCGCATTAAATTTGTTTTGCTTGGGAAAAATTGATTATCTTTTATAAAAATATATTATTTATGTTAGCATGTAATGAGTGTATTCTTGTTTTAGTTACTTAAATATTTCTGAGCTTTAATTTCTAATATGGCAAAATCAGTACATGTAAATCACATACATACAAGTATTTTGGGATTCTCAATAATTTTTTTTTTAATATTTTATTTATTTGACGAGAGACACAGCGAGAGTGGGAACACAAGCAGGGGGAGTGGGAGAGGGAGAAGCAGGCCCCCTGCCAAGCAGGGAGCCCGATGTGGGGCTCGATCCCGGGACGCTGGGATCATGACCTGAGCCGAAGGCAGATGTTTAACGACTGAGCCACCCAGGCGCCCCGGGATTCTCAATAATTTTTAAGAATGCAAAGAGGTCCTGAGGCCAAAAGGTTTGAGAAATGCTGCAATAAAGCATTCCAAGTTATAGGATGGCCTTGTCTCATACTGTTGTTCACACTTGGTGCTCCAATCATACCAAGACTTTCCATTTTCCAGAATCTATCATGCTGTCTCCTCCCTCCCATCACAGACCATGTATTAATCTTCAACTGCTTCCCATGGCTTCCCACCTTGCAGCATCCCACACAGAAAAGGGACTGAGGCAGAATGAGGATGACACAGGGGTGTGGGCATGCATACACAAGGGCCCAGAAGAAAATTCATGTTAGGTGGCAGTGCTGTTCTATTGCTCTTCCTTCAGTGTTATGCTCAAATATCTTTCCTGGAAGCCCATCGAAGTCCTAAGTCTACCTCAAAACGGCCTCTCCTGTCACTCTACTTTCAAGGGATCCTCTGTTAATAATTTCATTAGCATACATTTTGCTATCTTAATTATTTGTTTATAATGGAAATTGTTCCAGAATATAGAGATTTTTTTCCTTTTTTATTCCAAAGGGCATCTTGAGTTCTGGACTTCCTAAACATTTGAATAGGTATTTCTAAAATCTAGGAAGCACATACAAATATAAGTTTTGCCAATACCTTATAAAATCTTCACAGAAACATTTCTATTAATCTTAGTATTCACTTCACTTCATGATACTGGTTTACAAGTCTGTCCCTCAATGGGATGTTATTTCTATGAGCATAGAAAACAAGACAAGCCCATTACATGAGGGAGGTAATATAACATTTTAGAAATGATTCTCTCTTGAATCCCCAAACCCACTGAGGTAATCAGATAAAGTCTCCTCTTCAACTGCCACTTTCAGAATTATATTGATTCTGCCATATTGCTGGTCTGTAAGAGTAGTTACAGCAATGTCCTGGGATATTCAAATGGCTCTGGAAGGTTTCTTCTAAAAAATATTTCTCCTAGAGTAGGAAGTCCTCTTAGATTTAGGAAATAGCTTCTGGGAAAATTAAGCTTACTAGACAGCCACGTCTTAGAGTGAGTTAATCTTTTAATCAAATTGCTTTTACTTTAATAGCTTGGTACAGATTACAGTGCTCTGGGTTATCCTGTCCTCTTAAGCTTCATATATACTTAAAGGCTATAAGGCAGTGAAGCAAAAGTGAACTCTAGTCGACTCCACTGCGGCCTCCAATCTGCTCACCCTATCAAATTTGCCCTCTTCATCTTCCCAGTCTTGTCCTTAATTCCCTTTTTTAAAATAGTTAAATTCTGCAGTTCATTATAATAATTTCACTATGTAGAATCTAACCTCCTTTGCCCCCTCCCAACTTTCCATTATCCTCAACTAGCAAAAGAATTCAGAATTTAGTTTGAATCCAAGTATTTGTCTACTCTACTCCTGTTGAGTGTTTGAAATAGAGAAAAACAAATAACCATGCTGTCTCTTTTTTTCCTTTTATGGTATAAAACCACAAGTGAACCCTCTCTGTTTATAGGCAACAATTCTCCATTCCCCTGCTGGACATCCTCTTGTTTCTGAGTTGACTATTCAATACCTTCTTCTGCCTCGAAGATCCACACAGCTTTAATCTTCTTCATTCTTAGAAAGAAACCCTTCTTTCTTTATTCATTGGGAGAACAGAAGCAATTAGAAGAAAATATGTACATTCTTCCACCACCAAATCTAACAACCTACTTGCCTCTGTGCTACATATTTTGTCTCCCCTTCTGTTACAATTCCTCTACCTGTACATTAAATCCTATTCTTTCTCTCCTATTCAAGACTTTCCTCCTGAAAATTCTTCTATCTCCCCTGCATTAGCAGTTTTCACCCATACTACTAAATCACTGTTAGTAGTATATAACATTCTGTGATAACTAAGGTTTAAAAAAATTCCCTTGACTCATTCCCCATTGGAGCTCCAATTCTTTTCTCCGCCATGCAATAAAACCCCTATAAGAGCTATCTTTACCCACTGTCTTCACTTCTTCCTTCTACTCTCTCTCCTCAGACTTCCCTGGGCAAGCACTTGTTCTCACAAGTGCTATAAAACAGTTCTAACAAGTCACTTGTCACCACCCTGTTACCAAATCCAGTGGTCAGTTCTCAGCCCTAATCATAACTTCTCACAGTTGATCACTCCTCCCCTTGTGAAACAGTTTCTACACTTTCTTCATATTCTCATGTTTTTCTACTGGATAACTGGCCACTCCTTTGGCTCCATATAGTTAGATTCTCTTTTTCTTCCTAAAATAAATACAGTGCCCAACCCTCATATCTTTGCTCTTTTCACTGTCTACTCACTCCCCAGGTGATTTCCTTTATTCCCAATGACTAATGATTTCCAAATTTATTTCTATATTTATAATCTTTCCTATAAACTTCAGACATCTGTATCCAATTATCACTAAATTTTTCTTTTGTCTCAATGTTTAGTGCGTATTTTTATACTTGACATAAATAAAACAAAACTCTTGATTCTTCCATTCCCATCTCTCTAGCCCTTATTTCAGTAAATTTCACCACCATTCACTTACTGTTTCTTGTAAACACATGGGAGTTATCACTGATTCTTTTTTTAAAGATTTTATTTATTTATCAGAGAGAGAGAGAGAGCAAGCTCGAGCAGGAGGGAGGAGGCAAAGGGAGAGGGAGAAACACACTCCCCCCTGAGCAGGGAGCCGACCAACCAACCAGGGCTCCATCCTCAAACCCTGAGATCATGACCTGAGTCAAAGGCAGATGCTTAACCAACTGAGCCACCCAGCTGCCCCTAAATGAGATTATTTTCTTAATTTCCTTTTTAATAGTTAATTGTTAGTTACCCTGATAGCAAATCCAGACAAATACACTAGAAGAAAACTAGGCCAATATTCTTATTCTTAATGAAGATAGATGCAAATATCTTCTATAGAAAACTAGCAAACAAAATTTCATAGCACATTAAAAGGATCATACACCATGACCATCTGGGATTTATCCCTGGAGTGCAAGAATGATTCAACATAAAGAGATCAATGTGACATACCATATTAACAGAATGAAGAGTAAAAACCACATGATCATCATAATAGATGCAAAAAAAAAAAACCACTTGATAAAACTCAGTACCTTTTCATGATAAAAACTCTTAACAAACTAGGTATAGAAGAAATTGGCTTCAACATAATAAAGGCCATATATAAAAGGCTCACAGGTAACATCATACTCAATGGTGAAAAATTAAAAGATTTTCCTCTAATATCAGGAAAAAGACAAGGATGCATGCTTTAGACACTTCTATTCAGCATAGGACTGGAACGATTAGAGAAATTAAGGCAAGAAAAAAAGAAATAAAGGGCATCCAAATTGGATAGGAAGTAAAATTATCTGTTTGTAAATGACATGATCTAATATATGGAAAATTCTAAAGACTCCACACATACTTTCTCTGTCTCTTTCTGTCTCTGTCTCTCTCTCTCTCACACACACACATACATTGTTAAAATGAATACATTCAGTGAAGTTACAGGATACAAAATCCTACCTTCTCCACATGACTTGGTGGGAAGTATCAGTACGTGAGCAGAAGGAGAAGAATAAACTTGGAGAATTTGTTTCCCTGGCTCCCTCCTTATGGGTTCACTGAGGGAAGGCTAATGATAGCTCCTGTCAGGTCACACTCTCCACACCACCCTCTCTGTTTTAGGTTTTTGATAACTGCTCTCTCCCCTCCCCACCTTTAGGCCTAGGAGTATAATATCCTCCTGCTCATAATAGCCCTGAGGTCCTGATCTTTCCCTTGTGATTTCCCTACAGGCTTCTCCCACCTTTGTAAAAAGCCCACTTATTTAACTGCTTCAGATGGTCCAAATGATATGTGTTTCTTGCCAGTAGCCAGACTATTCTATCTCATACTCAGATTCGACTCATCAGTAAATGCTATAATTTCCACTTCCAATGTATATTCCAAAGCATATTCCAAAGCTAACTAATTTTCACCACCTGCACTATCCTCACCTTAGTTTAAGCCACCTTAATTTCTCACCTACATTATAGCAACTGTTGAATACTTCTGCTTTCCCCACTCCATTCTATTCTCACAGCAGCCAGTACCATATTTTTTTAAAAGATTTTATTTTTTTTATTTATTCATTTGAGAGAGCGAGAATGAGAGAGAGAGAGAGAGAGCACATGAGCGGGGGAGGGTCAGAGGGAGAAGCAGACTCCCCGCTGAGCAGGGAGCCCGACGCGGGACTCGATCCCGGGACTCCAGGATCACGACCTGAGCCGAAGGCAGTCGCCCAACCAACTGAGCCACCCAGGTGCCCGCCAGTACCGTATTTTTAAAAAGTAAGTAAGAGGGGGCGTCTGGGTGGCTCAGTCGGTTAAGCGTCTGCCTTCAGCTCAGGTCATGATCTCAGGGTCCTGAGATGGAGCTCCACATCAGGCTCCCTGCTCAGCGGGGAGTCTGCTTCTCCCTCTCCCTCTGCCTGTCACCCCCCGACCCCGCTTGTGTACTCTCTCTCTCTGAAATAAATAAAATCTTTAAAAATATATAAAAAGTAAGATAATGCCATTACCCTGCTCACAAGCATCTAAAGGCTTTCCAGTACACATAGAATGAAATAAACATTAAAATTCCTTATGATGTTCAAAAAGGCTCTTCAGTTGGCCTTTGATTCTTCCAGTCCCATTGCTGACACTCTCCCTAATGTGTACTTATATTGCTTCAGTCACAGTGGCCTCCTCAAAGTTCCGTGAACATTCATATTGTGATAGTATTTTATTTTTTATGCTACTATTTTAAACATTTGCACTCAAATGTCATTCTGTAGAGAATGTTGTTATCTTAGATATTTGCAATGCTCCATTTCTCTTTGCATTCAGCCCTCTACTTAAATGTCATCCTGTAAAAAGACTTTCCCTGAATGCACTATCTAAAATAACAGCATGCAGTCTGTATCTACTTACACACCTTTATTTCTCTCCATAATATTCATCACTGCCTCATATGATGTATTGACTTGTCTACTATCACTTTTTTCTGCTATATTATATACTCCATGAGTGAAGGAATTACCACTCTTATTCACCACCTGTAATATCAGGACCTAGAACATTACATTGTGCATTGAAGCTCTAATAAATTTTTGGTGAATGAATGGGAATGGAAATAAACCAAACAGATCAATTAAATTAAAAGAAAACTTAAATGAAAAGCCAATTTATAGTTAAAATTTGCTTAATGAGCGTGTAGAAAAAAGGTCAGATTAATACAATAGCATCAGGTTAAAATGACCTGATTTAACCTCTAACACTGGAACTGTTCCATTGCATATGCCAGGCAATAAATAACAAAAAGAATAATAACATACCTATATTCAGAGCAAGCCATAAATACTACCAAGAATTTTTGAAGCTCCCTCTCTACCAGATTTTAACTTCCACCCCTCCTGTAAAGGTAATAATTACCCTGAAGTTTGAGTCAATTATTTCCTTGCCTTTTAAAATAGTTTTACTAGTATGAAAACTATAAGGATCTGCATAAAAATGAAATTATTGACTATTCTTTCACTTGTGTTTCCATTGATCATTCTGTTTTTAAGATTCATCCATGTTAATGTATTTAATTCATTAATCCTCACTTTTGTACATTATTCCATTATAGGAATATATGCTGATTTATTTATGCATGTTACTCTTGATGGGCTTTCAGGTGGTTTTCAAGTTGTTGTGCTGTTCTTTACAAATTGCTGTGAATATTCTTTTACGTGTCTTTCCATTACTACCACCTTGGAACCATTCTCTTTCTTTAGAAGACTTTATACTTCTATGTTTAATCAATTTTGCATTGATCTTGCAATTGCTCTGAGGGAAATCTTGTTTTCCTCATTCCGGCATTCTTAGTGGTTTACTGTAGCCCTTTGAAAATTTACTGACATACCTTAGATAATTCACTTGGAGAAGCTCTGAACTTAACACAGCAGTGCCAATTAACTGTCTCTGAAAAGCTGTTTTCTCTTCCTAAAAGGCCCCCCAAGAAGCCTCTGAAATATTCTGGGAAATATTTAAAATATTTTGATAGTTCTATGACATCACAAAATAAAATTTTCTTTCATTAAATCGTGTTGATGTTCCCTAAGTATCCTAAATTGAATTAACCGCAAATAAATACATAGAATCTCTGGTGGAAAAAGAAAAAGGTTGTGCTTCTATCTCAAATTGGTGAAGCAATTACTGATTTCAATGTCTACTTTAAACTGACTAGTTGATTTCAGCCTTGATTACACTGAGGGACTAAATTACTCTTCTAAGAAAGTCTGCCAGATATGGGGCGCCTGGGTGGCTCAGTTGGTTAAGCGACTGCCTTCGGCTCAGGTCATGATCCTGGAGTCCCTGGATCGAGTCCCGCATCGGGCTCCCTGCTCGGCAGGGAGCCTGCTTCTCCCTCTGCCCCTCCCCCCTCTCATGTGCTCTCTGTCTCTCTCATTCTCTGTCTCAAATAAATAAATAAAATCTTTAAAAAAAAAAAAAAAAGAAAGTCTGCCAGATGTAACAAATAAAAATACAGGACACACAGTTAAATTTGCATTGCAGATAAAAAAAAATGAGTATTTTTTGGTAGCTGTATGTCCATTGCAATATTTGGGATCTACTCATACTAAAAAGTATTTTTAAATCTAAAATGCAGTTAACTAGGCAATGTGTCTTTTATTGACGACATTTCTACCAATTAGAGCTGTCAAGGTTTCCCTAAAGTTGTTTGATTTGCTGAAGATATTTTTTGTACGTCATAAACTCACTAGCTTTGGGGACCTTAGCAATCCTTCATTGTGTGTGCCTATTTCTTCATTTCATACTGTACATCATGTTCAAGCAAAGCAATGTACATCACGTTCAAGCAAAGCACTGAGAGTCTTATGATAACAGTTCTGCCTAAAGAGTATCACTTTTGCTGATAGTTCTCTGAGAATATTTTCCCAAAGGGTAACGTGTTCCCATTTTCAAAAGAACAGAACGTACAGCCACTGACAAGTGTAAGATAGTTGCGGGGGTGGGGCTGAGGGCCTGGAAGAGGCTGAGCAGTCCTGAGATACCGCGAGATGCTAGTCGGGACAAAGTCTTCTGAACCTCACCAGCTCCCATACTTCCAACTGCTTCAGCCGGCTAATCCCCCTTCCGGCTTTGGCTTACCGCGTTAGCGTCTTGCCGCTAGGCCTAGCCAGTTTTCCCTGGTCTGTCCCCAGCCGGGCCGGGCCTCCTCCCTTCCTCCAACTTGTGGGGCTTTTTCCCACTCCAGACAGGCTACAGCAAGCGTCATTTAAGATGTCTGACAACGGGAGCGGCACAGATGGCCCACAAGACTTGGGAAGAAGCAGCCTGCCTAAGAGGCCTGAGGAGCAGTCTGAAGTGGATGCCGGGAGAGAGACATCTTCAGATACTGAACTGAGCTTGAATTTGACCAGAGATGGTGGCGTCCTCAGCCAGGCCAGCCCAGAAGGTCAAGGCACAGACGCAGAAAGTTCAGCCGAAAACACCAACTTTGAAAGCACGGAAGACTCGGACGGGTTCATCTGTGAGGAAAACCTATTCCCTTACCGCTCAGCAGAAGAGGAGGAGCTAGGAGCGGAAGAGGAGAGAGGAGCGGCCGCAGAACAGCCTCAGGTACGGTGCGATGAAGCTAACCGTGATCAGTATTTATCAGATGAGGATCGGGCCCTGGAGGACTGGGTGTCCTCCGAAACATCTACCCTGCCCCGCCCTCGCTGGCAAGTCCTTTCCGCTCTTCGAGAGCGGCAGCTGGGTTCCAGTGCCCGCTTTGTATATGAGGCCTGTGGGGCCAGAGTCTTTGTGCAGCGTTTCCACCTGCTCTATGAGCTTGAAGGCCATCATGGTTGCGTCAATACTGTGCACTTTAACCAGCGTGGCACCTGGCTGGCCAGTAGCAGTGATGACCTTAGAGTGATAGTGTGGGACTGGGCGCGTCGGCAGCCAGTACTGCAGTTTGCGAGTGGCCACAAAAATAATGTCTTCCAAGCCAAGTTCCTTCCCAATTGTGGTGATTCCACCATGGCCATGTGTGCCCGTGATGGGCAGGTACGCATAGCAGAGCTCTCTGCTCTACCACACTGTAAGAATACTAAGCGTGTGGCCCAGCACAGGGGAGCCTCCCATAAGTTGGCTCTGGAGCCAGACTCCCCTTTTAAGTTCCTAACTTCAGGTGAAGATGCAGTTGTTTTCGCCATTGACCTCAGACAAGGCCAGCCAGCTTCCAGAGTGGTGGTAACCAAAGAGAGGGAGAAGAAAGTGGGGCTGTATACAATCCATGTGAATCCTGCCAGTACTTACCAGTTTGCGGTGGGCGGAAGAGATCAGTTTGTAAGAATTTATGACCAAAGGAAAATTAATGAGAATGAGAATAATGGGGTACTCAAGAAATTCTGTCCTCATCACCTAGTCAACTGTGATTCCAAAGCAAACATCACCTGCCTTGTGTACAGCCACGATGGCACAGAGCTCCTGGCCAGTTATAATGATGAAGATATTTATCTCTTCAACTCCTTTGATGGAGATGGAGCCCAGTATGTTAAGAGATACAAGGGGCACAGAAATAATGCCACAATCAAAGGTGTCAATTTCTATGGCCCCAGAAGTGAGTTTGTGGTGAGCGGCAGTGATTGTGGGCACATCTTCCTCTGGGAAAAATCATCCCGCCAGATCGTTCAGTTCATGGAGGGAGACAAGGGAGGCACCATAAACTGTCTTGAGCCCCATCCTTACCTACCTGTGCTGGCGACCAGTGGCCTAGATCATGATGCCAAGATCTGGGCACCCACAGCTAAAGCAACCACTGAGCTGAGCGGGTTAAAGAATATGATTAAGAGAAACAAGCGAGAACGGGATGAAGATCGCATACACCACACTGACCTGTTTGACAGCCACATGCTTTGGTTCCTCATGCGTCACCTGACACAGAGAGGTCATCACCAGCACTGGGGAGCTCCTGGAGTTGGAGTCATGGATGCAGAGTCGGATGCTTCTTCCAGTACCTCCAGTTCATCTGAGGAGGAAGAGAACCAAGACCGTGTGCGGTGCTTTCCGTCCTGAAGGCCTCATGCCTGCTCCAGCTAGATGTCACCTCAGTAGGCTGGACTTGAACATTCAGTTTAACAATAAATTTGTTTTTGTTTTCTATCTATTTTCTACCATAAAAACCATCTTTTCCATCTCTTTACTCTCCCTTCTTTACATTCTTCCTCTCCCATTCCTTTCCTCTCACTTGGTTTCTTTATTCCTCTCTCTTTACCCATTATATCTCTGTGTAAGAAAATATGTAAGGTTTTTTGTTTTTTATTTTTGCCTCTTTTCATTTGTTTTCTTATGGCTCAGCTCTTATAGCTGACTTCTACAAGTTATGGTGAAAAAAGTAATAGCCTTATTGAATCTATCTTCTCATTTCTGACACCCTGAAAGCTACGACCTTTTTTCTTTCATCTCTAGCAGTTTAAGGTTAATTTCTTCAGTTGACTTGAAAATTTCAGAAATGTGTTTATTCTTTAAAAGTAAAGTAAAATAAAGCAAACCATGGTCTTGTTCCTTTAATGCGGACACTTGGCCACACACACACACACCAAAGTAAAATAAAGCAAATCATGGTCTTGTTCCTTTAACGCAGACACTTGGCCATACACACACACACACCCATGCGCATACACACACAGACTCTCTTTCACTCTCTCTCACAGAAAAGGAAAAGAGGAGAAAGGGTGCATAAATTCCTAACAAGATAATTCATGCTTCTGGAATAATTAGGGATTGTTGACACTTTCTCAATCCCTGTGTTAATATTGATTAATTTGAGCAGAGGCTGGTAAAAATTAAACTTCATCACATGACATTGTTTATTCTGCACTCTCAATTCTCTTGAAGTTTTATGGCAAGAGCTCCCACAGGATTGCCTTCCAGGAAGTCCTCTTGGGACAACCATCTCCTGTAAGATACCAGCCAGGAATATAAGAATGCCTAATATTTGAGAATATATATGTGAAATGACTTTAAGAATAACTTAATGTTGCAATAAAGAGTTGTTTATCCTTACAGATAACTGATACCATTGGAAGAAAATTTCCATTAGACATCCATGCATTGCTAAAAATTCTCTTCACTTGCTTATAAGAGGTTAAATAGCTTTTTTAAAATACCTTGTTTTAAGCCTTATTTAATGTAAATTTTGCATGCCGGATGTTCAATTAGTGTTCAATAAAAATAATACTCATTTTTGTTTTACATCTGTTACTTGTGTAAGTGAATGCAGAGGCCTTGCTTTACCCCCCAGACCCCTGCTTTCCTTTGATAATACTCCTTAAAATGGATATGATCTCTGGCCCCTTGAGAGCAAGTTGAGAAATTTACATAATGAAATTCGACTTTGGAATGGAAAATAACAACCAAATTTCCCGTTTACTGAGATTCAAAGTCAGGAACAACTGCCTGGGGGATCTGGGAGATTGGGGCAGCCCCTACCAAGGTTTGCTGTTAGGAAAGAACCTAAAGCCCCAAAAGAACCCAGTGAGTCTGAACTCTGTGGTTTAAAACAGGACATGAGAACAAAATTACAAACTAGCATCCCAAGTTTGGGGCAACCCTGCACAATTGGGTGAGATGTATCCTAGCAACATCAACAAAACATTAAAAAACACTTTTGGAATTTCTAGTGACACTGGGTGACAGAACAATGACAAGAGCAGATTATCCAGTTTTTTTTCTTTTTTTTTTTTAATTTTATTTATTTATTTGACAGAGAGCAGCAGAGGGAGAGGGAGAAGCAGACCCCTCTGAGCAGGGAGCCCCATGTGGGACTTGATCCCGGGACCATGACCCAAGCCAAAGGCAGATGCTTAACCGACAGAGCCACCCAGGCGCCCCAGTTTTTTTTTTTTTTTTTTTTTCACCTGCTGTTTGGAAGCAGTTCTGAGTGTGGGGGTGGTACTGTGAACTGAAACTTTCTTCAGAGTTTCCTGCATGGTTGATTTTTTTTTTTTTTTGAGATTCATTTCATTTTATTTTAGATAAAGAGGGAACAGGCGCATGGACACATGAGCAGGGGGTGGGGGGAGGGGCAGATAGAATCTCAAGTAGACTCCCCACTAAGCATGGAGCTTGCTGTGGGGTTCAGTCCCATGACCCCTGAGATCGTGACCTGAGCTGAAACCAAGAATCTGATGTTCAACTGACTGAGCCACCCAGGTGCCCCAGTTCTGAGATTTCTTGTGCTACATGAGACATTTGAGAGATTTGGAAGGCAAAGGTAAAGTAGTAGCTATATATTTTTTTAAAGATATTTTTTTTTTTAAAGATTTTGTTTACTTATTTGACAGAGAGAGACACAGTGAGAGCAGGAACACAAACAGGGGGAGTGGGAGAGGGAGAAGCAGGCTTCCTGTGGAGGAGGGAGCCCGATGCAGGGCTCGATCCCAGGACCCTGGGATCATGACCTGAGCCAAAGGCAGATATGTAACTGATGGAGCCACCCAGGCGTCCCAGTAGCTATATTTTTTTAATGCTCAGAAAGTAGAGGAAGGGGTACATTGTCACTGATCTGCTGGCTAACTTTACTGTGAAGCAGCTGGGCCTACAGCTATACCAGCTTCCCCTCATATCTCTCAGCATCACCAGTTCCATAAAAAAGAGAGACTACTTCTGCAGGGCACTTACTCATCAAAGTTGGAGGTTTGGAGGTAGTGAAAGAGCAACATAGGTTCCAGTCTGTCCTCGTAAGTTCCACCTACTCCTCATGGATTCCTATCTATCCTTGTTTCCCCCTATTTTACACCCATCTCTTCTTTCTGAATGCTGTCTGACTTTAGGCTCCAGCACCTGAAGTAGACAAAAACCTTATGAAGACTGCTTAACCAGCTTTCACAATTACATAATATGAGGTCTCTATTATATAAGTCACTTGTTATCTGTGTATCACCCTCCCCCCAGTGTTTCTGTTTCACTGTTTGAACTGTGATGAGTGCAAATACCCCCACCTGTTTTGGACTGAGTAAGTCTCTAGATTACTTAAACAATTTGCCATTTGGAGGAGTAAAAGTCCTCCCAAAGAGAGAGGTTGGATTTGAATAAGATAGATGATAGATAGATAGATGATAGATAGATAGATAGATAGATGATAGATAGATAAAAGGGACTCAAATAATTAATTTGAAAAATAAAGTTATGATTATAGGTGAAAGCCAAGCAGGTAAAGTCCCAGAAAATGGAAGTAATTGTTACAGTTTTAATTTATGCAAACATTGGTCCTATTGATGTATAGAAGAGAGCAATACAATATCACTACCAGCCTTCCATGAGATGGCAGGCAAAGCTAACAATTCTATCAAATAAGCAGGCAAAACTGCACCTTTAAATTTAAATTTTCAACACCAATTATTTTCATTCCAATATGGAATTTCTACAGGACAGTTCTGTGTAAGCCCTCATGGCCTTTATGCAGTATTATAATTGTCTCCTAATTATGCACAGAATTTAACTGCATAAAATTGTGACAGATGCCAAACTATACTTTTAAAAAGACATCTTCTGGCAGCCATTCCTTAAAAAGACAGGTGTGGAAAAGAATAGACATGAAAAAAATATAATGGAGCCTTATTGCTAAAAGGCAGGCCAAAAAATTTGGGTGAATTTTGTTAGTCCAACAGCAACCTTCAGCAGTGCTCATTCTACCATGTTGTGAGCCAAAAGCATAATGCATAAAGTTACAATAGACTGGATCTTAGCCATCCTGTGATCAACTTCTATGAACTTCACTATCTTAATTTATTTCTACTTCAGTCTCTTCAACAGTAAATTGAGAGGTTTAGATTTCTATATTTAGTTTTCAGAGCCTTCTGGAGCACTTAATATATATTCCTTTACTGCATAGTGCAAGTTCAGAGATGGATGTATGACAGTTCAGTTTCACAAGGAGCTTAGTACAGTAATGCCGTGTTCTAGGGAGAACTAGAGGTTTTTGAATGTTTTCATTGGGAAGGGGGGTAGACAGTTTCCTATCCTGCTGCTTTATTCAAAGTATAATGTTTATTTTCCTTCCTAGCTTTGGCAGCTTCTTTATCTCTAACTCTGTTATATAAGCAACCACCTATGGAAATTAGACACACATATGCTATCAAGTATAGTCAAGTGTAATTTCTCAATTTTTCTTCAGGAAAAAAAGTATATTAAAATGAAGTACAGGAAACTTAAGTTCAGAGAAGTTAACCTTCCAAAGTCATTGAGTTAAGAAGATACGGAGTAGGGACTCAAATAGAATTTACAACTAAATTAATCCAACTTAATAATGGTGCATAGTGTCATTGTTTTGGTGCATGGTGATTTGGTTTGGTTGACAACAGAAATTGAGAACCCACATCTCAAGATTCTTTCATGACATTTAAGAGTCTCCTTTTATCTCTTAAGATGGCCATGGTCTCACTTTGGACTTTTGTCAGCTATATGGTAGTTGTATTGGCAACTCAAACCCCTGAAATTAAATTGTAGGTCACTGAGGAAAACAAAACAACAACAATGATGAACCAAAGAAAAACAAAAACTAAAATACAAAATAGAAAAATAGTACATGCAGGAGTAGGGATAGTACTTCTAGCCTCTGCTACACATTGATCAGGACGACATTAGCTAAAAAGGTTGTTGCTCATGAATCTCTGTCTAGAATCAAATTCAAATCACAGCCAAGTATGCATGATTGGTTCTTTTGATTATTCTTTAAAAAGCTGTAACAACCCAGATATTCTAGAAACTCTCTTCCTCAACTGACAGGTATGACCAACACTGTGAAGGACTGAGACTCATGATAGGTAACCATAAGATCTTCAATCAAATGAAAAAGCCTCTTTTCTACAGTGAGTTGCTCTCTAAGTAAGAGACAGGATTTGGGCCTTAGGTGTTACGCTCTTAAGACTAATAAATGATAACTGATAGTCACCCTCATAAACATTTTTTTTAAAAGCTTGCATTATGAATTCTTGGTGAATAAAAGATACCTGTAATTTTTAAAAAAATGTCTTTAGAAATATGGAAATACACTTACTTTAACATCATCAGATAGCACCAAATATTTTTTGGGAAAGATTTTTTTTGCACATGCTTTCTCATAGTAGTTTCCTCTCCAAAAACATCTCTGTAGAATTTTAGGGTGATGGAACTACTCTGTATGGTACTGGACTGGTGGATATATGATTCAATGTATTTGTCAAAATTCATAGAATTGTACATCACAAAGAGTAAACTTTAACATATGCAAACTAAAAGAATTTCAACCAGAATGTCAGGAAATCTCAGAATGTAATACACACTATGACAAATGAATCTAACTCTATTACAAATTTATGACATAACCTCACTGAAGCAGGTGGGAGAAAAGAAGCTGGCTAAATAACTTTGTCAAAATTAAAGACAAAAAGAACCATACATAAAAACTGTACTCCAGCTGGCAAATTTGTTTCTCATGATGATTCAGATTAAGTAATAATTCTCAACCTACTTTACAGATATATCTCATGTTTAATAAGCAAGTACATGGATGGTGAGAACTAGGTTTCTTACTATCAGACAGGGCAATTATAGATAAGCAAGGAGGGAAGGCTAGATGAACTCTGTGGTACTGAATTCAAGTTGGGAGATACCAGTATGAATTCACAATTAGGTTACCATAATATATATACAGATGGATAAATGCTGAAATAATTACAGAAATGTATGTATACATGGGTTATTATACTGCTACATATTTCATAGCTCTCTCCACTGAAAGGCCTTGGGACCCTTGACAGCCCTGTAGTAAAGAGCACCACCAGCACCTGGCTCTTGATTTCTAAAACCATTTTACAATGAAAGGAACCAGAAATCCTTGGGGAAATGTCTGATTCCAATGCTAGGGCAGGGAATATACAAGATAACCCTGGAACATCCTGTAGTGCTGGACAGCAAGGAAGTGGGATGAGGGTATGTCAAAATTGCACAATAAATAATGGAGTTCCCAATGGCCAAAGCTAGAAGAGTTTGATTTAAAAAATAGTAATGTGGTATTACATTATGACCTAAAGTATAAGACAAATATTCATGAGTCCATCCTGATATAAAAAAATAAATAAATAATTTGGGGATAAGGGATAAATCTCCCTAAAGAATAATTCCAAATAGCATAAATAGAGGTGGAGTTTGATTTCCCTCCCTCTTCTAAGTATCTTGCATCCAAAAGAACAGATTATAAAAAAAGAAAAAGGAGTAACTTTATAGTAAATAAATCCTACAAACACCACTTAAACAAGTGATGCTAGCTAATATCACCAGTGATAAAGTCACATCAATATCATATGCCTCCAATATGATACAGGAAGGGCATTCACCTCCATGGTTGTTCTTCCCCAGAACCCATAGCTTCAGTCTAGCCATGAGGAAAATATCAGACAACCCCAAATTAAGGAACATTCTACAAAATACTTGGCCAGTACTCTTAAAAAATTTCAAGGTCACAGGAAACAAGAAAAGGCTGAGAAACCAGAGAAGTCTAAGGAGACTTGGTGACTAAATGCATTGTGGTATCCTAGATAGGATCCTGTAACAGAAAAAGGATATTAGTGGACAAAGTTGGGAAAATCTGAATAAAGTCTGCAGTTTACTTAATAGTCATAAACCAATGTTGGTTTCTTAGATTTAACAAATAGACTAAGGTAAGACGTTAACATTAGGGGAAACTGAGTGAGGGGTATGTGGGAACTCTCTGTATTAACTTTGGAACTCTTTTTTTCTATAAATCTAAAATTATTTCAAAATAATAAAAAAATTAAATATCAAAAAATCCATGGAAAATTATCTAACCTTAGTAGCCATAATAATTGTGGTAATGTTTATCATATCAGCAGAAATAATTCAGTTCCCTTAATTTTTGAAGTCTCTGCTTATTTTGTGATTCATGCTGATTAACTTTCATTACTTGTGACCTTTTGAAAATGTTCTTTCTTTCATCATTTCTCTATTTTTTTCAATGATATGCTTCTGGTAAGTTGCTACTAATAAAAGTGCAATAAAAAGTGTAAATTGAAATAAAGATGAAATTTTAAAGGACAACGTTTAGTAAATTCTTAAAAGAAAGAAATTTTCTTAAAGAGAGACATTTTACCAAACTCAGTTGTAAAGTACTTAGTATTTAGGAACTGCACAAAAATGCATGCATAGCTGAGTTCTTTAAACCACTGATAAATTAATAGGAAACTTATCTCTTCAGTAAGTAAAATTTTATGGACATCTTTAGAACAGAGGTGGAATGGAAGCCAGATTTGCATTGGTTGAAGGTATACAGGAGGAGAGCAAGTAAGATAGTGAGTATAGGCAAGTCTTTCCAGAACTTTTGCTATGAAGAGGAAAAGAAAAATGGAGTGATAGCTGGAATAAGATGTATATTTAAAGGATCATTGTTACACTTTATTTTTAAGATGAAGGATAGTAGAAAAATTTATATTGACAATAAAACATGAGAAAGAAATGAATGATGTGGGAAATTGTGGATTTCAAGCCCTGGAGGAGATGTTACCTAGAAACAAGTGGAGGAATGCCCTTTCCTAGAATCAGACCATATGGTATGAATTCGGTCAAAAAAATTGACAGGTTTGGGGGTAGGAAGGGGTGGGGGAGTCTGATGTTATTGCTTTGACTCTCTGCCCTATAAAATATGAGGTAAGGGGGGAGTCTGATGTTATTGCTTTGACTCTCTGCCCTATAAAATATGAGGTAAGGCCATCAGTTTAGACTCCTGAGGAGGGAATTTTGTAGTTCTGAAAAGAGAGAAGACAACTGAACTTAATTTTCTGAGAAAGGAGGGAAATAAACTTCCTAGGGAAATATAATTTTTTCAAGGAATTTAGAATTTTTTTTTAAAGATTTTATTTATTTATTTGACAGACAGAGACAGAGCGAGAGAGGGAATACAAGCAGGGGGAGTAGGAGAGGGAGAAGCAGGCTTCCCGCCGAGCAGGGAGCCCGATGCGGGGCTCGATCCCAGGACTCTGGGATCATGACCCGAGCCGAAGGCAGACGCTTAACGACTGAGCCAGCCACCCAGGCGCCCCGGAATTTAGAATTTTTGAATAAAAATATAACTAAAGAAATTTTCCTTGGCCATCACATTAACGGCATTTATTTGAAATTCAAATGTAGCTTGGAAGTACATAAAAAATGATGTGTGGCAAAACCTTACTCCACTGAAGACAAAGGAGGTGCCTCCATCTCATTTAGATAACAGGCATTATCATGGCATCCATGATTTCTGTGCAATGTCAAACTGACTTGATTTAAGATCCAAACTGAAATTTGTACTTTCCATCAAAATGCTTATAAAACTTTTTCTTGATTATACCAACATATGTACATAGAGTGCTTACAACTTCAGTGCCACATAAATCTAGGCACTTCCTAGAGTTATCAAGTAAGAAGCCTTCTGCAGAATACCACAGCAGAGAGCCATGTTCTACTACCTTTTAATTTTTTAATTTTATTCATTTTTTAATTTTTTTAAAGATTTACTTATTTGAGAGAGAGAGTGCACATGCACTAGTTGGGGGGAGGACTGAGGGAGAGAGAGAGAAATCCTCAAGCAGTTTCCCTGCTGAGTGCAGAGCCTGACGTGGGGCTCGGCGGAAGGATGCTGAGATCATGACCTGAGCCAAAAATCAAGAGTTGTACACCTAACTGACTGAGTCACCCCAGCGCCCCTCTACTACCTTTTTAGAACCACAGTTTCTAAAACCTGGACTAAAACTTGAGAGACCTCTGCAATGAGTATTAGAAGTCCAGAAATGAGAAAACAACCATACCAACATAGTCAACACAATGTACAAAGAATAAAATCAGTGAAACAGTTCCCTCAATTTCTAAGTGAGTACAGACAGGTTTTAAAATACAGAATGGGTTCTAATGGGATTGTCATTAAAGGCTGAAATTGTCCATTGAAATCAGAAGCCACTTTAGGGCAATTGCTATATTACAGCGAAGACAATAAGCTATTTACTCTTAAGTGAGTGCAGGAGTCACATAGAAGCTTTTTGTAAATGGTCACTTTGATAAACTCTCATATTAGTTCTAATTATTAATGAGATGCTCTCAGATTGTCTATATGTGCTATCATATCATCAACAATCAGTCTTCAATGTATTTTGCACTACTTTTACTTTTTATTTCTCCTTCACTGCTTCTGGCATTTGCTGGGATCTCCTAAGCAAAGCTGAATGAATAGGGATATTGGGGCACATCTGTGTTTGTTCCATTAACGAAAATGTTTCTAATCTGTACTCATAGGATTTCTTTCATTCTTGGCATATATTTGGGCCTCAACTCTTTTTTCTTATTTATGTTTGCCAATTTTTAATATATTTTACCAATCTTTTCACCATGTCATGTTTTGGTTTTAGTGTAGGTGAGATTACTGGTATTTGTTTGAATGGTTTATCTTCTACCTAATTAATTTCTGTACTTATACATACTTTATTTCAATTTATTTGGGTTTTTGTTTTTCTTTTTTTTCTTCTTAAAGAGAAAATTTTGTTCCTTATTTTCATTTCGATTTTTCATATCAAATCCACTTAACTCTATAAAATTTCTTCTGAGTATGATTTAAAACACTTCCCATAGGTTTTTAAAAAGACTTTATTTATGTATTTATTTCAGAGAGAGAGAGTGTGCAAGCAGGGGTAGGGAGAGGGACAAGCAAACTCCATGCTGAGCCCGGAGTCTAACCTGGGACTCGATCTTATGACCCTGAGATCATGACCTGAGCTGAAATCAAGAGTTGGATGCTGAACCTACTGAGCCACCCTAGCCCCGCCGTAGGTTTTCATAAATAGTGTCCTCATTCTTTCCTAAATAGCATGTGATGTTAGCTATGATTTTCTCATTAAAACAAAACTAAAAGCTAAACTAAACAAAAACTACTACTTTTAGTTATTTTATTATGATGATTAAGAAGTAATACATTTTCATGATCAAATATCCAAACAATGGAGAACAGTATAAAGTAAAATGAATTCCCCACGTCTTCATACTCTGTTATTGGAGGTAAGTATTATTAACAATTTCTTCAATCTTTTTGCAAAACACACTTTATGCATATAAGAGCACATGTATCTTCTTTTACACAAAAGGGGTCTAAATTAGTTATCCATCACTGTGAAACACATTAGCCCAAAATTTAGTGGCTTAAAACAGCTAACTTATTTTTATTTCACATCTTCTGTGCATTAGGAATCTGCACTTGACTTAACTGGATCACCTAACTCAGAGTATCCCACAAGGCTTCAATTAAGGTGTCAGCCAGGACTGCAGTCATCTCAAAGCTCAAGTGGGAGAGGAACAATGCTTCTGAGGCCACTCATGTGTCTCTTCGCTGGCCTTTAGTCCTTGCTAGCTATTGGTCGGAGACAACAATTTCTTGTCAAGTGGGCCTTTCCACAGGGCAGCTTACAACAAGGTAGCTGACTTCCCTCAGAGAAAACAAGTGAGTGCAGAAGGGTGCAAAAAAGATACTACAGTCTTGTAACCTGATCTCTGTTACCTCTGCTACATTCTATTCACCAAAGTGAATCACTAAACCCAACCCACTTTCAGGGTTTTTTTATTTATTTGAAAGAGAGAGAGAGCACGAGATGGGGGAGGGTCAGAGGGAGAAGCAGATTCCCCACTGAGTAGGGAGCCAGATGCGGGACTTGATCCTGGAGCCAAAGGCAGTCGCTTAAACAACTGAGCCACCTAGGTGCCCCCAACCCACTTTCAAAGGATAATACCAGGAAGAGGGAATCATTGAAGGCAGTTTTAGACACTGCTTACCTCAGGATCATATTATGCCTTTATTCCCTCAAAAATATTTTTTACACCCTTTCATGTTTTTACTTATCTAATGCTTTTCAATCACTGCCAGCATGATGGGGGGGAAACCATTAAACAAGCAAACAATCAAAAAATAAATACATAAATAAAGAAACAAACACATAAGTGAGAACTCAATTTAGTAAATATATTTAAGTATGACTACTAAACGTATGTGAAAAGTTTATGGTTATTAGCAGACCCCTCAATGTTGTAAACTCATTCATATGTGGCCAAGTATTAAAATGGACTAGCAAGATTCTCTTGAGGATGGAATCCAGGATCACAGAGAAAAATAGATAAGAGAGGGGTGCCTGGGTGACTCAGTCGTTAAGCATCTGCCTTTGGCTCAGGTCATGATCCCAGGGTCCTGGGATCCAGCCCCGCATCGGGCTCCTTGCTCAGCAGGGAGCCTGCTTCTCCCTCTGCCACTTCCCCTGCTTGTGTTCCTGCTCTCGCTATCTCTCTCTGTCAAATAAATAAATAAAATCTTTAAAAAAATAGATAAGAGAATTCCTCCTGGGAAAGCAGAAGGGTCTAAATGGAAAGTCAGTGGTCAGAAGTGTAGAACAGACTTAGAAGGCATTGGTCTTCCTTTTTACACAAAATATTGGAAATCATAATGGGGCAAATTCTCCTGTTCTCTAATTCCCTAGCTCAAGCTGGGAGATGAGGACTTAGACGAGGGAGAATATAGGTTCAAAAGGCAGCTTCTACTGTACTGCATCAAACAATCACCTTATTGGTTTTTCCAGGGCTTTTCCCTGGTCCCTATCAACTCTTTGCAGTCATGGAGCACCACTGGATTAGTTTTAATCATTTGTAGTATTCTTCCTTGTACATATGATCTAGGTCACCTTATGCCTTCCAGTATTCCTTTACTGACTTTGTTCCAACATGGGCACTCCATATATTTTCCAACAGAATTGTAGATTTTCTGGGTAATTTTTGTACATTATTTTCTTATCCATAATATTTTCAAAGTGACCAATAGATCCATATTATAACATTTCTCTAGTTTGCTATACCATCATTGCAAATCCTTTCCTCCATAGAATAACTAGCATGAGAGGCTGAAGACTTCTTATCTTTCATGGAGTAACCATTCATATTTTTATCTCTTTCTGGGGTTTTTAGAAGTTTCATGATTAGCAATGCTATCACTTTAAATAGTGAAATTCTACATACTTCTAGCCACTGCCCTTCTCCAAGAGCTCATCAAGATACTTTGAAATCCCACCATCCCTTCATCAAAATAGCCCAAGATATACAAATGATACACTTGATTTAGGTTTTTTAATTTTATGAATAACTTTTTCCTATTATGATTTCTTAATGAAGAAAATATTTATAAACCTAAGGTATGTTATGGTAAAAAATAGGCATAACCCTTCCTTACTATTGTTAAGTAGGGAACTGCAGTAGGAGCTGGAAAGAGAAAATAGGTTAGCATTTGCTCTATATAGATCATTTGGCTTCAGTGTGCCCAATAACAGATTAGATTTACTAATTATGAGATAACTAAATGAGAATCTTCGCTTGGTGTTTTGTCAGTTTGGAGTCTCTTTTTACTGATTATAGCATCATGGTCAAAAGAACAAGCTATAATTATTTTTTAACTTTTATTTATTTATTTTAGAGAGAGAGTATGCATGCATGAGTGGGGGAAGGGGCAGAGGGAGAGAATCTTCAAGCAAACTCCCTGGTGAGTGCGGAACCCAAGGTGGGGCTCATTTCCATGACCCATGAGATCACGAGCCATGGGATCATGACCTGAGATGAAACCAAGGATTGGACATTTAACTGACTGAGCCACCCAGATGCCCCAAGCTAAAGCTATTTTTAGAAAAGACAACTATGTGAGGATATTTAATATGTAAAAAATGAAACATAAAATTACCTCTTAAGTATAAAATGAGAGGAGTGAACCAAGTGGAAGCAGGTCAAAAAAGTGAGATAGATCTCTTGTATCACTACAAACAAGAAACATGTCAGAAAGAGTATTGAATTTGTTTGGGGCTCTAAAAAATTACTTGAAGTGGCCGAGGCTGGGCATCCCATGTTTAGAAAGTTCTGGGGAACTTTGATTTCCTAGATTAGTTACAATGAGCGAGCTGCTGAGTTTGTGGCAGTTCACCCTGAGGCATCATCCTTATTTAAAGACCTTAAGAAGATGTTTGAAAAAAGAAGAGGATAATGCAGAAGAATTGAAATTCTTAGAGAGTTACAGTGTTCAGATGTTAGGAAACCTGCTGAGTCTTATAGCCTTCGGCAAGGTTGCATCCTCTGTTTTTGAGGCTGATAGAAGTTCCCTGAAGAACTTCAGAAGATCATGTGGAAGAAGGTTGTTGGTGTCTATAAATAATGGCCTTTTGGAATAAACGTCCATACATACTTTCATTACACAGGACAAAAGACATCTCAGGTCATGCTGTACTCCAAAATTTCTTACTTGGTTTCTTGGCAAAATATTGAAGATACTAAACTTAATTGCCTTCAGAAGTATCATTCACAAAAAGTCATTCTTTTAAAAATATATCAAAATATTTATAAGATTGATAAAAACTTACTTTAAGGAAATCTTCATCCCCTCATAAAATTATTATTTCTTTGAGTGATTTTATGATAAATAAAAAAAATCACTATCTCATTTCAAGTACCTCTTCTGGCCTAATTATGGGTAGCTGCTTTTCTCATATAATTAATAAAAATGAGATTTCAGATTTATTAGATCATGCATTCTAAAAAACTTCCTAGGAAAATTAGAAGCCATTCTAATAATGACTATACTGAATATCGGCAGAAATCTGTTCCTGCTCTTAATTATTAAACTAGGTCATAAACAAGCCAATTTGTGGTAGATACATAGAAAAATATAAACTATAGCTAAGGGTTTTAACTATTACAAAAACTTTTAATTGTGGAAACAAAATATCTGCTAAGTCTATGGAAAGGAAGTGCTATTACCCTCTCCCCTTGATTCACTGTCCAGTTGGTGCCCAAGAATGATAGCTAAGCATGATCTTAACTTTAATACAAGTTTCCACTCCAAACAGGCTTCAGCGAAATTGTTATTTTAGAATAAATTTACAGAAACAGCATCTTTAGGCACAATGATATATAAAAGATAAGGTTTTTGTTGTCCCTAAGTTGCCCTTCATGCATTTGTTTCAGTTTTGACTCCCATCCACAATTAAACCTAATACTATAAACAAGAAAACCTATTTTGAAACTTTTCTTACAATAGTTACTCTTTTTATTCCTTTGTTTCTGATACTTTCATAATAGCCAAAATATATTATTTCAATGGATTTTAAACAATGAAGAGTCTATACTATGAAGTGAGAAAAATGAGGATTGCTCTTCTCTTTCAGTCATCCTATATATGCTCTTTTGGAGTTATTAATGATTCCCAGAAAGAGACAGAGAGAAAAAGACAGATGGTAGGGAGGGAAAGGAGGGACTGAGAGAAGAGGGAGGGAAGGAAGGAAGGAAGGAAGGAAGGAAGGAAGGAAGGAAGGAAGGAAGGAAGGAAGGAAGGAAGGAAGGAAGGAAGGAAGGAAGGAAAGTAGGTAGGTAGGTAGGTTATAACTCTAAAAAGAACTTCATCCCAGTATCTTGCATAGCCAAAGAATATTTTTTCCCCAGGGCCATAACCATAATGTGCAAATGGTACCTTTGATTTTCTAAACAAATCTGTTTACTGACATAGCACACCAGTTTGTTCTTATGCAAGGAACTGTAGTCCATAGAATCCATGCTCTCTCATATATTTAACTACGAGATTTAGGCAAGAAAGTACTGAACATACCTTGTCTGAGATAGAAGTGAATGTCATATCATAGGATATTCTCAGAGATGAATTCATCAAATAACATCCTCTGTCTTTCTCTACAAAGACTTTTCCAGATGGCACCTTTACCCACAGTCTCAAAATAAGAGAAGCTATCTGAGCTATTTTAGTTATTGATTGCAATTAGATGTTGGTAAGAGAAACCCAAAATATCAGGGGCTTAAACAAAATGCAAGTTTGTTTCCTCTTACTTACAAGTCCAAAGATGAGCAGTTCATGGACATTATAAAGGTTACATGATGTCCTTAATATCCCAGGGGACTCCTACCTACTTTTATGCCTTGCCATTTATATCATGGTGGAGAGATTCTCTATGAAACTTTAATAAGCAATTGTGTTCCAGGCATGAAGGGCAAAGCAGGGGAAGCAAGAAGAGAAAACATCTATGTCGAGAATCAAAATCTTTCCAGAAGTGCCTAGCCAACTTCTTACATCTCATTACCTCCCCAAATGTAAGTGACCTTGGTAATTTATGTATTTTAGCTGATCCTAGGTCACATGTAACCTACAGAGTTTCTATTAGTAAGGAGAAAGGAAAGAGAAGAACAGATATTGGGTAGATTTCCTGCTACAAGAGTGCCAAGAGTGTTTCATAAAGCAAGGAATTGTGACACCAAAATGGAAGTTGATTCGAGTCAGTTAAGACGCCAGTTGTGTGGAGGAAGTCAAGCTGCTATAGAGAGAATGATTCACTTCAGAAGAGAGCTACAAGCCATGAGTGAACAGCTGAGGAGAGAATGTGGCAAGAACACGGCAAATAAAAAAATGTTGAAGGATGCATTCAGTTTACTTGCTTATTCAGATCCTTGGAACAGCCCAGTTGGAAATCAGCTTGACCCAATTCAGAGAGAACCTGTGTGCTCAACTCTTAGCAGTGCAATATTAGAAACCCACAATCTGCCAAAGCAACCTCCACTTGCCCTAGCAATGGGACAGGCCACACAATGTCTAGGACTGATGGCTCGATCAGGAATCGGATCCTGGGCATTTGCCACAGTTGAAGACTGTCTACATTAGCTATGCATTTAAGGAGCTCACACATATACTGTGGTGTATAGTCAACATGGAAGTTGATAATTTATATATTTTAGCTGATCCTATGGTCACATGTAACCTACAGAGTTTCTATTAGTAAGGAGAAAGGAAAGGAAAGAACAGATATTGGGTAGATTTCCTGCTACAAGAGTGCCGAGAGTGTTTCATAAAGCAAGGAATTCCCAACAGTGCCAAGGACAGCTGAAAAATCAAGTAAGTTAAAAGTGAAGGAATATCCATTAACTTTAAGAACCATAAAGTTATTAGTGACCATGGCAAGGAAAGGTTCAATGATTGATGCAGAAGTCAAAAGGAGTGAGGTAAGGCTAGCACTAAGAGGTGGACAAGTAAAGACAAGCATTCTTAAGTAAAAACAGATTTTAAAAAAGAATAATTTTATAGACTGCACATATGCTCAAGGGAATTTTGGAGGGTGATGAGAATGTTTCTGGATTGTGGTGCTGGTTGCACACATTCATAAATTCACTAAAAATATCACTGAATTGACACAACCTATGCATTTTATGATACGTAAATTATATTTCAATAAAACCTAAAAATAAAACTAATGATAATAACCTTCATAGAAATTTGGCTGTGAAGGAAACAAGAAAGATGTGGCATTTTTCCCCAAACCAAACTCTTGGTTTCATTGTTTTTAAAGATTTATTTACTTGAGAGAGAGAGAGAGAGAGCGTGCTTGCAAGCACTTGAGGGGTGGGGGGTGGGAGGGGAGGTGCAGACGGGGAGGGAGAGGGACAACCCAACTCCACACTGAGCACGGAGCCCACTCAGGGTTGGATCTCACAGCCCTGAGATCATAACCTGAGCTGAAATCAAGAGTGGGACACTTAACCTACTGAGTTACCCAGGTGCCCCAATTTGGTTTCATTTTTATTTTGTTTTTGGGTGGGAGGTGGGGGACAGGCAGTTTTTATCAAAATCTAAGTTACTTTGAAGAAATGAGAATTTTGTTTCTTTTTGTCAGAGAATAAAAAAAGGAAATACAAAACATTATAGAGCAAAAACTTATAAAGGTATGTGATGTAAGCTTTGAAAAACCTTTCTCTACTTGGTCTGCCGTCACTATTTCCCAAAGGTCAATGATCTTATCAGCCTGGTGTTTTATCTTTTTAAAGTTATATGTATATAAAACATATACAAAGGTGGGTCCAGGTTAAGTGGAGCCTAAAGTCTATATAATACAATGGCTTTATTAAGAAAAACAATACAAAATTATATATTTATAATTAGGTTCAAAAGTGTTTATATATTTTTTTAATATTTAAATTCCAATTAGTTATTATACAATGTAATATTAGTTTCAGGTGTACAATATAGTGATTCAACATTTCCATACAACACCCGATGCTCATCACAAGTGCACTCCTTAATCTCCATCACCTATTTAACTCATTCCCCCACCCACCTCCCCTCTGGTAACCATGTTTGTTCTCTATAGTTAAGAATCTGTATTTTTCAGTCATAAAAAAGAATGAGATCTTGCCATTTGCAATGATATTGATGGAGCTACAGAATATTATGCTAAGCGAAATAAGTCACTCAGAGAAAGACAAATACCATATGACTTCACTCATATATGGAATTTAAGAAACAAAACAAATGAGCAAAGGAAAAAAACAAGAGACAAAAGTGTATATATTTTTTTAATGAAAAGAGAAATCACAAGGGATTTCTGGAGCCTTAACAATTCAGATTCATTTCTTTTGAGGTCACTTTAGACAGTTTTGTAGAAATGCTTATAGAGAAATGCTTTCTGTACAAACTAGTTCCCAGAATGTACTACAACTCCAAGCACTCCTACAAACTTAGGGACTTGTGCAAGAGAGAGACCCTGAAGCTTAAGCTTCATAACTCTCAGAAAATCTGCCACTGAGTATATATAGTGTGGGTAGCCCGTGTATAGAGCTTAGTTGTGCAAAAAATACAATTCTTTTTATTTTCTCATTTCTACTTTATTTTTTGAAGATCTCTGTTCTACTGGAGTAGTGGAAAGTTGTTCTCAGTCAGGTGGGGTTTTATCCTTTTTCTTAGAGATTTGGTCAAAGTTCCTGGAGACTTAAAGGTACAAGGGAATGAGAACAGACACTTCTTGGTGAGGCCATTGAAGAACCAGGGTGTCTACACCCATTGTATAGTCATTTTTTATCCTTGGTTCTTTCTTTCCCAGGGCTTGGCCCCCCTCTCTTGGATACATACTCCAATACTTAGGCTCTTATCTAGGAGGTTATCTCCAAAACAGCTCATACAAGTTGTTTATAACCAACATATGTACCTGATATGTCCACAGCAGACCAGTACTGGTCATTCTCTATTTTGAATACCACTCTATTATTTTCTCCCCACCTCCCAAACTTGTCATATATTCTGGGTAGAGACAGTTTTAAAAATGAAGAAATGCTTCTCATTTTGATAAGTTTTTCCCCATTTTCATCAATGGTCAACATGTTCTTTATCTAAAGACTTTAGATTTTAGGTGTCTATATCCAGAAGAAACTTGAAGTCTCTTTTCTTTCTCATTCCTCCCCTGAAGCTATGAACTTAGGATTTGAGTGGGGTGGGTTGGGGCACAGAGTGGGAGTGGTATGAAAAGTAGTGGATGCCTACCAGGAAAATAATTAGTTAAAATTTAATAAATAATCTAATCATATGTTTTCCAACATATAAAAGATGTCATCAATTATATTATTACATTAAATATATGCAATTTAGTTTTAAAATTTTTACCACTTGATTACATACTTTAATCTATGAAATATCTTATTGATTTCTTTTTCCTTATCATAATTAAAGTTTGAGTATTAGCTGACTTCACATGGAGAATATAAAAATTCTGCTGCATCACTTTTGGACCCCAACAGTGAATGCATTATATTACTCTTTTGATACACATTGAAAACCTGTTATATGAAAAACAATGTTCCAGGTGATGGGAGTAAAGTCTCTATCTTAATGAAGCTTTGACTTCACTGGGAAGAAGGATAATAAAGTATACACATTTGTAATGTCAGGTAATACAGTTTTGTTTTTGTAAAACAAAACAAAACAAAACAAAACCAACAAGGGAGGTGAAGGCTTAGAGAATGAAGATGGTAGTCAGGGAAGGTCTTTTACAGGAGCTCTGAAAAAATTAAGACGGAGCCCTGTGATTATCTGGAAGAAGTTTCCTGACAAGAAGAACAAGTGATGGAGGCACTGTGGGAAAGGCAGAGTCCCTGGGAAGAGGGAGAGCAGGCTAGAGTGATGGGAGATGGAGAAAAGTTTCAGAGCCAGATCCTGCAGTCAGGCACAAGTGCTACAGGCCTGGTAAGAGCTTTGGATTTTATTCTCAGTAAGTGTGATGTGCTTCTGAGAGTTCTTCTTTTTTGCTCTTCTTGCTTAGCTTTGTTTCTTAACCAGAGTGTCATGTTTTTCATAAACAGTGCACAATGTCACTACTTTTAGGACTGACAACTTAATCAAGGCATACATACTGAAGTATAACCAGGTCTCATTTGCATTCTAAATTTAATAAAAATAGGATGAACTATAAATAAAGTGTATAATTTTATTTTTAAGACAGCAGTTTATAGCACATGAATTTGGTAACAAACATGTATTTAGCTTAGAATATGCTGCACTCTATATCAAGCAAATAGGCAATTTCCCCTCCCTTTAATCACATTGCCTGACAGGTGACAGACATATTCTATAAAAAAATGTAATGAAAAACCTTTAGTAAAGAAAACATCTTTTTCTTAAAAAAGAAATTTTTGAGTCAGTGTAGTTAGTGCTGGTATCATAGAAAAATATTTGTGAAGATTTTTCAAATGGAAATTGCACACTTAACCCTGTAAGGGTTTCCAAGCTAAATGACTCAACTGGAGAGACAATCAGAATACCAGATAATTTTTTTTGCATGATTAAGTTGTATTGTTCAAAAAATGATAACTATGTCACAACTTATTCCTTGAACTGGGCACTGTACATTACTTTTACATAATCTATATTAAGTATCCCAATAAATCCCTTGGCCTGTATCCCAAGGAAATAATCGGAAATAGGAAGATTTAGGTTCAAAGATATTTATCCTAGTATGATAAAAGAAAATTTGACAAAAATCTCAATTCCCAGCAATAAGGCAATAATGAATAGATTGTGCTATTTTGTATCATGAAGTATTACCATGATAATGAATGTTCAATATTCAATATTCTAAGTATAAAATAAAGGAATGAAATCTCTGTGGTTGGGGCACCTGGGTGGCTCAGTCATTAAGCGTCTGCCTTCGGCTCAGGTCCTGATCCCGGGGTCCTGGGATCGAGCCCCACATCGGGCTCCCTGCTCTGCGGGAAGCCTGCTTCTCCTCTCCCACTCCCCCTGCTTGTGTTCCCTCTCTCGCGCTCTCTCTCTCTGTCAAATAAATAAATAAAATCTTAAAAAAAAAAAAAAAAGAAATCTCTGTGGTTTTTGTGTTCCCGTTCAGATATATCAAGTTGTCACATTTGATTCTTCAAGAAGTTCATCTTTTAATTTAACAAGTCCACCATTTCCCTTTTCCAATGTTACCATTATTAATTTAATTTCAGAAATACAAACACTATTCATTTATTGGCTTGAGGTCTTTGGGATACTTCCTGGATTACTTTTGTCTACATGTACTTCATTTAATTTTAAAACTTAGAAAGCTGAATAAGCAGTCACAAGGACTTCCTGTCCCTGTTAAAGCAAAATGTTCTATTAGTCCCGTGTTTCCCTCAACATTTATGGATATATGATTATCCATATATATATCTAAAGAACTTGTCCAGGCCACATATTTCTGAGTTTACTTCCTTCTGATTAAACAATAGAATATGCTTTCAATAGCTCATTTTTTAACAGAAAAGATCTCATTTGTTATCAGTTTTATTTGATCTTACCTAATTTTTCCATTTTTTTTCAGTTGTCCAGCAAGATTATATTGAAGATGTGAGTGCCATGCCAGTCTCCGGAAGTATTGTTCTACTTTATCACTTCAGTTCAACCTTATTTTATCTTCCTCTCTGTATTAAGATTAAAATTACCAAATATCAGTTTCTGAAATTACCACTACTTAACCATTGATAAATTTATAATTTAATAATTTATAATTATAAACTTATCATTGTATTTATTGCATAAACAAAAGTTACATATTTTCTTGGATGTTTACATGTTATTGATGGCAGAATGTATGATTTTAAGAAAAACAAATGGGGGGGTGGAGCAAGATGGCGGAGGAGTAGGAGACCTGGATTTCGTCTCCTCTCAGGAATTCAGCTGGATAGGGATCAAACCATTCTGAACACCTACAAACTCAACAGGAGATCGAAGAAAAGAAGAGCAACAACTCTCTCATCAGAAAAGCGACCACTTTCTGGAAGGTAGGACGTGCGGAGAAGTGATTCCGAGGCGATATTCGGGAGGATAGACGGCGGGGGAGGGGCCTCCGTCGGCCGCTTCTGGCAAGTGATAGAGCCGCGGAGCACAAAATCGGAACTTTTAAAAGTCTGCTCCGCCGAGGGACGTCACTCTGGTGGCTAAGCGGGGGGTGGAACCCTCCGGGACAGTGTGGTCTCGGGACCCTCGGGGTCACAGAAAGACTGGGGGTGCTTGAGTGTGGCAGAGCTCCCAGGTAACGAGCAGGGAAGCCAGCTGCAGAGGCAGAGCCCAGGCGCGGGCTCTCAGCTCGGGGTTGCCATAAACCGTGATCCGTGGCACAGTCGGGCCCCTGCTCCTCCAGCAGGGACCCAGCAAGCGGCAGATCCGGGGAGACTCACCTTCCTCCCCCGGGAGGAGCCATGCGGGAGTGCACCACAGGGATCTGCTGGGTTTGGAGACTCCACCCGGGGTCGGGTGCCAGAGAGAGAAACGCGCGGTCACAGGCCGGGTGAGCACGGAGTGCGGCCGGAGACCGGGGAGACGGGAGTGACTGACGGCTTTTCTCTGGGGGCTCACTGAGGAGCGGGGCCCGAGTTCGCGGCTCCTCTGGGGTGGAGATTGGAGGCCACCATTTTCACTCTCCGCCTCCAAAGCTGTACGGAAAGCTCGCAGGGAACAAAAGCTCCGGAGAGCAAACCCGAGCAGATTACTTAGCCGGGAGGGGGCAAGGGCGGGGCAATTCCGCCTCCGGCAAAGACCTTTTGAAACCTCGGCAACAGGCCCCTCCCCAGAAGATCAGCAAGAACAGCCAGCCAAGACCAAGTTTACTGATCAATGAGAACGGCAGAACTCCAGCGCTAGGGGAATACTGCACATAGAATTCATGGCTTTTTTACCATGATTCTTTAGTCTTTCAAAGTTAATTTTTTTAACTGTCTTTTTTTCTTTTTGAATTTTTCTTTTTCCCTTTTTCAACCAACATCTTATCAATCCCTTTTTTAAAAAAACATTTTTATTTTTCATTTTTAGAGTCATATTCTATCCCTTCATAGTAGTTACCCGTATTTTTGGCATATATATATAAGTTGTTCTCTCTTAAAAATTTTGAGATAGTTTCTTCTAACAGATTAAAATATACCCTAAATCTCTAGTATACGGTTTTTGCTACTCCCCTGTCTGATCACATTCTCTCCCTTTTTTTTCTTTTTTCTCTTTTTTTAAATCCTCTCCTTTCTTTTTTCAAACAACTTCTTATCAATTCCTTTTATAAAATTTTTTATATTTTCCATCTTTACAGTCATATTCCATCCCTTCATCATATCAACCCTTATTTTTGTACATATATAAGTTTTTCTTTCTTTAAAATTTTGGGAGGCACTTTCTTCTAAAAGACCAAAATACACCCCAAATCTAGAGTGTGGCACTGATCTATATACCAGCCTGATCATATTTGATCACATTCTGGTTTTTTGTTGTAGTTTTGTTTTCTTTGTTTTTGTTTGTTTTTATCTTTATCTGTTTCTTTTTCTTTTTTTCTCTTTCCGTTTCTTTTTCCACTGCTTCAGGTCTTTTCTGATTTGTTTAGAGTATATTTTCTGGGGACGTTGTTACTCTGCTAGCATTTTGTTCTCTCATTAATCTATTCTCTGCACAAAATGACAAGACGGAAAAAATCACCTCAACAAAAAGAACAAGAGGTAGTACTGACTGCCAGGGACCTAGTCAATACGGACATTAGTACAATGTCAGATCTAGAGTTCAGAATCATCACTTTAAAGATACTAGCTGGGCTTGAAAAAAATATGGAAGTTATTAGAGAAACCCTTTCTGGAGAAGTAAAAGAGCTAAAATCTAACCAAGTAGAAATCAAAAAGGCTATTAATGAGCTGCAGTCAAAAATGGGGGTGCTAACTGCTAGGATAAATGAGGCAGAAGAGAGAATCAGTAATATAGAAGACCAAATGATGGAAAATAAAGAAGCTGAGAAAAAGAGAGATAAACAACTACTGGATCACGAGGGCAGAATTCGAGAGATAAGCGATACCATAAGACAAAACAACATTAGAATAATTGGGATCCCAGAAGAAGAAGAAAGAGAGAGAGGGCCAGAAGGTATAATGAAGCAAATTATAGCAGAGAACTTTCCTAATTTGGGGAAGGAAACAGGCATCAAAATCCAGGAAGCACAGAGAACCCCTCTCAAAATCAATAAAAATAGGTCAACACCCCGATATCTAATAGTAAAACTTAAGAGTCTCATAGACAAAGAGAAAATCCTGAAAGCAGCTCGGGAGAAGAGATATGTAACCTACAATGATAGAAACATTAGATTGGCAACAGAGCTATCCACAGAGACCTGGCAGGCCAGAAAGGACTGGCAGGATAGATTCAGAGCACTAAATGAGAAAAACATGCAGCCAAGAATACTCTATCCAGCTAGGCTGTCATTGAAAATTGAAGGAGAGATAAAAAGCTTCCAGGACAAACAAAAACTAAAGGAATTTGCAAACACAAAACCAGCCCTACAAGAAATTTTGAAAGGGGTCCTCTAAGCAAAGAGAGACCCTAAAAGCAACATAGACCAGAAAGGAACACAGACAATATACAGTAACAGTCACATTACAGGTAATACAATGGCACTAAATTCTTATCTTTCAATAGTTACCCTGAATGTAAATGGGATAAATGCCCCAATCAAAAGACACAGGCTATCAGACTGGATTAAAAAACAAGACCCATCGATATGCTGTCTGCAAGAGACTCATTTTAGACCCAAAGACACCCCCAGATTGAAAGTGAGGGGGTGGAAAACCATTTACCATGCTAATGGACACCAAAAGAAAGCTGGGGTGGCAATCCTTATATCAGACAAATTAGATTTTAAACCAAAGACTGTAATAAGAGATGAGGAAGGACAGTATATCCTACTTAAAGGGTCTATCCAACAAGAAGATCTAACAATTGTAAATATCTATGCCCCTAACATGGGAGCAGCCAATTATATAAGGCAATTAATAACAAAAGCAAAGAAACACATCGACAACAATACAATAATAGTGGGGGACTTTAACACCCCCGTCACTGAAATGGACAGATCGTCTAAGCAAAAAATCAACAAGGAACTAAAGACTTTAAATGACACACTGGACCAAATGGACTTCACAGACCTATTCAGAACATTCCATCCCAAAGCAACGGAATACACATTCTTCTCTAGTCCCCATGGAACATTTTCTAGAATAGATCACATCCTAGGGCATAAATCAGGTCTCAACCAGTACCAAAAGATTGGGATCATTCCCTGCCTATTTTCAGACCACAATGCTTTGAAACTAGAACTCAGTCACAAGAGGAAAGTCGGAAAGAACTCAAATACATGGAGGCTAAAGAGCATCCTACTGAAGAATGAATGGGTCAACCAGGAAATTAAAGAAGTATTAAAAAAATACACGGAAACCAATGAAAATGAAAACACAACTATTCAAAATCTTTGGGATGCAGCAAAGGCAGTCCTAAGAGGAAAGTCTATAGCAATACAAGCCTTTCTCAAGAAACAAGAAAGGTCTCAAGTACACAACCTAACCCTACACCTAAAAGAGCTGGAGAAAGAACAGCAAATAAAGCCTAAACCCAGCAGGAGAAGAGAAATCATAAAGATCAGAGCAGAAATCAATGAAATAGAAACTAAAAGAACAGTAGAACAGATCAACAAAACTAGGAGCTGGTTCTTTGAAAGAATTAACAAGATTGATAAACCCCTGGCCAGACTTATCAAAAAGAAAAGAGAAATGACCCAAATCAACAAAATCATGAATGAAAGAGGAGAGATCACAACCAACACCAAAGAAATACAAACAATTATAAGAACATATTATGAGCAACCCTATGCCAGCAAATTAGATAACCTGGAAGAAATGGATACATTCCTAGAGATGTATCAACTACCAAAACTGAACCAGGAAGAAACAGAAAACCTGAACAGACCTATAACCACTAAGGAAATGGAAGCAGTCATCAAAAATCTCCCAACAAACAAAAGCCCAGGGCCAGATGGCTTCCCAGGGGAATTCTACCAAGCATTTCAAGAAGAATTAATACCTATTCTTCTGAAACTGTTCCAAAAAATAGAAATGGAAGGAAAACTTCCAAACTCATTTTATGAGGCCAGCATTACCTTGATCCCAAAACCAAAGACCCCATCAAAAAGGAGAATCACAGACCAATATCCCTGATGAACATGGATGCAAAAATTCTCACCAAAATACTAGCCAATAGGATCCAACAGTACATTAAAAGGATTATTCACCATGACCAAGTGGGATTTATCCCTGGGCTGCAAGGTTGGTTCAACATCCGCAAATCAATCAATGTGATACAATACATTAACAAAAGAAAGAACAAGAATCATATGATCCTCTCAATAGATGCAGAAAAAGCTTTTGACAAAGTACAGCATCCTTTCTTGATCAAAACTCTTCAGAGTATAGGCATAGAGGGTACATACCTCAATATCATAAAAGCCATCTACGAAAAACCCACAGCAAATATCATTCTCAATGGGGAAAAACTGAGAGCTTTCCCCCTAAGGTCAGGAACACGGCAGGGATGTCCACTATCACCACTGCTATTCAACATAGTATTGGAAGTCCTAGCCACAGCAATCAGACAACAAAAAGAAATAAAAGGCATCCAAATCGGCAAAGAAGAAGTCAAACTCTCACTCTTTGCAGATGATATGATACTTTATGTGGAAAACCCCAAAGACTCCACCCCAAAACTGCTAGAACTCAAACAGGAATTCAGTAAAGTGGCAGGATATAAAATCAATGCACAGAAGTCAGTGGCATTCCTATACACCAACAACAAGACAGAAGAAAGAGAAATTAAGGAGTCGATCCCATTTGCAATTGCACCCAAAACCATAAGATACCTAGGAATAAATCTAACCAAAGAGACAAAGGATCTGTACTCAGAAAATTATAAAATACTCATGAAAGAAATTGAGGAAGACACAAAGAAATGGAAAAACGTTCCATGCTCATGGATTGGAAGAACAAATATTGTGAAGATGTCAATGCTACCTAGAGCAATCTACACATTCAATGCCATCCCCATCAAAATACCATTCACTTTTTTCAAAGAGATGGAACAAATAATCCTAAAATTTGTATGGAACCAGAAAATACCCCGCATAGCCAGAGGAATGTTGAAAAAGAAAAGCAAAGCTGGCGGCATCACGATTCCGGACTTCCAGCGCTATTACAAAGCTTTCATCATCAAGACAGCATAGTACTGGCACAAAAACAGACACATAGATCAATGGAACAGAATAGAGAGCCCAGAAGTGGACCCTCAACTCTATGGTCAACTCATCTTCGACAAAGCAGGAAAGAATGTGCAATGGAACCAAGACAGTCTCTTCAACAAATGGTGTTGGGAAAATTGGATAGCCACATGCAGAAGAATGAAACTGGACCATTTCCTTACACCACACACAAAAATAGACTCCAAACGGTTGAAAGACCTCAATGTGAGACAGGAGTCCATCAAAATCCTAAAGGAGAACACAGGCAGCAACCTCTTTGACCTCAGCCGAAGCAACTTCTTCCTAGAAACATCGCCAAAGGCAAGGGAAGCAAGGGCAAAAATGAACTATTGGGACTTCATCAAGATAAAAAGCTTTTGCAAAGCAAAGGAAACAGTCAACAAAACCAAAAGACAACCGACAGAATGGGAGAAGATATTTGCAAATGACATATCAGATAAAGGGCTAGTATCCAAAATCTATAAAGAACTCCTCAAACTCAACACCCAAAGAACAAAGAATCCAATCAAGAAATGGGCAGAAGACATGAACAGACATTTTTCCAAAGAAGACATCCAAATGGCCAACAGACACATGAAAAAGTGCTCAATATCACTCAGCATCAGGGAAATCCAAATCAAAACCTCAATGAGATACCACCTCACACCAGTCAGAATGGCTAAAATTAACAAGTCAGGAAACGACAGATGTTGGCGGGGATGCGGAGAAAGGGGAACCCTCCTCCACTGTTGGTGGGAATGCAAGCTGGTGCAGCCACTCTGGAAAACAGTATGGAGGTTCCTCAAAAAGTTGAAAATAGAGCTACCATGTGATCCAGCAATTGCACTACTGGGTATTTACCCCAAAGATACAAAAGTAGGGTTCCGAAAGGGTATGTGCACCCCGATGTTTATAGCAGCAATGTCCACAATAGCCAAAGTGTGGAAAGAGCCATGATGTCCATCGACAGATGAATGGATAAAGAAGGTCTGGTATATATATACAATGGAATATTATGCAGCCATCAAAAAGAATGAGATCTTGCCATTTGCAACGACGTGGATGGAACTGGAGGGTATTATGTTGAGCGAAATAAGTCATTCAGAGAAAGACATGTATCATATGATCTCACTGATATGAGGAATTCTTAATCACAGGAAACAAACTGAGGGTTGCTGGAGTGGGGGGTGGGGTGAGAGGGATGGGGTGGCTGGGTCAGAGACATTGGGGAGGGTATGTGCTATGGTGAGCGCTTGAATTGTGTAAGACTGTTGAATCTCAGATCTGTACCTCTGAAACAAATAATGCAATATATGTTAAGAAAAAAAAAAAGAAGGTAGCAGGAGGGGAAGAATGAAGCGGGGCAAATCGGAGGGGTAGACGAACCACGAGAGACGATGGACTCTGAAAAACAAACTGAGGGTTCTAGAGGGGAGGGGGGTGGGAGGATGGGTTAGCCTGGTGGTGGGTATTGAGGAGGGCACATTCTGCATGGAGCACTGGGTGTTATGCACAAACAATGAATCATGGAACACTACATCTAAAACTAATGATGTAATGTATGGGGATTAACATAAGAATAAAAAAAATAAATAAAAACAAAAAAAAAGAAAAATGATAAATTTTAAGTTTTCTTTCTCTGAAATGAATAGTAAACTGAAAATTCAATACCTGTGTAAACTGTAAATGTGTTTTTGTTAAATTAGCCTACATCAATGTCATATGTTCTGGCTTTAAATCTTGGAATGGTAAAATTAAAAGACTACAGGTTATAATATTTAGTAGCATTACCTATGAGAAATGTGCTAAGAAATGAAATAGCAATGAGGCAAATCAACATAACTACTTCTTTTTCATGGTTTGGGCAGTACTTCCCAGAAAGGACTATAAAGTACATATGAGACCTCAGCTCCAAAGTCAGCTATAATTAGACATCTGCACCAGAGAAAAGTCAGAGAGATTCTTCATGGCAGAATATTTGCTATGTAATGTATAATTCTGATTTTCCAGCAACTGCCTAAATGACAATGAAAGGTAATATGTGTTGTAGTGGTTAATAGAACAGGCTTTGGAGCCAGCCTTCTTCAGTTCAAATCCTGGACCTGCTATTCGCTAGCTGTTTGACCCCTCTGCCTCAGTTTCTCTTCTGTAAAATGGGAATGACAATAATATTATTCACTTCATAGCGTTTTCTCAGTGTTAAATGAGTTACTAATGTGTACAAAGCCCTGGGAGCTATTATAAAGTGTTCTTTAAATATATGCTATTATTATTTTGATCCCTCTTATTGTTACCCATTCATTTTTCTCATATTTCAGAAGTATTACCTATGGCTCATGGTGTTCTGGTGAAAATTTCAGAAAACAAATCAAACAAATAGAAAGGAAAACACAACAAAATAAACTCCTATAACCAGACTTTGGAAGATTTTACTGACATTTGAAAATCATTCTTACGATCTAGTTCCAAAGCATCTAACCAAAAGGCTAGTTTCTGTTTTGTTTGGAAATCTTAGTTTTATGTAAATCTGCTCAAAATAAAGATGAAAGAATATACATTTGGTTAGGCTACAAAAACACTAAAATGTTTAGTCTCCTTTTCCATTCATCATCTAGAAGTAAATTATGTCATAATATATCTTTATTCAATGTTCTTGAATTTTCTCCAGTCTTTTTACATAATCTAAATACAAAGAACCAGGGATTATTTTAATACAGGCATAACTACAACTGACAAATGATCTTATTTTGTGTTTTTAAAAGTTCTTGGGACCATAAATGTAAAATAATTTCTTATTTTATCAGTGGATATGCCAAACCAACAAGAATGATTTGTTTAGTGAGCTTTATTCAAAAAATACTTCCTAAAAATGTTTAATGTAACTTTCATCTGACACGATGGGAAGGGAACATTTGTCACATCAACTGGCTTTTTAAACTCTATATTGTATGTATCCCCATGGAGCCTTTATTCTAGTGTCCAGCGTTTCCTGAAATTTAGTATATATACTGAAAAATAATTTATTAAAATTGAGTAAAATCAGATATTATAACAACTTTAGTTACTTTTTTAAATATATTTGTTCACTGTAATTATAAAACTAATACAAAGTCATAGTAAAATTTTTGAACATTGCAGGCACTATTTGGAAAAAAATAACCCTAAACTAAAAATCACCTTACACAGAGAGCAACTTATTGGTAGTAAATTTATTTCTAGATTGTTGATCTATCTGTTGGTCTCTCTGTATATTCATATGGCTATCTCATCTTGGGTTCCTACCAGACATATAGCCATTTCTTTCTGGTTTTCTAGAATTACACATTATTCCATGAATATTTCTGTGCTACTTTTATTTTCAGAACACTTGATTATAAGGCTTCCATGATAATTATTCATTTAGATTTTACTGGGATTCCACCCTTTTGTGCCTTTTTCCTTGACTATCTCCTTCTTTTACTTTCTTAGGTGGTAGGCAAGCTATTCCAGGTCATGCCTCTCTTTTTTGAACTTGGATGAAACAGTACATTGTGAAGAGCAGAATCCAGCTTCCAGAGTGGTCACCAAATTAGCAGCAGATTAGCTACCCTGAGGTTGACTTTGGCCAATAGGAAATAAGAAACTGAAGAGAGCAGGGCATATAAATACCCCTCTTTTCTTTCTTATGTGGATTACTCCCAGGACTGGCTACCCTTTAAGAGAGGTCTCATATGCTAACTGAACATGCCTTCAGAGCTATCTGATCTGTCTCTTTGTGGCTTAGTTGAACCAGTAGCAAATTTGGCAATGTATTGCTTGACATTGCTTTGTATTTTAACCCATTTCCTTTATTTCCTTACCCCCACTGCACTGGGCTGACACCTCCCAAGTGAAATTTAGGCAAATTAATCCTTCTTTCAGGTTCCATTTTCTTAAGAAAATGAATTTTTATTAATTTATTTAAACATTTTCATTTCTTGGAGAAGCTATTTCCATTGTTTTCCTATTATAAATATTTAGCATAATACCATAATGGCCATTTTGTGCATGTCTTTGACTGCATTTCTTTCTATTTCACAGGACGGATGAGAAATGCCCTTGTTAAGGCTCTTAAAATATTCATTGTAAGTGGATTTTTCAGAAAGGTTATGCTTATATATATATACATATATATGCACATATACACATATATGCATATGCACTATATATGTATATATCTCCCCACAAAAAGTGAAAAGAATTCTCATTGTCAAAAATGTATTTATAACTTTAAAGTTTGCCAATCCAATGATCTTAAGTGGCATTTAAAAAATATGTAGGCATTACTGAGGTTGAATATTTTTTCATATATTTACTGGTCATCCATATTCTTTTATAAATTGTCAGTTTGTGTTCCAATTATTTATATGAAAGTAAATTTCTGTTGCTTTATAAGTATTCTTTGATAATGACAGCATACTTTACTGATATCAACAAAAATATATTTTATATGTTTATATTTGCTCTTTTTATGACATTTAAAAAAATAATTACATTAACAATACGCACCATTCTGTCACCTACCATGTGTCCATGTATAGAAAACTCTTCCTCATATAAAAAAACAGAAATGTTCACATATATTTCATAAAAAATAGCTCTCTATTTATTACTTTTCTAAGTATCCTGACAATTTTCACTTAATAATACTTCCTTTCCCTACAACTTTTCTAGACTCTGTTGGGAAATTCTCTTTTATCATAGTCCATTTTTTCATCATCAGACTGGTATCATACAACTTTATTAAGGTAGTTTTAGATACATCTAAGTTCAAACCTTATCAAATTATGTTTTGTTATGAGGATAATAAATGTACATGTTAAAGAAAATATTACTGAAGACACTAAAATTAAAAAGTGAAAGTGTCTTCCTTTCTTTCTCTCACACACACACACATACACAATTTAGAGTCATCCACAGTTAATGGTTTTTGAATTTAGTTTTTATGGTAATTACCATTATTACTTCAAAAATAGTTTTATGTACCAAATATAAAATGTGTAGTTTCTATTCTTTCTTCTCTAGGGAAGTAGAGGATGTATGACATTTACGTTACTTCCTTCCTGTCTTCACAGTATTCTTTTTAGTTCTGGTGGTTTCATTTATTTGTGTTTTTTTAATTTAAATGAGGTACATGAATTTGCATTTCTTATTATCTCACCTCTAAAAAATAATTCCATTTTTATTTTTTTAAAGATTTATTTATTTATTTTAGGGGGAGGGGCAGAGGGAAAGAGAATCCTGACGCAGACTCCCCACTGAGTGCAGAGCCTGACTAGGGGCTCAATCCTAGGATCCCGGGATCATGACCTGAGTTGAAATCAAGAGTAGGCCACATAACCAATTGAGACACCCAGGTGCCCCTTCTTGTTTTTAAAAGAGGAAATTAAGGGGCGCCTGGGTGGCTCAGATGGTTAAGCGTCTGCCTTCGGCTCAGGTCATGATCTCAGGGTCCTGGGATCGAGTCCCGCATCGGGCTCCCTGCTCCTTGGGAGCCTGCTTCTCCCTCTGCCTTTCTCTCTCGCTCTGTCTCTCATGAATTAAAAAAAAAAAAAAAAGAGGAAATTAAAATTAATATGTTTCCTCCTTTGCACCTCTCTTTTCCTTACTTCTCAATTTCTGTTCATCATATATTTTTGAAGTGGCATTTATAACATTTACGTCATTTCTCTATCTATAATTTTTAAAAAATTAAAGCATGAAAATTAATAAACAGCACTTTCCATTCAACTATCCAAATGTATATCATACAATTAAGTAGTACAACTGATCAGTCTTTGAATCATTATTATTTTCTGCAAAAAGGAAAAAAATACTGTGCACATATAATAGGTTTTCCTTAAATTTATTTTTAATTTTTTTTAATTTTCTAGGTCATACTCTGATGTCAGTGTTTTCTATATTATGCATTGCCATCTTTCTTGGATGTCTTGCTTATTTTGCTGAAATGTCTTTTGGGCAACTTTTTCATAGGTATTAGATTTCTCTGTCCTTAATTAAGTGTCTGAAAATATATTTATTTGACATTCATGGCTGAAGAATGATATGACTGGGTACAGAATTCTAGTTACAAAATATTTATTTTTCATAAAAATTTAAAGATACTGCTTCATTTTTTGGAACAGCTTATGTTTTTGATGAAAAGTTACCTCCCCACACTTCTCCTTTCTTTGCAAGTAAAATTTCTTTTCCTGTATGAAATCTGTAGGATTTTTATTTCCAGTGTTGATGATGAAATTTGGTAAGTGTAGTCTTATTCAATTTATTCTGCTGGGCAGTGAATGGACCCTTTAAATCTGAGCATTTACATCTTTCCATAATTCAGGGACTCTTTTTTCCGTTGATTAGTTCTTCCTTTCTATGGGGTTACCTGAATCTACACACCATGTCTCATACTTTCCCTTGACTTTGTCTCAATTATTCTGAGAGATTTCTAGATCCGTAATTCAAGCGTAGGTTATGTACTTTTGTAATTTAGTCAGTCCACTGAATTTTATACTTCCAAGAATGTATTTTACATCTCAGATCTTTTTTTAAAAAGATTTTATTTATTTATTTGAGAGAGAGAGAGAGAGAGAGAGCACGCACAAGCAGGGGAAGGGGCAGAGGGAGAGGGAGAAGCAAACTCTCTGCTGAGCAGGAAGCCCAATGGGGGGTGGGGGTGGGGTGGGGGTGGGCTCTATCCCAGGACCCTGGGATCATGACCTGAGCCGAAGGCAGACACTTAACCGACTGAGCCACCCAGGCACCCTTACATCTCAGATCTTTTTTGTTTTCATGGCCAATTATTCTTGTGTCATGGAAGCAATATTCATCTCAGTTGTCCCTCAGGATGTGAATTAGATTTAATTTATTTTCTCTCTGCATTTTTTGATCCCTTAATTCTGTTACTCTGTTCTTCTTTGTCCATCTCCTTCACACTTTGTGTTTTCCTCAAGTGCACTGTCATATATGTTGATTTATTTATATTTATAAATGAAGTAATGCATTAATTGGCATTGGTACATAGCATGCTGGGTTCCACAATGGTGGTAGTTGTGTTTCTCCAATAGAACTTTTCCATAATTAAGGTTGACCACTGATTCTGTGTAAGTAAACAAGTTTTACTCTGTGGTAGTTATTGACCTTTGTATGGATGGTGAGCAGGCAAACAGGCATACCCAAGGTCTTCATAATCGCTAAACCAAAGAGTTTTACTCTGAGAATGAAAATCTCTAGCATATTTCTTTTTTGTCCAACACTTCCCTTTTCATAATCCCTTGAGTCTTGTCTCAACTTCACTTTAGCTTCCTTGCCAAGTCACAATACACTTACTAGTAACCTTGTTCCAGAACAGACTATTTTATCTAGAAAATTTTCGTGGACTTCATTCTGAAGGCAAAATTCAATACAGCCAGCTATTCTATTTATGAGCTGTAGGCAGAAGAACACAAACATTCCGGTTTTATCAATAGTTTCTTAAAATAATTATCTTGAGGAATGACCCACAGCTCAGTCTGGTTTTGATAGTTGTTGACTCTTAGTTTAGTCTTCCCAGGGTTTCTTTGAGAAGATATGCTTACTTGTGGTGTTAGCTTCACTTTTGGCACCTCTGAATTTGCTATTAGTCTAAACTCATTGGCTTTCTACCTACCAATAATCATCTTATCTAAAAATACAAAGTTGTCTTAATTGACAATTCTATTATAGTTTATATATAATATATATAATAAATAATAAATACATTATACATATAATGCATAAAAAGGAGATAATTTATTATGAGGAATTGGCTCCCATGATTATGGAGGTTGAGAATTCCCATTATCTGCCATCTGCAAGCTAGCAGAAATCCAAATGGTGGTGCAATTCAGTCAGAGTCTTGAGGCCTGAAAACCAAGGGAGCAGATGGTATAAATTCCAATCCAAGGCCCAGAGAAGATGAGATGAGATGTCCCAGCTCATGCAGTGAGGTAAGATTGGGCGGGGGGGGGGGGGGGGGAAGGCAGTTAAAAAAGCCAAATTCCTACTTCTGCTTTTTGTTCTAATCAGGCCTTCAACTGACTAGATGATGCCCACACACATTGGACAGGACAACTACTTTACTGAGTCCACCAATTTAAATGCAAATCTCATTCAGAAACACTCTCATAGACATACCCAGAAATTATAATTAATGTGGTCAGACAACTTGACACTTAAATTTAACCATCACAAACCTGATATGAGTCTCTATTTACTCAAGTCATTAGGTCTCAACGTAAAGTTGTATAGAATTTTTCATGAAATTCACATTCATTTTTTATAGTTACACCAGAGTACTACTAATTTTTTGTTATTGTTATGGATGGGGTATATTTTTCATTATATTTCTATGTTATTATGATGATGTAGAATTTTTCATAATATTTATTTATTTTTCGCTCTCAGCAATAAAATGCATTTTAAGTTGTGATAATTTTTTTCAGATAATTTTCTGAATTTTTATGTACACAATAATATATTTTGCAAATAATGGTAATTTTCTCTACCACTTTCCAATAGTTACATGTCATTTTGTTTTCCACATTATTCCATAGGCTAGGACTAGCACAGCAATACCAAAAAGCAAGGTAGGAACATCACCTTTGTATGATTTCAGAATTAGAGATGTCAATTCAGTATTTGATAATATAGATAATACAAAGGTATTCATTATTGTGTTAAGCAAGGATCTTTATATTTTCCATCCATTCATTTTTAATTAGAGTTAATATTTCCTTTTATCAATGCCTTTTTGGTATATTGTTCTATTTTTATTTATTTATTTATTTATTTATTTTTAAGATTTTATTTATTTGACAGAGAGAAACACAGTGAGAGAGGGAACACAAGCAGGGGGAGTGAGAGAGGGAGAAGCAGGCTTCCCATGGAGCAGGGAGCCCAATGCGGGGCTCGATCCCAGGACCCTGGGATCATGACCTGAGCCAAAGGCAGACGCTTATCGACTGAGCCACCCAGGCGCCCCCATTGTTCCATTTTTATATTTTTAAATCTCCCATTACCTCAAACCCTGTAAGTATTGAAAGATTGTCATCTGCAGTCTGATGATTTTCTAACCTTTTACAAATTTGAGAATATAATGCTATGTTAGAAGAGAACAACATCAAACTACTCTTTAGAATATATTGATCTGTTTATTGGCCAGTATGCTCTAAGGGCCATTTCCTACTTTCCTCTTGCTATATTCTGTCTCAGGGGACTCAGTCCCACAACTACAAAACCCATGCTCCCTTACCAATTAGCATCTGACTGATGCTGTCAGATCAATTCTATCAATGGGAGCAACTAGCAGTATATGTGAAGGTGAGTGGAGAGTGGAAACCAGATTCTAGGCTATTTCTTCCACCTCTCTGCTTCAGATTGCCTTTTTGATGTGGTTCCATATCCTTGTGGTTGTAACTGCCAGAAGTGTTCCTCCTTCCTAAGTTCCAGTTCCTCCCAGGAGGCCCTTACTCTTGTTTCTTTGTACCACTGCTTCCTATCCTTGCCCCTCTAGTACTAGGTTAACAGTGGCTTCCTCCTGTGCTAATAGCCAGATTGCCTCATGGTCCCCTGTTCACCCTTTCAGTTCTTTTAATGCTTTTTGGTCATGATATTCCCAATATTAAATTCCCTCTATTGAACTCTATAGCTTAAATTCTCTCTGCCTGGTTTCTGACTGATGTATACTTTTAAATTAAAATTGTTATTTAATAATCAGATGAACAGGTGATGGGGCAAAAATCATCTAAAAGTCATAATTATAAGAAAAAAATAAAATATAAGTTGAAAATAGAGACATCAACATTTCCTTCCACTCTTCTTTATATCTAATTCCAACATCTAACTAAAAAGGCATTTTAATATCTAGTAAATGAAATAACATTATAAAAAGGGAGATTCGCCAGCTCATATATATTGATTTGTGTACCTTAATTCTCAGTCTAAATCTATAAAGTGGTTTGCCTCATATGTACCAGAAAAATCATTTAGCCTAATTCTATTTATGTTTGATAAATAATATATAATCAGTGGTACCAGAAGAACATTTTATGAGGCCATGAGTATTAGAAAAGCTTTCCTAATTTAAAAGTATGTTTTCGGGGCACCTGGGTGGCTCAGTCATTAAGTGTCTGCCTTTGGCTCAGGTCATGATCCCAGGGTCCTGGGATAGGGAGCCTGCTTCTCCCTCTCCCTCTACCTGTACTTGCTGTTCTGCCTGCTTGTGCTCTCTCTCTGTGTGTCAAATAAATAAATAAAATCTTTAAAAAAATAAAAGTATATTTTCATCAAAAGTCCTCAGGATACATGAGTAAACACAGAAGTATCATAAAATAAAAAAGTAACTCTCAACCATATTTTTTGTAGTTTTAATATATGATCTTATATTTTTAACATACTTTTCTTAGATTAGTCATGTTAACTTTTTAAAAAGCCCATTTTCATATTTTATGGGGAAGGCAGAATGAAATTGACAAATGCAAGTATATCTTAAAATTGGATTCATTTGCTAATACTTTTTTTTTAAAGATTTTATTTATTCATTTGAGACACAGAGATACAGAGAGAGAGAGCATGAGCAGGGAGAGAGGCAGAGGGAGAAGGAGAAGCAGGCTCCCTGCTGAACCAGGAGCCCGATGTGGGGCTCGATCCCAGGACCCTGGAATCATGACCTGAGCCGAAGGCAGATGCTTAACCATCTGAGCCACCCAGGCGCCCCTGCTAATACTTTTAGATGGAGAATGGAAAGAAATTAATATGTGAGAATATATGGATAGCTGAATTATCAGCATTGATCTAAGTGAATTTATTACTTTTATTTTCTGTTTCAGCACATGATTATAAATAATTTGGTTTTATATCCCTTTATTTATTGAACTAGACTTGTTTTGCATCTGCGCTTTCCTTCAAAATTGGCCTTTATTTAAATAATCAAAAGACTTCTGCTAATACATCCAACTCATATAGAACTTAATCTCATTAAATTAATTAAAATTATTCTAACAACATAATTCATAAACCTTTGAGTAGAGGTAATGCCATAAGTTAGTTTACTTTGGAAAACTACCTTTATTTGAAAGTCCAATTTTGAGAGAATTTGGATTTATTATATTATGTATTATAATAATAAACTCAATATCAGGAATTATAATTATCAGTAAATTTTTAAATAGGGTCAGCATGTAAGTTTTCATAATGCATGGAAGGAAATAAAATCTGAAATATTCAGAAGTGTATTTGAAAGTCACTTTGAAGATTGTAAGATTGCCACAAAAAAGAAACAACTCCTGCATCTCCTTAATGCAGTCTTTTCTTTGATGAGTTTTCAAAAAAGATATATTTGATTACTTTCACCCCCTTCACCTCTTTTTTCCATATCTGTTCATGCCATTTCTGCCCAAGACTTTTATTTGAATCATTTAAGGATTCTATTTAAAAATGAGGCATGTGGTAGTGAAGAAAACCTAGGAATGATGCATTCTCCCCTGGGAAATAGAATGGAGAGGAAACATGGAATTGGACGTGGAATTGGCTTATAGGCACATCCTTTGCTGGGATGAGGGGAAAGACACACCAACTTCTCAAAGCTATGCTGTTGTCCATCAGTCCTTTTATCCTCAGGACTCTGAAGACTTAATGTCATTGTCTCTAACAGCTAACTCACCACACTGTTACAAAAGTATCTCTTTATTGGACAGATATTACCATGGGACTTTGGTATCCCTGAGAACATGGACAGCATGTTCTATATCTCCAGTAGATAGGATGGTGCCTGCCACATGACATATATTTAATAAAACTTGTTAAGTAAAGTGATTAAGTGCCCAGCTAAGAAGTGTAGCACGGTGTAGGATTTCCAATATGTCACTACTTTTTTTTGAGTTGTTTCTAGAATGGTTTCTAGTATGATTTCCTAGAGACACACATAGATAACCATCCACTTCACCAGCAGCTAAGTGTGTTTAACTTTTTGCTTAGCCTTTATATTAAGTTATATATTTTAATATTGATTTAAAAGGACCTGGAAATAATCTTTTCACAGCCAGAAACAAATAGAATTTAATGGCTATCAGAAACTTACAAAAAGCTTTCTTACATATTATTGAATATATAATCCTTGTTAAGCCTGCACCAATTTCTGTATTTTCTAGATAAAGTTTCATATATAATCTTTGCCCTGGGAAATTTATAGGCAAAGGAAGCCTAAGTAGAAATGGGACACACATTTTTGTCAACACTTAATGTGTCAATATTATAAGATGATGACCAAGAAAGCCCTATAAAGTTTAATGAAATGGTAGATTGCATAATCTAGGACCTGCATCCCAATACATATAACTAAAAAATTTGGAGAAGAATAAACATATAATCAGAAAACTAACAACATAATGAGGAAATAGAAAGCCAGTATTTTGGAGAAGGCAGAAATTCATAGGTGAAAGCAGTACTTGCAATGCTATATGCTACCCTTTGCAGGTGGCTAGGAGGCCAACAATGGCTGTGCTAGGCTTAAAGGCTAAGCGATCAAAAGATGAATTCCAGGGCACCTGGGTGGCTCAGTTGGTTAAGCAACTGCCTTCGGCTCAGGTCATGATCCTGGAGTCCCGGGGTCGAGTCCCGCATTGGGCTCCCTGCTCAGCGAGGAGCCTGCTTCTCCCTCTGACCCTCCCCCCTCTCATGTACTCTCTCTCATTCTCGCTCTCTCAAATAAATAAATAAATCTTAAAAAAAAAAAAAAAGATGAATTCCAGATCCTGCCAAGATGGAGAACCATTTTGTAACCTATCCCTCATTTAGGATAGTTCCTGGGATCCTGTAAAAGAGGAGTAATTACGAACCAGAAAGAAACCTGCCCTTGCAAGGACTGAAGCACAGTTTTAGGTCATCTAGTCTCTCAAAAATCTCAAACTCTAAAATTGGATTATGGTGATCTTAGATTGCTAATGCCTCCAAACACTTGGCAGTGGCGGGGGTGGGGGGGGAGGGGGTTGGGTAAGCTCCCTGAAAGCTGTTAGCACAAATACATGAAATCATCATATTCATGTGCAGAACACAATAAAATGTCTAAATAAGTATCCAAACAAATGATCTATATACAATAAAAAATAACCAATACAAAGGAGACAAGATGATAGAAAGTCCTACAATTAGTACAGATACTATGTATGACTGACACAGAGAGTATAAAACAGCTATGTCATCCATGATCACAGAGATAAGTGCTGAACTTAAAATATTCAGCAAGAAACAGCAAAGTATAAAAAGTAACAATACAATTTCAAAAAGAACCAATCAGAAATTCTAGAACTAAAAGATACAATGACCAAAATTAAGAAGATAAAGGGTGGATTTTATGACTTATTTAATTCAGCTGCAAAAAACAAAACAAAATGAAACAAAACAAAACAAAACAAAAAAAGCTATTGCGATTTGTAAGATAGATCAGAAGAAACTACCCAGAATGAATCAAGAAGAGAAAAAAGTAAATGAAATACAGAAGAAAGACTAAGAGACAAAGAATACAATTAAAAGTTTTAAAATACATTTAATGGGAGTTCAGCAGAAGAGAGAAAGAAAATGGGACTTAAAAAAGGCTATAAATTTTCCAAAACTAATAGAACCTATCAATCCACACATTCAAGAATCCCAATGAATCCCACAAAAGATAAAAGAAATTCAGGCATATGTACACTAAATCTGTGGAAAATCAAAGCAAAAAATAAACATCTTTAAAAAAGCTCATGGGAGAATCACATTTAAAGGACCAACAGTTTAAAGGGCAGCTGCCTTTGTAACATCAACAATGAAAGCCAGGAGCCAATGGAATTATAGCTTCAAAGTATTAAAATAAAATGATCACCAATATAGAATTACATATTCTACAAAAATATCTGTCAACAATGAACAGGAAATAAAGACATAGACTGACAAACAGAAATCATGAGAATCTATCACTAGCCATCTCACAATAAAGAAAATAACAAAAAGTGTTTCTAAGGTAAAAAAAAATAAAAAGAAAGAAAGAGAAAGAAAGAAAGAAAGAAAGAAGAAGAAGAAGAAAGAAAGAAAGAAAGAAAGAAAGAAAGAAAGAAAGAAAGAAAGAAAGAAAGAAAGAAAGAAAGAAAAAACAAACCCTAAATATAAAGTCTGAGATGCAGGAAGGAAGTAAAACCATAAATATGATTAAATCTAAATCAACACAGAGTACATGAAATAAAAATAACAATAGCTGCCAGTGCTTAACATTAAAGAATTAAACCCCATAGAAATAATATATACATAAATAAAAAATGGAGGTAATTATAGTTAAAGTAAACTACATTGCCCACATTTTCTTAGAAGAGGGTAAAAACCAACAAATATTAGTCTTTGGTAATTCAGGGATGCATGCTGTAATTTCTAGAGAAAAGGGAATTGAAGAAATAAAGAATATTAAACTATAAATATCATAGAAAGGGAAAAAGAAATAATACAATGTTTAACTCAAAAAAATGTAAAGAAGGAGAGAAAGCTTCATAAAACAAGTAGGACAATATGAATGCAAATAATAAGTGAGTATTTATAAACCTCAATACACTAGTTTATTAAAGAAATGTAATGAATGCACTAATTAAAGGAAAAGAGATTCAGACTTGATTTAAAAAAAATCAACCATATGTTGGGAAACCTGGGTGGCTCAGTTGATTAAGCATCCAACTCTTGATTTTGGCTCAGGTCATGATCTCAGGATTGTGAGACTGAGCCCCACGGTGGGCTCCACATTGGGTGTGGAGTCTGCTTAAGATTTTCTCTCTCCCCCTCTCCCTCTGCCCACCCCCGTCCCCCCCAACAAATAAACCATATGCAATTTACAAGGGAGTTATCTGAAACAAAAGTATACAACAATATTGAAAAAGCAAAAAAAAAAAAAAAGAAAAGAAAAAGCATAGAAAAAGTAAACATACCATGTAAATACCAATCAAAATAAGTATGGCTATATTAATATTAGATAAAATATATTTCAAAGCTAAAAAGCAACATTAGATATAAAGATTATTTCTGAATGATCAAAAGTTTGATTTGCTGGGAAGACGAAACAATTCTAAATCGTTACACCTCAAATAATATGTACTCTGCATATATAGGCAAAATTTGACAAAATTGTAAGAAGGCATAGAAAAATCTATAAAAATAGTGAAAGATTTTAGTATACTTCCCTGAACTGAGAGATCAAGCAGGCAAAACATTTATAAAATACAGAATATTTTAAGAGTTTTAAATTTGATGTAAAGGATATACAGAGAACATTTTATCCAATAAATTCATCACACACATTTTTTCAGGCACACAGGGAACATTTAAAATCACTAAGTATACATACCAGGCCACAAAATAACTTTAAGAAAATTTCAGATAATTAAAATAATGAAAACCATAGTCACTAATCATTTTAATTAAATGAAAATATCAATAATAAATATATAAATAAAAATCTCCCATAACTTTAGAAATTATAAATACATTTTTATTTTTTTTTTATTTTTTTTTTTAAAGATTTTATTTATTTATTTGACAGAGACACAGCGAGAGAGGGAACATAAGCAGGGGGAGTGGGAGAGGGAGAAGCAGGCTTCCCGCCGAGCAGGGAGCCCGATGTGGGACTCGATCCCAGAATCCTGGGATCATGACCTGAGCCGAAGGCAGACGCTTAACGACTGAGCCACCCAGGCGCCCCATAAATACATTTTTAAATAAACCATGGAGAAAGGGAAAAAACAAAACAGAGATTAGAATGTATTTTGAAGTGAATGAAAATAAAAATACAGCATAACATTTACAGAATACTCAACATATACTTATAGGGAATGTTGCAGTTTAAAACTATATTTTAGAGAAGAGGAGAGGGTGAAAGTTGATGAGCTAACAAAAAATAGCATCCATCTCAAGAAAATAGCAAAGAAAAGCAAAATAAACCCAAAGAATATAAAACAAAGCATTTGATAGATAAGAAAAGAAAAAAATCAATAAAATAAAGTTCAAATACACAATAAAGTACCAACAAACTAAAAGCTAATTCCCTAAAAAGATTAATTAAATGGATAAACTCTTGACAAGAGAGATCAAGAAAAATAAAGTGAAAGCATAAAAAACCACTGTTAGAATAAAAAAGGAATATCACTACAGATCCAACACACATCAAAAATACTGTATTACAGAAAACTTATTAAAGTTTTGTAGTTCTGTAAACTTATTCTAGATGAATTCCTAGAAAAGTGCATCTTCCTAAAATTGACATAAAAAGAAACAGAAAATCTGAATCATAATGAAATTAACAGAATCCATAATTTAATTTCCTTCAAAGCAAATTCTAGAACCAAATGGCTTCATTAAGGAAGAAAAAACCAACATTACACAAAAACATTTCCAAAGAATAGAAAAATAGGGGACATCTCAACTCATTTTATGAGAGCAGCATAACTGTAACACCAAAACTTGACAAGGACATTATGAAAAATAATATTATAGCTAATTTCTTTCATAAGCACAGATGCAACAATCTTAAAACATCAGAAAATTAAATACAGTTACAAATAAAAAGATAAATAATGAATAATAAATAAATCTAGCTTAAAAAATAATACATCATGATCAGGTGAGGTTTATTCCAAGAATGCAAGATTTCTTTAACATTAAAAATATCAAATATTTTAACTAAAAAATATAAGCAAGACCAAAAGGAGAAAATCACATATATCAATGAAGAAAATGTTTTTGACAAAAGTTAATAGTCATTTTTTTAAAGATTTATTTATCTTTTTGAGAGACAGAAAGAAAGAGAGAGAGTGTGCAGAAGAGTAGAGGTAGAGGGAGAGGGAGAGAGAATCTTAAGCATACTCCCCACTGAGCACAGAGCCTGACAGGGAGCTTAATTTCATGACCCTGAGATCAGGACCTGAGCCAAAACCAAGTGTCGGATGCTTAACCGACTGTACCATCCAGGCACCCCAGTTAATAGTCATTATTGACAAAAACTATTAATCTAGGAAATTTCTTGAATTGAATAAAGAGGATCTAAATTCCTAGAACAAACATTCTAGTTATAGTGAAATATTGAAAGTTTTCCCCTTGAAATCAGAAACAAGACAAATATGCCTATTAATAACACTGTCATCACTTATATTCAACATTTCGAAGGCCATCCCAGCCACTGTAAGGAAGCAAGAATATATACCTGAATACATAAAGACATAAGGATTCAACAAAACAATTAAATGGTTATTAATTTTCATTAATAACCATATAAAGTTCTACATACAATTTTAAAAGGATCTATAGACAAAATATTTAAAATTAATAAGGAACATTATTAAGATTATGGAATACAAGTTGATATGAACAAATTAATTGTATCTTTATATTATGGTTTATAAACAAAAATGAGATTAATAAAAGCATTTACAAAGTCACCTAAGGGGCGCCTGGTTGGCTCAGTTGGTTAAGCATCTGACTCTTGATTTTGTCTCAGGTCACGATTTCAGGGTCATGGGGATGGGGCCCCGAGTCAGGCTCCAGGCTCAGCGTGGAGTCTGCTTGAGTTTCTCTCTCTCTCTCTGCCTTTGGCCCTCCCCCTCCTTGCACTTTCTCTCTCTCTCTCTCAAAATAAATAAATAAAATATTTTTTAAAACAAAAAATACCCAGAAATAAGTATAAGAAATATGTACAAGATGCCCTTACAAAATATAGCTGAGAGAAATTTAAAAAGAGCTAAATACAAAAGAAAGATGAACTAAATAATTATTCATTGATTGCAGAACTGAATGATTTAAAGATGTCAAGTCTCCTCCAACTGAATATTAGATTCAATGCACTCCCAATCAAAATTTCTGCAGTTTTCTTTAAAATGGAAATTGACACACTGACTCTAAATGTGTATAGAAACATGAAGGGCCAAGTACAGCCAAGGCAATCTTGAAGAAGAGCAAAACTTGGTAACTTACACTACCAGATATCAAAAATGATTACAAAACCACAGTAATTAAGACAATATGGTATGCGCAAAAGAATAGTAAAATAGGCCAACAGAAAAGACTAGAGAGTTCTAAAATGACCCACATATGTACAGCCACTTGATTTATGACAACTGAATGCAGTAGGGAAAGAAGTGTCTATTTGTAAAAGGTCCTGGATCAGTTAAACATTTATGAGAAAAAAATAACTCATAATTTATAACTCACATAATAAAAAGAATCAGTTCTAGATGCACTGTGTATCTAACTGTGAAAGTTAAAACAATGTAGTGTTTAGAAGAAAATGTGGTAGAACATCTTTATAACAATGGAATAGGCAACAATTTCTCAAGCAGGACATAAAAAACAATAACCAAAAATGAGAAAGCTAATAAAATAAAGTACATTAAGATTGACATACTTTGGGTATTAAAATACCTTATTAAGAGAATGAAAAAAGAATCCAAGAAGAGGGAAAAGATAAGTTCAGCAGGAACTTCCAACAAAGTTCTTATGTCCCACATACATAGAGAACTTCTATAAAATAGTAAGAAAAGGGGAGACAGGGCGCCTGGGTGGCTCAGATGGTTAAGCGTCTGCCTTCGGCTCAGGTCATGATCTCAGGGTCCTGGGATAGAGTCCCGCATCGGGCTCCCTGCTCCTTGGGAGCCTGCTTCTCCCTCTGCCTCTCTCTCTCTCTCTCTCTGTCTCTCATGAATAAATAAATAAAATTTAAAAAAAAAAGAAAAGAAAAGGGGAGACAACCCAATAAAAAAATAGACCAAAGACTCAAATAAGCACTTGGAACAGAGGAGATCCAAATGGTCAATAATCATATGAAAAGCAGTCATTTTCATTGCTTCAATTTACATGAAGTTCAAAAACTTGGCAAACATCTTTTAGAACTTTTAAAACTTAGGGTAGTAGTTACGTTTTAGAAGGAATAGCAATTGGAAGGAGGAATGTTGGGGGCTTTTGAGTTTTAGAAACAGATGGCATGTCTGCAATATTTTTTTTCACAGTACTGTCTCTGCTGTAGTTCTCTTTCTTGATCTGGATGACGGTTACATGAATGTGTTCACTTTGTGAAAATACACTGAGCTGTAACTATGATTAGTTCACTTTTTTGTTTTTATGTACATTATACTTCAAAAATAAGTGCATAAACACACACGCTAACAAACTAAAGCAACAACCACAAAAGCTTCACTGTGTGAATAAAAACGATTCCAGGCAAAATCCAAACTGTAGACCAGCTGTTTATGATTTTGCCTAGTAAATATAAAGTTAAGGGTTAAAAAAATACTGGAAAAATATTAAAGGTCATTTGGGAGAAAAAACAACCTTTATAATATGACTCCAAATTCAGAAAACATATATAAATGATAAATATGACAGATTTAACTACAAAAAATTAAAATTCTGTATGTAAAATAAATGAACAAAGTAAAAATATAAATTGGGAAAGCGTCTGCAACAAATACTATAAAAAGTTTAAACTATTGTAAACAAACTTGGAAAAATATATCTAATAGGCTCTTTTTGTTTTTTATTCAACATGTTCCACTTATGAAAATATAATTACTTTTTTCCTTTCTCCAAATTTTTATTTAAATACCAGTTAGTTAACATACAGTGTAATATCAGTTTTAGGTGTAGAATTTAGGGATTCATCACTTCCATAAATCACCCAGTGCTCATCACAAGTGCCTTCCTTGATTTTTGTCCTCATTACTTGTGTAAATGAAGGAAAATAAAATGGCTCTTTTCTAATTAAAAAACAAAACAAAACAAAAAACAAGTGCCTTCCTTAATTCCCATCACCTATTTAACCCATCCCCCCCCCACCTCCCTACAGCAACCCTCAGTTTGCTCTCTGTAATTAAGTCTGTTTCCTGGTTTACCTCTCTTCCCCCTACAATGTTCATCTGTTTTATTTCTTAAATTCCACATATGAGTGAAATCATATGGTATTCTAAGGGATACATGTACCTTGATGTTTATAGAGCATTATCAACAATAGCCAAATTATGGAAAGAACCCAGATGTCCATCAACAGATGAACAGATAAATAAGATGTGGTGTGTACACACACACACACACACACACACACACACACACACACACTATGGAATATTACTCAGCCATCAAAAAGAATGAAATCTTGCCATTTGCAAAGACGTGGATGGAGCTAGAGAGTATTATGCTAAATGAAAAAATTCAGTGAGAGCCTATCTCTTGATAGGAAATTATGGGTGATTTTTATTTCTTCTTTGGACAGCTCCTTATTTTTAAAATAAGGATGCCTTGTTTTAATACCTGAATAGCATACAATGAATATTTTAAAAATATGTTTTAAAAATATATATATCCATAAATCAAGAAATCTCAACCTCCCCTCAAAAGTATTCTTATTTCCGGGTGCCTGGGTGGCTCAGTTGGTTAAGCGACTGCCTTTGGCTCAGGTCATGATCCTGGAGTCCCTGGATCGAGTCCCGCATCGGGCTCCCTGCTCGGCAGGGAGCCTGCTTCTGCCTCTGACCCTCCCCTCTCTCATGTGCTCTCTCTCTCTCATTCTCTCTGTCTCAAATAAATAAATAAATAAAAATCTTTAAAAAAAATTTAAAAAAAGTATCTTATTTCCTAATACCAACTGATTTTTATTTCATAAATTAGCACTTTAGTTTACTAATTATCATCACCCATTATTTCACACTACTATACTCATTCTGGGTGAGCATATCTCTCCATATTCTTATTATTGTCTTCTCAAATATTATGTGCATCCTTGAAAAGTTAAATATATATGTAACTAACATCTTACTAAAAATACTACTTCTTATAGTCAACAAATGAGCATCAGGCTTTCTTGTAAAAAACCATCTTTTAAAGTGATAAAAATCATTTACTTTAACCACATGTTATAGTAAAAATCAATAAAAAGATGTGCACCCCTGGAAAATTGCCTTTTTTGATCAATTTTGTGAAACAAATTTGACTGAAAAAAGTCTAATCTTTCTTTTTTTTTTTTTTTTAAAGATTTTATTTATTTGAGAGAGAGAATGAGATAGAGAGAGCATGAGAGGGGAAGGGTCAGAGGGAGAAGCAGACTCCCTGCGGAGCAGGGAGCCCAACGCGGGACTCGATCCAGGGACTCCAGGATCATGACCTGAGCTGAAGGCAGTCGCCCAACCAACTGAGCCACCCAGGCGCCCGTAAAGTCTAATCTTTCTTAAATATTTATATCATAGAGGGACAATAATGTTATATCTTAGAGTCTCTTCCAATCTTGTGAGCTTTGCTTCATTGTGACTGTCATCAATTGAAATATTGACACTTCTCTGACTGCAGCATTTAATTGTCCCATCATTCAAATATTAAGCTGTGAGTTCTCACTATTTGTTTTTATACCAACTTAAAGACTTTGTTTCCTCGAACATTTTTCTAGTTATTTTCATAATACACCCTTATTATGATTGCTATATTCCATAAACCAATATGAGTTATGTACCCATAGCAGAGTTTGTAGCCTTCTTCCAATGTCCCTTGATAATCACCTACACATGAATTGTGTTTACCATTTGTAAACAAGGAAATCATTACCAGTTTGAAAATTTTAATGTGAAGTTCTAAATCCCTGAAATTAAAGATTAACATTTTTGTTTGGGAATTGATATGGGGGGAACCATAGATCATGAGTTTAAACTAGGTATTCATGTATCAAATGAACCATGAAAACCACAAAGGATAAGCATTTTAGAAATAGATGGTCTGTCTGCAACATTTTTCTTACAGAACTATGTCTGCAGTGGTTTCTTTCTCAGTTATTAATGTCACCATGACACTCAGTTGACATTTTAAAGTTATTAATAACAGAGCCACATGTCAATGAATATCTTTTTGTCAGGGTATCAACCAAAATTATGAATGTGAATAACTGGATTCTAACTTGGCTTTTTTTCTTCTCCAGTTTGTTCTACCTTCTTTTCCAGGATCTTAGATTAAGTAGTCTAATTTGCTGAATGAGAAGCCATTCAGTTTTGTCTTTCAGTTGACTCTAGTCCCCAATATGTAAACAACTCAAAAAGGAAAATTAATGTGAGGGTAAAATATTGGAGTTTTATAAGCTAATAAACATCATTCAAGTATGCAGTCTATGTAATGGATGAGGGTTATTCCCCAATGTATTCCAAAATCTCTAAATAAACTTAAAGACTCCAGGGTCTGCTGGTGGCATTTATAATTCATTTTTTCTAACAATGCTCTATTCAGCAAATATTTATCACATGCTTACTATGTGCAAGACACAGCTATAGATATTGCAAAGAATATAAAGGTGAGTGACGTACAATTCTTAACAGTCTCAGAATGTGAGTATATATGTTGTTTGATTCTTACATGAAGTATCTCTTCTACTTATTTTTTTCTTCTAAATCAGTGGTGTAGTACCTTCAACATATTCATAGTTTTGGAACCTCTAGATAGAAATGAGAACCAGCTCCTATCACCCAGTTAGTGTATTATTTAAATAATACCTTTAATTAGCAAGTGAATATTATGTCCACATTACATCAAATATTTTGTCATTTCCAAAATTTTAATTCTTAATCAGTGAGTTGTTAACTTACTTCTAAACTACAAGCTGTTAAGAAATGTAAGTACTTAGAGGATAAAAGGACGGATTAACTATTAATGTAATGTGCCTGCAGTAGTTGACACCCTACTTAGCATGACCATTATGTACTACAGCCTACAAAATTATTCTACATGCTCCCACAGCAGAGCTAGAGTGCCATATGGCCATGCTTGTTTTTCGTCAAATAATTTTTACATAAACAGCTGGTGAACTGTTTTTATTGTAACAGTGCACATATTTTTTGAGACAGTTGGGAAGGATTGATGCAACTCCTAGTCACTGCCTGTTTTTATGTCCACATTAAGGAGAAATTCAAATTGATATTTTTAAAAATGTGGACTTTTGTAATCTTGTTACTATGGTCAGTTCACAAGAAAGATTTTTTAATGTAGTGCAGGAATTATTGGCATGTTTATAAACTTGCAGCAAGAAACAGAAATTAATCATAAGGGATCTTCAACTTAGATGGCATATTCAGTATTTTTATTTTTACACCCTCATGAATTTTAGAGGCAGAGCTGATATGTTTTGGACTATTTTATAGGCAGTTTTAATATGACTATATTTGGTTTTGAAACATAGCTTCAACACATTCTGATAAGTGATATAATAACCAGAAGATTTTTAGCAGTTTTGTGTGTATCTGTGATTTGAGTTGATTTAAAGACTATCTGATCCAAAAGCACCCCCCTCCTCCTCAACAAGAAACTTTATCTATTAAAACACTAGTGGTTTCTTCAGTTTTTTTAAGGAGATTATCACAGTGTTTAGAATATTAAATATTATTTTATAGTTAATACTTCAAAAATTTCCCTGTAACCAGAAGCTACTCCCAGCCTGGTGATGGGTATTAAAGAGGGCACGTACTGAATGGAGGACTGGGTCTTATATGCAAACAATGAATCATGGAACACTACATCAAAAACTAATGATGTAATGTATGGTGATTAACATAACATAATAAAAAAAAAAGAACACTGGTAAGGATTCATGTATTATTATCTCTCACTGATTCCTTATTCACAGGATATTAGAGACCATAAAATATGTTTCATTAGAGAAGGAAATGAATGCTTATCATTGTGCCACTGAAAAGCTTAGGACCTTGGGGTCAGAACAATAACATACTAACGGTGTATGTAAAATATAAGAGGAAGGAAGATTTTTCCCAACCCTCCAGGTTCATTATATTTACCAATCTGTCCTTTATATCTTTGATTAATTCCACTTAGGGGCACATAGACGTTTTCATGGAATATTTTACATTGATATACAAAACAGAAAAACAAAGGATCTTTTTTCATTTTGCTTTAGCCTTAACTTTCCATTGAAGAAACTCACCTAGAATAAGCTTTACAATAGTAAGTACATTTTGTGAGCAAATTGTCACTTAAACATATAATAACTTAAAACCAATTTGTTTATGTGGATTTTAATTTATGTCCTAATGTTTATTTTCTTCCAATAAAATATGCACCAGATGGATGTTAAGAAAATGGACTGAGTGAGACAATACATTTTTGGAAAGGTGTTTCTTTTCCCCAAGTATATCTATTCATATTACTTCACCAAAAGTTTAGGTCTAAGAAGGAGAAAATCAGCTATACAAATGACTTTACCTATTAACTAGCATATGTAATGGCTAGGGGACAATTCTCTGTGGGTCACTTGCATTTCTGTATATCTTGTGAGGTTGCCCTTTATTCTAGATAATCTTTTCAAGAAACTCTGTGTAGCGAGCAGCCTTAGAAGATATCTATCTATCTATAGATAAAAATAGACATAGACATATAAAACGTCTCCAGAGCAGGGGGAAGGCATGCTCATTGCCCATTATAGAAGATTCAGGCTACCTAAGCACAGAGCTCCTTTCCTGCAGTGAAACTCACTGCATGTTTTCGTATCACCTGGCCCTCTTCCTGTCAGTCTGTGATTACTGGGGTTTGAGTTACCACTGTAAGATAATGCAGGTACTCTGGCGACTACAAATGCTATGAGAATAAAGTTCTTTGTCTCTTACCCAAGAGCCTCGTGCTTTTTGCCAGCATCCGTGAAATTGTGACAGGTTAACTTGTTAGCTTGCAAGAAGGATAAAAATCTTAGCCTCTTCACAGTTTGTGACAGCTACCACATTATCTCCATTTTTCCTTTTGCAAACAAAAAGCAAACAAAATTAGCCTGTAAAATAGCCTTTAAAAGTTGTAAAAATAGATAGCATTTAAATTTTTCATTTTGCTTCTATTTTGTTCTATAATAAATTTTAATATGTATCACCAATTTGAACTTCTTCAAATCATTCAACTAGCTTCACATATATCATTAAAAAGTGAGATATATAATATGATGAGGAGTGGAAGTAAATCAAGGAATATACTTTTGATATTAGTTATTTATCAAAGTGAATCTACAGCCATTTTAACTTATCTACCTGGAGTACTGCCTTCATTTTTTAACAGAATATCAAACTCACTGAGGTTAAGTAATGATAAAATAAACTCCATATTGTTATATATACATTATTTTTACTTGTTTATGTTCATATTTTTTACTTTAAATGTCAGAGCTGTAAAAATAATATATACTTGGATATATTATATACTTACATGATATACATCAATGTAAACATATCTGTATTTCAATATTATTTATATATTTGTGTTATATATACATTTATATGTAAATTTACATATATTTTACTCACAGATATATTTCACTCACATATTTTTTTAAAGATTTTATTTTATTTATTTGAGAGAGAGAGAGTGAGAGAGAGAGCACAAGAGGGGGTAGGGTCAGAGGGAGAAGTAGACCCCCCGCTGAGCAGGGAGCCCGATGCCGGACTCGATCCTGGGACTCCGGGATCATGACCTGAGCCGAAGGCAGTTGCTTAACCAACTGAGCCACCCAGGCGCCATATTTCACTCACCTATTAAGGAATGCATGTGAATATTTAAGCCACATCACAATAAGCTCCTTTGCTAATTACTTAACTGAATTTCTTCTAAGTTTAAGCAACATCAACAGCTAAAAAATGTAGGACACAAATTGATTCTACCCATAATTTGCATATTTATCTTATATAATTATCTAAAATAGTTGTACACAATGTTTGCACGGGATTATATACATGAATATGGGGAAACAAGTATTTACTGAAAATTTTCATGACTTTCTGTCATAGGCTCATGTCTGATCTCCTTCCCCATGTCTTCTTTTTTTATTTGTTTTTTATTGAAGAATAATTAACAAATAATGTTATATATTAACAGGTGTACAATATAATGATTCAACAATTCTATCTTGCCATTTGCAACTCATATCTTTTTTCTTTTTAATTTTAACTGCTGCACAATTTCAAACATGTATTCCTGTGAAGGAAAGAAGATATGCAATTTTACATCCAGGTGTGTAGAAATGTGGGCAGCAATATTACTAATTCCACATCATAGGTAGCTATGTAATATCTTCTCCCTAGATTTCATCAGTATCAAGATTAATTTGCTGGCCCGTGTTGACCAAGGATTAGCCTGAGGAATAGGTACAGTTTTAGTCAATCATTTTTATGTAGTTGTGAATGTCATTATGGAAAACTTGGAGACTAGAATTAGAGTATATTTTTGATCTTTTAAGAAATTTTTCTAGCTCAGTAGACTGTGAGTACTGTCCTTTAGCTATAGTATCAGCATGACTCCATGCTTAGGATTAGGCCCTAAAATAACCAGATATAAGTAGACATGAAAAAGAGACTTCTGGACATTCACCACACTATTAGTTTGAGGATGTTTGAAGTCTGTGCTTCCTCTTCCATTATTCCTGTTTTCAGACCTAGAAACTCCAAAAAGGCAATGTTACCATTTGTCCCTAATTGCTAAGCAGTATGTTAAAAAACACAGATAAGTAAAAAATTAAAACAAAAATGTTGATGGTTGTTACATCTCAGTTATATGATGATGGATTTACTTGTTCTTTAAAACTCATTTAATATTTCCAAAAATCTCAACTCACCCTCAAGCCTAAATCCCATAAACAGATAACGGAAAAAGAGTCAGTAATTAGTTAAAGCTTAAAGAAAGGGGCAGAGATTAAGAAGTGGTGAATATTAGCACATGAGATATTGTTAATAAAGTAGTGACCATAAGGTGTTGGCTTGTGGCTGATAGGTCACTGATGAGATATGGAATTAGGAATGATAGAAATAGTAGAAAAGGGGTAAGGATGCCTGTTGCATAAATTACATGCTAAAATAATAAATTAGATCTTAAAAGCTGGTTTATGATTTACAAAAGTCAATTTGAATATCAAAATATGATCTGCATGAGAATGACCACATCAAATGCTTAAGTAAAGCACAGTTATCAATATGGTGACCAATCTCAAAGAGAAGTAGCCTATTCTGAACAAAGTACCAGCTACCTGGTGAGATGAACACTAAAAAAGCTTGTTCTTCTAAACTGGGTCTAGGTAATATACAAATTTCTCACACATCACATCTTACTCTTTTCTTTGGAGCTTATGCCTTTAGGTAACATAAACATGCTTGTCATAAGTTAGTTCATTATTCTCTTTTGTTTAAAATAATTTATTGAATTTTCCTGTACTTTTATGGTAATTATACAGTAATGTGCTTCCATTATGATAATAATGATTGTTTATTAGCATCATTGTACATGGTTAACTACTTATATTTTTTAACAGTTCAGGCTTCAAAATGTCCTCATCCAAAACTTATTTAGCCTTAATTACAAAGCACTGTTAGCTTATTCTTTTTCTTATTGCAGTATTTGGAGTTGGGTTAATTATGACCAATAAATGCTAGAAATTGATTCTAGATAAAGGAGTTAGGTGAGCCCTAAAATGTCCAAGAGATAAAAAGATCAGTTGAGGAATATATATATATAATATCATTGTAGCCATGCTGAAAACTGGATACATGTAAAATTACTGAAATATTTGGTGTATACGAAGTTAAGAAGGACTAAGTATTATTTAACTTCTGTTTTATCAATAGATTAAATAAAGTGGATAATTAAGCATTACCAATAAAAATTGGATATTCATGTTTCCTTAAAGTTCATTTTGTTCTATTCTGAATATTCGTATTCTTCTTATTATTATATTTCTTAGAACATATTCACAAAACCTAGGTGTACAAATGCATACACACATGTAAACCATTCCCTATCAAGATACGTTATTATTCCACCACCTCATAAAGATCATTCATGCCTTTTCTAGCCAGTTCCAATAGACCACCTCTACATCACTCCTCTCCCATAGTTCTGATGTCAACTATAAATTAGATTGGCTTGTTCTAGAGTTTTTAACAGCTTTATTAAGGTGTAACTGACATACAATAACCTGCATATATTTAAAACACACAATTTGTTAAGATTTGGCATATGTATACATTCATGTAACCACCACCACAATCAACATAATGAATATATCCATCACCTCATGCTCCTTTGTAACCTCCTTGGCATTCTTCCCAGTCCATAGGCAAACCACTGAATAAAATTCTTTATATCGGTATACATTCATTTTCATTTCCTAGACTGTTATATAAGTGGAATTATACAGTATGTGCTATTTAGCCTGGCTTTTTTCATTCAAAGTAATTATTTAGAGATTCATGCATGCTACAGCATGTATCGATAGTTAATTCCTTTTACTGCTGAATAATATTCTATTTTATGTATATACTACAGTTTATCTGTTCACCTGATGGTGGATATTTTAAGGTATTCTCAGTTTTTCACTATTACAAATCAAAATGCTATGAACTTTCAGGGTGCCTGGGTGGCTCAGTGGGTTAAGCGTCTAACTCTTGGTTTTGGCTCAGGTCATAATCTCAAAGTGGTGAGATCCAGCCCTGAGTCGGGCTACGTGCTCAGCGCAGTCTGCTTGAGATTCTCTCTCTCCTTTTCCCTATGCCCCTCCCCCCGGTCTTGCTCTCTATCTCTCTCTAAAATAAATAAAATCTAAAAAAAAAAAGATGCTATGAACTTTCATATATACATCTTTGCATGGGTATAAGCTTTCATTTCTCTCAGGTAAATGCCTGGTAGTGTACTAGCTAGGTCATATTGCAGGTGTATGGTTCACTTTTTAAGAAACTGCTATACTGTTTTCCAAAGTGGATGTACCAATTTACATCCCCACCAACAATGTTTAAGAGTTCCTTCACACCCTTGGCAGTACTCGGTATGATCAGTCTTTTTACCGTGTATATTCTAGTATGTGTGTAATGGTATCTCATTGGGATTTTAATTTTTATTGCTCTAATGATTAATGATGTTGAGGATCTTTTCATGTGCTTCTTTGTCACTCATTAACTGTCTTTTGGTGAAATGTCTGCTCAACATTTTGACCTTTTATACTTTTTTTTTTTATTGAGTTTTGAAAGTTCCTTATAAATGCTGCATACAAGTCCTTTATCACATTGAAATCAGGTAGTGTTAGTCCTCCAAATTTCCTTTTCTTTTTCAAAGTCATTTCAACTATTATGGGCCCATTGTATTTCCATATAAAGTTTATGATGTATAAATTTCTTTTTTTTTTAAAGATTTTATTTATTTATTTGACAGAGAGAGACACAGCGAGAGAGGGAACACAAGCAGGGGGAGTGGGAGAGGGAGAAGCAGGCCTCCTGCCAAGCAGGGAGCCCGATGAGGGGCTCGATCCCAGGACCCTGGGATCATGACCTGAGCCAAAGGCAGATGCTTAACGACTGAGCCACCCAGGCGCCCCGATGTATAAAGTTCTTTTAAGAAAACTCCTGTTGGGATTTTGGTGGGAATTTTACTAAACCTACAGATCATTTTAGGGAGAAGTGACAACTAAAGCATCTTATTTTCCAGTCTCTAACTCTTATTTCATTTTTTTCCTTTTATGTGCGGGCAAGTACCTATATTACAATGTGGAATAATAATGGTGATAGTAGCTATTCTTATCTAATTCCCAATTTCCATTCTTTCTCCACTAAGTATGATGCTTGATAGAGGGTTTGTTTGTTTGTTTGTGTTTTGGTGGTTAGCCATTATTTAGTTTGATGACATCTCTTATTATTACAGATTAATACTGATTTTTACAGAGCAGATATTTAACAACTTAGATATTTTTCTCATTAAATTTGTCAATGTGGTATGCCTGTCCTGTACTTATTTGCCCTCAGATCATTCTTTCCTCTTTCCTTGCTCTGCTCTCTAGTGTTCAGGAGATAATCCCTGCAAGCTCCTGTTCCTAGGTCCTCCAATATTTGGCTGCTCTCATGGTTCAGGCAACAAGGCCAGCAGATTATAGCCCAGGAGGACAGGAACAGCCTTCTCCCTCTGCATCAGGTAGATGCTCCTTCAATAGCTATATCTTCTTCATGGCTCTAGCTCTAGCTCCCATCATATTGGTTAACCATGGTTTTAGATTCTGTTGATGCCAATTCCCAATCTCCTGTAACACTACCTCCTTCTTCAATTTCTCCCTCTACACTAGAAATGGGAGTGACTTCCTCAAGTTGCTAAGTATTGGCTTGCCTAACTCTACTTGGTTTGGCCTCTCCATCACTTGAATAACCAATATTGTGCATTAAATTCTGTCTGAGTTATAGAATTAATTTCTGTTTTCCTGAATAATCTCTGACAGCTGCATTTAGCTAATTATATTGTTTGACTTTACAACTGTGAATCCCGCTTTTCATTCCTAGGGAAAAACTCAACTCAGTCACAAGCAATTAAATGTGCTCAAGTCTCTTAGATCACATATAACCAAAACAAAACAAAGCAAAACATCCCAGGGACCCTGACACTTCCTCTAAATAATTCTGTTTCTCTCTTTTTCACATCCTTCTCAAAAATAATTTTCTGCATTCACTAGTATTTCTGTTTTTGTATTCAAAAGATTCTAAGAAGATAAGGAATATAGAGACATAATTAGCTTGTAAAAAAATTCTAGCATCTACACATAAAACTCTATAGAGTTACTTGTGGAAAACAGCCCAAGTGGTACTCAGAAGGATATCTATAGTCTTTTTTTTTTAAAGATTTTATTTATTTATTTGAGAGAGAGAATGAGATAGAGAGAGCATGAAGGGGGTAGGGTCAGAGGGAGAAGCAGACTCCCTGCTGAGCAGGGAGCCCAATGTGGGACTTGATCCCGGGACTCCAGGATCATGACCTGAGCCGAAGGCAGTCGCTTAACCAACTGAGCCACCCAGGCGCCCAGGATATCTATGGTCTTAAACACATTTATTAATAAAATAGTACAGCCACTATGGAAAACAGTATGGAGGTTACTGGAAAAATTCAAAACAGAACTACAATATGGTCCAGCAATTCCACTTCTGGGTATTTATTGGAAGAAAACAAAAACACTAACTCAAAAAGATATATGCCCTATATTCACTGCAGCATTATTTACAATGGCTAACATATGGAAACAACCTAAGTATCCATCAATGGATGAAGGGACAAAGATGTGATACATACACACACACACACCCCACACACAAATATACATACATATATTCACAGTGGAATATTACTCAGTTATAAAAAAGAATAGATCTTGCCATTTGCAACAACATAGATGAAACTTGAGGGGCATTACACTAAATGAATTAAGTCAGAGAAAGACATACTATATGGCCTGATTTATATGCGGAATCTAAAAAAAAAAAAAAAAAGAATTCATAGATACAGGGAACTCATTAGTGGTTGCCAGAAGCAGGGGGTAGAGGGTGGGTGAAATGGGTGAAGGTGGTCAAAAGGTAAAAATTTCTAGTTATAAAATAAATAAGTCTGGAAGATGTATGTACAGCATGGTGACTATAGTTAATAATACTGTGTTGTATATTTGAAAGTTGCTAAGAGGATGGATCTTAAAAGTTCTCATCACAAGAAAAAAAATTGTAGGGGCGCCTGGGTGGCTCAGTTGGTTAAGCGACTGCCTTCAGCTCAGGTCATGATCCCAGGGTCCTGGGATTGAGCCCCACATCGGGCTCCTGGCTCCGCGGGAAGCCTGCTTCTCCCTCTCCCTCTCCCCCTGCTTGTGTTCCTGCTCTCGCTGTCTCTGTCTCTGTCAAATAAATAAATAAAATCTTTAAAAAAAAAAAAAAGAAAAAAAATTGTAACTATGTGTAGTGATGGATGTTAACTAGACTTACTGTGGTGATCATTTCACAATATATACACTATCGAATCATTATGTTGTACACCTGAAACTAATATTATGTTATATGTCAATTATATCTCAATAAAAAAATAAAGTCCATTAATGAGAAAAGAAAGCATGGAGACCATAAGAACAAGAAATTAGAAGAAAAAAAGATAGGCTAATTTGAAAAAGAACTGAAACAATAACTAGAAATAAAAATATAGTTATTGAAATTAAAATCCCGTGGACAAAAAATGGAAATATTTATAACATGCAAAAATTTCAAGAAACTAGAGGAAGAATACCATATTGAACCCAAAGAAATAGAATGTAGAAAATAATGAAGTGCATAAATGATGAGTTAGAAGACAATGGAGCCAACTAACAAAAGCCTGTACTTTGAAAAGACTGATATAACTGACAGTTTTATAAGTATCATCAATTAACAAAAGAAACAGAAGTAAGTGATATTAGTTAAACAATATTGTACAAAATATAGGTGCAGAAGGAATTTAAAAATTATAAGAGAGCACTATAAATATCATTACCAAATGGTGAACAAGGTATGATTTTGCATAAAAATATATTTCATCTAATAAACTCAGAAAAAATAATAGAAATACAAAATTAACATTGTGTAACCCTTAATTAATGGATAAATACGCCAATCTTTAAAGATTGCAAACATGAACACAAAGGAAGTCAGACATTAGATTCCTTGTGATAAAAAGTCACAATATCACCTATGGGAAGTCTTTCCAAACAAAAAAAGAAAGAGTAAAAAATTACACCTTAATCTGATGAAATTTCTGCTGATTTAAAGAAATACAGAGGGAGAAGGACACCAGTGTTGCAATCAGCAAAACCCATGCCATATGAAACTGGACAAAACACAAGGTTTTTTTCAACAAGAAACTGACAAGGAAAATAAGTAATATATGTATGTGGGGGGGTGTAGGATCTATAAATTAATGGGCATAAAGAGCAATGACATGAATAGACTTTATTTGACCCTGATTCAAGAAAAAACATTTTTAAAAAGTCAGGCAAATGTGAAAAATAACTGGACACTTGATGATATTAATTTTTTAAGGTAGGATATGTGTAATTGAATATTTATGTTTCATAAAGGATACCTATCTTTTAGAAATAGATACTTAAATATTTAAAGATGAAATGGCATGATATCTAGGATTTATTTCTCATTATTTCAGTGGCAGAGATGGGGTAGATATGGGTAGAAATGTAACCAGGTAGGCCATGTGTTGAAGACTGTTGATGCTGATGTGAAGTATATTGGTTTTATTATACTATTCTCTCTACTGTTGTATATGTTTGAAATTTTCTACAATAAATATAATACTTATGTAGCCATTAAAATAAAACCCTAAGTGATAATAGACCATTATTTAGAAAAAATATTAATTACTCAATAGGTTCAAGCAGAAATAGAAAACTGTTACTGAGAAATACAAAACTATCCTCAAGGTTTCAGTCACCTTTAAGTTTCAGGACAAGGCAGTCAGGGACAGTTCTACCAAATAACAAGCAAAAAGTTAACCACCATCTCATGTAAACACATCCAAAGCATACAAAAAGATGGGCAATTTTTCAGCTTATTTTCCCGGTCTAGCTCTCCTTGATAAGAAAACCAGCTGAGGACACTTTGAAAACAGAATACTCAAGCCAAGCTCACCCACTTACAGGCAAAGATCCTAAATAAAGTCATAGCAGTGAATTAAATGGAAAAAAGATGCTGAATCCAAGAAATATAACAATATAACATTAGAAAAAACTGCCCAAAATACTACATTAACAGATAAGATTTAAAAGACATTTGATCATGTACTGAAGAAAAAACTTTTTTTCCCAAAGATTTTATTTATTTATTTGACAGAGAGAGACAGCGAGAAAGGGAACACAAGCAGGGGGAGTGGGAGAGGGAGAGGCAGCCCCCGCCCCCCAGCAGGGAGCCCCATACGGGGCTCGATCCCAGGACCCTGGGATCATGACCTGAGCCGAAGGCAGACGCTTAACGACTGGGCCATTCAGGCGCCCCAAGAAAAAACTTTTGAAAAAAAAAAAAAAAGTCAACGTGAATGCAGGATAATATCATTTAGCTAACCAACATTAGAAGGGAACTTCCACTTCCTAAATTCTATAGCAAACAAACTTAAATGTGAAATGTTAGTAGCATTCCCATTAATGTAAGGAGCAAGACACAGCAGTATGTTACCAACTCTAACTGTTCAAAACTGGATCAGAATGCATAGCCAGAGGATAAGAATACAAAAATAAATAAAAGTTAGGAATAGTAAAAAGAAATAGAAATTATTGGTTGCAAATATGATCATTTGGAAAATCCCAAGGAAAAGGCTACGGACTATTTAAGTAAGTAAATGACTTCAGAAAAGTGGTGTATAGATAACTATAGTAATATCAAGAGCCTTGTTGTACAAAGCAGTAATTATTAGAACATGTATATATGTATTATAAATGAGAATCAAAATTAAAATGAATTTCACTACACTGTTCAATGTTAGATAGATCGAAACACCTGGGTCTCACAAAGTTATGCAGATCTGCCTCTTTCCTGTAGCAAGTAGATCTTTTCGAACAGAAAGTTCCCAAGAGATCCTATCATCACTATGCATTTTCTCTGACATCTCAGAACCTGTCCTAGCCCCCCCTACCTTGTGTGGCAGCTTCTCGATCTCACATCTTGGTTGGAATGCAGACCCACCGTCTGCAAGGGTTTAAGCTGACAAACTGTCCAGAGTTTAGGAAGAGGAAGTGATATTTCCCAAGGAGCCTTTAATCAACGAACCGGGAGCCAAAATGAGGACCTACTTCGCGAAAATACCTTTGGTACTATTCACACTATAACAGAGGGGGCACCACAGAGTCACGCCCCTTATCGCCCCACCTCGCGGGGGCCCCCAGGAGTAGCCGGATGTATGCACACTGACTTCCGTTTCTGCTCCGTGGGAGGTGAGCTCTTGCCCCGAGAAGGACGGCGGCGCAGCCGAGGGAGGAATCCAAGCTCTGCCCCAGGTGAGATAAGGATATTGAGTAAGGTTTGAGGGAATCCCCCTATCTAGAAAGACCTAAGACCATGAGGGAATCCCCCTATCTCGAAAGACCTAAGACCCCACGGTCCTGCCCTTGCTGTCCGCCCTAGAAGGTTCCAGGCAGGGATCACCCGATGCAGTGCTCTCTGAATTCTCATTCTGAGAACTCGGAGAAATAACATTGGGCCCAGGGTGTTGGTATCGGAGGAGTCAATGAAGGACCTTGTGTGAATTCAGTGGAACTGCCCCTCCCCCATCACAGAGGCGTCCCCACAGAGCCGGGCCCCTTCCGCCAGCCATGGGAGACCCCGGTGAGGATATTTGACTCGGGTGTCTGCTTCCGGCTATCAGAGGAAGGAGGCTCTGCCAGGAGTTGACGAACACCCCTATTTATGTTCTAGGAGAAACCGCCTCCCTAGAACAGTGGAGGCCCTAAAGAGCCCCACTCCTGCTGTCAGTCCCTGGAGGCTCCTGGTATGGCTGTAAGGCCCAGATGCCCCCTCACTTCACCTTTTGGTTGTTTGGGGGAAGAGGGGTGCATAAGAGCCTTGGTTTAAGGCTATACTATTCAGGTAGCCGTTCTAGAGGTCAAAGTGAGAACAGAGGCAGGGAGGATACACAGTTAGGACTTTCCTCTGTGATCAGCCCTGGAAAACCCTGGGGAGATCTGCATTCTGAGTCTCCTCCCCCCCTCCCCCCTCCCCCCTCCTCCCTCCCCCCTCCCCCCAGCCCCCCC
>NW_023270158.1:12846728-12848326 GCF_011800145.1 Mirounga leonina
GCATATTCCAGGATATCAGGTGATTGAGAGCCTTGGTGTGATTGTTATAGCCCTCAGGTCTGCAGAAGGGGGATTTCTGGCAGTCAAGGGGAGGAGCCATGGTAAGGAACCTGAGCATTGAGCAGACCACTCATCACAGAACAGAGGCTGTCTCATAGAGCCCTCCATGTGATATCATCCCTCAAAGGGGTCCCTGGGGAAGATATGTTAAACTGAGTCCTCCCTAAACTCTTCCTCAAACCTTTCAAAAATGTGAGATTCTTGCTATGAGGGGATAGGTCTAAAGTCAGCCAAGAGAGGACTCCTAGGCCCTGCAAGAGGCCAAGGTGAGGACTCTAAGTGAGGAGTGAGAACCCTAATATCCCAGGATGGGGAAGGTTCCACATAGCTTTGCCATCGCTGTCATCTCAGGGTACCCCTGGGCAGATGTGCTTAGATGTGATTCCCTTCAGTTCCTCCTCCAGTATGTCAGGGAGGTGAGGGCTTTGAAATGAGGGGTCAGCATCAAATCGGTTAAGCAGAGGACCTTAGGTCCTGCAAGAAGTCAAGGTAATGGTGCTGAATGTGAATGGAAACACCCCCTACTCCACAACAGGGGAGGCACCATAGAGCCTGGATCTGCCAAACCCTATATCAACTCCAGTAGGACTCAGGTAGGGGTGGGAAGCTTCAGCCCAAGGTGAACTCTAGTTACTTCCAGAGTCCTCAGGGGAAAGGCTAACCCATGAAGGGGAGCCTTGTGGGATCCTAGAGCAGTGCCTTCAAGGAAACCTGGAGAGATGGCTGTTGATAAAGCCCAAGATGGTATCTCCCTGTCAGAGGATATCACACCATTTCATCCTCTTTCCTCCAGGTTACCGAATCATCTATTGTCTTTTCCACACTCGTGCCTGCTCTCCCTGACCAGAATCATCATGCCTCGCGGCCAGAAGAGTAAGCTTCGTGCCCGTGAAAAACGCCGCCAGGCTCGAGAAGAGACAGGGCATGTGGTGGCTGCTCAAGCCACTGTACCAGAGGAAGAAGAGTCCCCCTCTTCTCCTTCTCCTCATTTCAAAGATGCTCCCCAGAGCTCATCTGCCACTGGAACACCCAGCAATCCTCAAGTTACTGGGAGAGTCCGCTCCACCAGCCCTAGTACTGCAACTGCTTCAAACACAAGATTTAATGAAGGTGCCGACAATCAAATGGAGGAGAAGCCAAATGCCTCACAGGCCAGGGATACCACTGAGCACCGGCACAGAAGTCCTGTAGACAAGAAGGTTGCTATGTTGGTATACTACCTGCTGTACAAGTATCAAATGAAAGAGCCCATTACCAAGGCAGATATGCTGAAAAATGTAATCCAGATTAACAAGAATCACTTCCACGAGATCCTCCAGAAAGCCTCTGAGCACTTGGAGCTGGTTTTTGGCCTTGATGTGAAGAAAGTGGATCCCAACAGGAACACCTATGTTCTTGTCAACAAATTGGAATCCAGCTATGATGGGAAAGTAAATGATAATGGAGGTGTGCCCAAGACTGGCCTGTTGATGACCGTCCTGGGCGTGATCCTCACAAAGGGCAACTGTGCCACTGAGGAGCAAGTCTGGGAAGTGCTG
>NW_023270158.1:12848336-12898459 GCF_011800145.1 Mirounga leonina
ACCCTCAGAAGCTGTGTCCAGAGTTAAGAGGCTAAAGCCTGGAATGGGGGCGCCTGGGTGGCTCAGTCAGTTAAGTGTCTGCCTTTGTGGCTCAAGTTATGATCCCAGGATCCTGGGATCGATCCCCACATGGGGTTCCCTGCTCAGCAGGGAGTCTGCTTCTCCCTCTTTCTTTGCTCCTCTACCCTCTGCTCTTTCTCTCTCTCTCTCCCTCACTCTCTCTCTCAAATAAATAAAATCTTAAAAAAAAATAAAGTCTGGAATGGAAAGCTATTTCTAACAATTACTTTTTAAGACCGTGAATTAACCAGAAATGGGGCAGAAATGGAAGGTGCCCTGTGCTCTTGCTTAGTACAGGTGAACACAGTGCACAAACTAGGTATTTTATGTACATTGTCTCCAGGGAGTCTCTGAGAAATAAGAGTAATTAATAATGCCTTAACCTGTGATGCTCAGAAGCCACTTGGCTGGCAGTCTTTGACTTGCACTGTCAAAGAGAGCTCACTCTGTTAATAGGGTATTTATATTAGGTTATCTTGAGTGTAAATTGGCAAATTCAAAGCAAGAGATAGATGTTTTGATGGGAGTGAACCAGGAAGTCCTTCACACATTTTCTATGAATGTTCTATGCACCCAGCTGGGGAAGATTATCCCAACTCACAATAAAAATGCTCAAAATGTTTCTTAGCAGGTAACTTACTTTTACTTAGTAATAAGTATTTTGGCTGATTTGGTGTGCTATGGACTAGAGCTATGTATTGCTATGGATATTCTCTGACATCTCCAGGATAAAAATATATTTTAAAATTCTAAGATAGGAACTTGGTAGTATTTGATGTCAGAATTTTAACACTAATAACTGCTAATTATCAAAGATCCAAAAAAGCCATTCACTGTACCAGGTACCTTACATAAATTACTTAACATTCCAACAGTTTGACTTCACAAGGTTTCATTGAGCCAGAGAGCAAGCTGACTACATCAAGCTTATTTTGCAGATGAGAAACCTGAAGCACACATAACTGAAATTTTCATGACTTCACATGTTCCAGAAAAGACAGGCCTGAGAATTCCTGGCCTGAATTCCTCTGGAGCCCACACTGTTTCACTCCTCCCAGCATGACGTCAAACTCATGTCTCTTAATTACTTTCTCTTCTCACTATTCCATGATGGCTCTCAAGCAATGAAAGAAGGACCCTGTGGCCGGGGCGCCTGGGTGGCTCAGATGGTTAAGCGTCTGCCTTCGGCTCAGGTCATGATCCCAGGGTCCTGGGATCGAGTCCCGCATCGGGCTCCCTGCTCAGCGGGGAGCCTGCTTCTCCCTCTGCCTCTCTCTGTCTGTCTCTTATGAATAAGTAAAATCTTAAAAAAAAAAAAAAAAAAAAGGACCCTGTGGCTGAAGTACTAAATGCAGGCCTAAAGAAGGAAGGTGTAAATGAAAATCAAGGACAAGTTGGGGATTGTCCATGGGTTCATTTTCCTAGGATCCTCCTGCCCCTTGCCCCAGGGTCCCTTGAGAGCTGGCGCTGCCCTGGTCCCAGCACTTGTGTGCAGTCCTGGCACTTTCCTGCATGACAGCTCCCTCCCCTGGGACTTTCCCAGTGGCCCTCATGACCAAACTGGGACCTGGCCCATTGGCCAGCTGTCCTGTGTGTCCTCCTCTGGAGGCTGCCCCTGCGCCTGGTGGCACAGAGAGCCACTATCCCCCGCCCTCCCCTGACTTAGAGCATTGCAATTCCTTGCAGCTCCCATCCCTCCCCCTGGCCCCTCTCTGACAGCAATTGCCCTTCTGTGTAATTCTGACAGGTTTAGACACCTCCTCACCTCCACCCCCCACCCTGGATACCTCCACCACATTCACAGAAGTCTGTTTTGTTTTGTTTTGTTTTTTTAACCAAATCTGCTGATAGGTAGACTCTAATCTGACACACAGAATATAGTGTGAGAGAAAATATATATTCATGAAGTTAGAGAGGAGGTAGTAGGAAGAAGATAAAATTATAAATAAAGGAGAATTAAAGCTGATGAATTATTTGAGACTGGCCACTAAATCCACACACTGATGAGTGAGCTTAACTGTGTGGTCAAAAACCAAAGCCTCCCTCCTACATGGTAGATGAGAAAGGACGGGAAATCACTGTGTAGCAACCATCAACACAGACTGAATGTTAACAGATCCTGTAGTTTTTCAGAAGTTATAGTAGTTTTCTATGGCTGCTGTAACAAATTACCACAAATTTACTGGTTTACAACAGCACATGTTTATTATCACAGTAGTTATTATCTATATTTCTATAGGTATGAAAGCTGGGAAGGCTTTGCAAGATTCTGTGCTTGGATTTTTGCAGCCCCGAGTCAAGCTTTCAGAGAGGCAGGCCTCTTATCATGATTTCTGGGAAGAATCTCCTTCCAAGGGGCACCTGGGTGGCTCAGTTGGTTAAGCAACTGCCTTCGGCTCAGGTCATGATTCTGGAGTCCCGGGATCGAGTCCCACATCGGGCTCCCTGCTCAGCGGGGGGTCTGCTTCTCCCTCTGACCCTTCCCCTCTCATGCTCTCTGTCTCCCATTCTCTCTCTCAGATAAATAAATAAAATATTTAAAAAAAAAAAGAATCTCCTTCCAAGATCATTCAGGTTGTTGGCAGGTCCAGTTCTTTGTGGTAATAATACTGAGGCCCTGTTTTCTTTCTTTTGGTTGTTTTGTTTTGTTTTGCTGTCAGCTGGAGCTGACAGCGTTTCTCCAGGCCTCTCTCCAGTCCTGAGCCCATCTACTTTGAGTCAGCAATAAAACATTGTATCCTTCTCACCTTTGGAATCTCTCTAACTGCCCCCCCCCCCCCGCACTCTGCTGCATCCAGCCAGAGAAAGTTCTCTGCTTATAAGGGCTCATGTCATTAAATTGGGCCCACTCTGATAATGCAGTGTAATCTCCTTATTTTAAAGTTGTTTTCATAACCTCACTACATCTACAAAGTGTAAAAACAAATTCACAGGTTTCAGGGATAAGGGTAGGGGTATCTTCATGGAGCAATTTATTCAGTCTATCACCAAGGTGGAAATGTCTCCCCAGCAGACATGCCACCTTCCTGCCCTGACCTTTTCAATAACCTCTACAGTCTCAATACACTGAGAATTTTCTTCTTCCTTTTGCTGCATGGTCAAAATCCTGGATTTTTTTGTACACCTGTACAAGTGTTCAGTCATGTTCATCAAGTGGTGTATAGCAGAAACTCAAAAGTTGTGATTTTGACCATGCAGCAAAAGGAAGAAGAAAATTCTCAGTGTATTGAGACTGTAGAGGTTATTGAAAAGGTCAGGGCAGGAAGGTGCTATAGAGTGAAGAAGGATGATTCCTCCCTGCTGAGATTTCCAGTGTCCTTTAGAAAAATGGTGTGATCCTGTATTTGAACACCTGTCACATAGTAGGCACTTAGAAAGATGTGGAGTGTTGCAAGGCAATTATGGCCTTCTGGGAAACTTCTCCAAGAATGAAGAGGGCTTTTGTCATACAAATTCTAAGTGTTGTACTCTACTGATGACCTACTCCGTAACTGTTTATAGAGAGACTGTAAGTGCTCTTCCACATCCTGTCTTGCTCTTCTTCCTGGGCTCATGGGATATTGCTATATTGTCAAATGCACTTGTATTAGAAAAGGTTTTGTGACTACCCTTGCCACCGAAATATGAACAGAAACAATGGTTGTCATCTGCAGACCAAGGCATTTGAGAGTCATTATGCCACTTCTATGCTTTCTGCCCCATTCAGCAGAATCAAGGAGATCCTGTGTTGAGATGTTGATCCACACCGTGTAAGCAGACTCTATCCCTGGGTCACCAGACAGGAAGGATCCTGCCAACCCAACAGGCCTTATGTGTATGAGAAGTAAACTTTCATAGTGTTAAGTCATTCAGATTTCAAGCTTCTTCCATTACATTCATTAGCAGTTACTTCATCTGAGTAACACACAGCTACTTTTTTTATTGTTAGCCTTTCTTAAATATACTAATTACAAAATAGTGCACATATTCTTGATGCTAAAGAAACTCTAAAAATATAGATAAATCAGTAAGTCCAATCCTTACTTCATCTTCCAAAATTCAGCTCTCCTCAGAAGTAACCACAATTTTAAAATGTTGTATATATTATTTTAAAATATAGTCTGGGCTTTTTCTTACATAGATGTACTAGAAAAATACAATGTGAGGGTTTTTTTAATGTACTTGGATAATGGTGTACATATGGTATGCCATAATTAATTTAATCAGTCGCCTCCTGATGGACACATAAGTTGTTTTCCATTTGTTGCTATAACCAATAAAACTGATATCAACACTATTAAATACAAATTATTGGGCAAATGTGGATGTTTTCTTATAGGAAAGACAAGTGAACATTAGGTTAAAGTGGAAGTACTTCATGTGATAACTGCAAATTTTTATGAGTATTGCTAATACTCTGTTTCAATAATGCTGTACCAATTTATATTCTCACATATTAATGTATGTAAGTATCCTAAACTCTCACAGCATTCTAATCAATTTTAAATGCTGATCAATCTTTTGTGTCAAAATATATTCTCACTGTTATTTTATTTGGAATTTCCATGTTTTCTAATTATGTATTTCAAAAAATAATTCTTTGTTAATTAATTCCCCATCCATAGCAAGCACGATTTTTTTTTTTTTTGTAAGGTATCTTGAGTACTGGGATATCTGTGGGTAAGTGTTTTAAAATTCTGTCAGGGGCGCCTGGGTGGCTCAGTTGGTTGAGCGACTGCCTTCGGCTCAGGTCAGGATCCTGGAGTCCCGGGATCGAGTCCCGCATCGGGCTCCCTGCTGAGCAGGGAGTCTGCTTCTCCCTCTGACCCTCCTCCCTCTCACGCTCTCTGTCTCTCATTCTCTCTCTTTCAAATAAATAAATAAAATCTTAAAAAAAAATAAAATAAAATTCTGTCAATAAGATTTTTTCCATTAATTATAAGAAGCAAGGATTTGGTCAGAACGACTAGGTCTCAGAAAATTGTCTAGAAAGGATGCTGTCAGCTAGTGAGGAGTATCAGGAGGTCTGAAGGTTAAAGAAATTTCTGGAGCCCATGAGAGAGACCACATACTAAACAAAACCCAGATAGCCCAGGGCAGGCTGGCAGTCCAGGTTGTGAATTTACAGCTCAGCATATAATGGAAAGGGGACCAGAAAGAGAAAGCATGTGGAATCTTGGAGGGTCCTGGACAACTTCCAGGAAAAGGCTTGGAATATCTATGAATCATTATTACCAGCCTAAAGTTGCACAGCAATCTGAGTGGGCAGATTTTTTGGATGAAAGAACAAGAGGCATACCTGATACCCCTCCCTGCCTTAGAATCCCTCCTGCCTGCTGTCATGCTATAGCTAGCTCCCATTCATCACCCACTGATAATATTAATGAATTTTGGGAAGCCTATACCTCTTCATTACTTTCATGGTTCCGTGCATCCTTTCCAGTATACCAGGGCTAAGAGCTGCCTTGATGCCTGATGGAGAAGGCTATTTCTTCTCCTGCGTACAGCACCCTTCCCGCACTGAAGTTGAGGCTAGAGCATTAAAAAATGATCTAGATGCTAAGCCAACTTAGACTGCCTCCCTTGTTTCCTGCATAGCAATATGCCACCATATACTTTCTGGGGCTGAACCCAGGTGTGTAAATGTTTTATAGAAGGGATGGAGATGCAGTTCCTTGTTAAATTGACTGGAGTTGATGGTGATATGTAGTGTGTAAAGCTCTTTATTACTGTAATAACTCTGGCTCAACTGAATTAAAAAAAATAAAATTCTGTATCAGCTATTCTCAACATTTTCACATGATCTGTAGTAAATATTATTACCTTTCAATGAAAGGTGATGTTATTGGACCAGAGTGTCAATCTCAGGCCATGAGAGAGAAGGATCCCAGGCCTGAACAGAAGTAAAGGTGAGAAGCAGGAGGAAAGTCTGGAGGAAATGCCCACCAGAGAACAGACTGCCCCACACAGAGCCTTGACTCTGCTGTCTGCCTTGGGAACACTGGTTATAGTTGTTAAGCACAGGCACTGCTTCACTGCACCCTCCTGAGATTGGGGTTAGGGGTGGAAACATAGGGGGGTGGGGATTTGGCTTTCATCTAAGGCTAGCCAACTTGGTTCAGCAGAAAAGGGAGTCCCAGGTCTGTCTAGGAGTCAAGTTTAGAAATCTGAATGAGGACTGAGGATATTTTCTTCTGCAAAACAGAGGGACCAGCTTAGAGCCCCACTCCTTGCTGTCAGCCCTGAGAGGCCATATACAGGGATCTCAGGAATTGGCTTCCCTTCACCTCTCTGCCTCTGATGTCTCAGAATAGTGAAGGCTTTGTCCTGAGTGCAGAGGAGTCAGGTCAGCAGATGGAGGAGAAGCCCAGGCCCTGCCAGGAGGTAAGGTAAAGACCCTGAGTGATGTTTGAGGGGACCACCCAGCCCAGATTTGAGGGGTATCCCACAGAGTACCAACTCTGCTTTCAGCCCTGGTAGACCCAGGCAGGGACCACCTGATTTAGCACCTCTAAATTCTCCCTGTGGGTTTCTGGCTGCTGAGAGTTTTAGACCAGAGTATTGACCTCAAGCCAGCAGAGGGAAGAGGCCCAGGCCCTAATAGAAGTAAACACAAGAACTCCGAGTGAATTCTATTAAAATTAAAATAGTTTTATATTTATAGAAAAGTTGCAAAGATAGTACAGAGTTCCTTTATGCCTAGTGCTCACTCTCCCCCATTGTTAATCTCTTACATTAATATGACACATTTGTCACAACTAATGAACCAATATCTCTATACATTATTATCAACTGAAGTCCATACTTCATTCAGATTTCTTTTATTTTTTCCCTAATGTCTTTTTTTGGCCCAAGATTCTATCCATAATACCACATTGCATTTAGTCATAATTTCTCCTAGGCTCCTTTAGGCGGTGACAGATTGTCACTTTCCTTATTTTTTATGACCTTGACAGTTTTGGGAAGGTATTTTGTACTGTCCCTCAACTGGGATGTGTTTGATGTTTTTCTCAAGAGTAGACTGTCACCATGGCTTCTTGGAAGGAAGGCCTCATGAGTAAGGTACTATTTTCATTACATTCTATCAAGGGCACATACCATAAACATGGCTTAACTGATGATATCACCTTGATCAGCTACCCAGGTGGTATTTGTCAAGTTTTTCTACTGTAAAGTTACTCTTTCCCCTTACTTTCAATACAGTACTCTTCGGAAAAAAAGTCACGGTGCTCAGCCTACACTTAAGGAGTGGGGAGTTGTGCTCTATCTCCTTGAGGGTAGAGTAGCTACATAAATTTTTGGAATTATTCTATATATACAATTTGTCTATTATCCCAGATTTATTTATTCATTCAGTCACTTATTTATAGCAGCATGGATTCATGGATATTTATTTTATACTTAGGTCATAAGCCAGTATTAGGTTATTTATTTTCCTGTTCAAATTATTCCATTACTACTAGAATTTTATTGCTTCTAAGCCCTCTCAGAAGATAGAGCTTGGAAAATGTCTGTATACTAGCCCATGTATGCACATATATTTATAATTATTTCTATATTTGTCCATCTGTACCTATATTAAGCTAAACATGAGTCATACTGATGTCTCCAAACTCTAATCTAGTATCACATGATTCATTCTAGGCTTCCCCCTTTGCTTACCTCCGAGAAAATTGGCTCCAACTATCCACCATTCATATACTTATTTATTTAATCCCAGTATACAAGTTTATTGATTTTAGATTATTAACCCATACCTTTCTGAGAAAGAACTTTATTAACTGGAATACAGTATCTATATACAGTTCCTTTTTCTCTAGTCATACATCATCCACTCATTTTCAAAGTTACTTACGTCAGCACCTCTCTTCCCCCATCCTCTTCATTGATATTACTTCACACATTTGTAATACCACTAGAATTATTTGGTTACAGTCTGCATTCCATCTGGGATACCTAGATCTCTTAACTGATTTTTATTTGCATACATTAAGGTTCACTCTTTGTGCTCTAACATTCTATGAGATTTGAAAAATGAAAGGTGTCACACATTCATCATTAGAATATCATACAGGATAGTTTCACCATCCTAAAAAATCCCCTGTGTTTCAATTTTTCAACCACTCTCTCCCTCCTGCAAAGAAAACCCTAGAAACTACTGATCTGTTTTTGTCTCTTTAGTTTTATCTTTTTCATAATATCATATAAATGGAATCAAACAGTATGTAACATCTGTGGACTGGCTTCTTTTGCTTAGCAACATGCATTTAAGATTCATCCATGTTATCTCATTAATTGATAATTTATTACTTTATACTGCTGAATAGTATTCCACTGTATGTATATGTCACAGATTATTCATTCACATATCAAAGACGGCTTGGTTTTTGGTGATTATGAATAATGCTGCTGTAAGCATTTATGTGCAGTTATTTGTGTTGAGATGTTTTTAAATCAGTTGGAGAAACAACTAGGAGGGCAATTTCTGGATCATATAATTAAACTACGTTTACCTTTTTTAAAAGATTTGTTTATTTATTTTAGAGAGAGAGAGTGTGCATGCGCACACGAGCAGGAGGGGCAAAGGGAGAGGGAGAGAGAATCTCAAGCAGAGTCCACGCTAAGTGCGGGAGCCCAACCTGGTGCTGGATTTCAGGACCTCGAGATCATGACCTGAGCTGAAACCAAGAGTCTGACCCTTAACTGACTGTGCCACCCAGGAGCCCCAAGACTATGTTTATCTTTATAAAAAAAAACTGCTAAACTGTTTCCAAAATGGCTGCACCATTTTCCATTCTCAACATCAATATGTGAGAGATCCAATTGCAGCCTTGCTAGTAATTGATATTTGAGCCTTTCTAATAGGTGTGTACTTGTTGTTTTACCCTGCATTTCCTTAATGCCAAATTATGTTGTGCATCCTTTCATATGCCTGTTTGCTATCTCTATATCTTCCTTGATATATTTTTGTTCAGATCTTTTCCCCAGTTTAGAAATAGGGTTGTGTATTATTTTCTTAGGGCAACTGTAATAAAACTGGGTGGCTTGTGAGAAAAGACATTTATTTTCTCACAGTTATGGAGGCCAGAGTCTGAAATCAAGCTGTGAGAAGGGTGGTTCCTTCTAGAGGCTCTGAGGGAGAATACATTCCATGCCTTTCTCCTACCTCCCCGTAGCTATCCAGCAATTCTTGGTGTTCCTTGGCTTGTAAATGCATAGCTTCAATCTCTGCCTCCACACCTGTCTTCACGTGGCCTTTCTCTCTGAATGGTTTTGTCTCAGTTCTCCCTGAGAAAGATAAATGCAGGATGATCACATACTGAGATCCTTAATTACATTTGCAAAGACTTTTTCCAAATAATATCACATTCACAGGTTCCAGAGACTAGGAAACGGATATATCTTTTTAGAAACACCATTCAAACCACTACTGGTTGCTTGTTTTATTATTGTTTAGTTTAAGAGTTCTTTGTACACAAGTCATTTATTAGACATGTGATATACAAATATTCACAGCTTGTTTTTTCATTCTCTTAAGAGTGTTTTTCACAGAGCAAAACTTTCCAATAAAGTCCAACCTATCAGTTTTCTTTTATTGATTGTGATTTTGGCACACTGTGTCTAAAACTCATTATCACACCCAAAGTCAGATTTTCATCTAGAAGTTGCATGTGTTTTCATCTAGAAGTTGCATGTGTTTTCATCTAGAAGTTGCATAGTTTTGCATTTTACATTTAGATCTATAATCTATTTTGAGTTAGTTTTTATGTAAGGTGTGAGGTTTGTGTCTTAGTATCTAAGTTCATTTTCTCCCCATAGAGATGTCCAATTGTTCTAGCACTATTTGGCAAAAAAAAAAAAATATTATTCTTTTTCATTTATTTGCCTTTGTAACATTGTCAAAAGTCAGTTGACTATATTTGTGTGGGTCTATTTTGAGGCTCTGAATTCTTCATTCCAATGATCTATTTGTCTATTTTTTCACCAACACTATGCTGTCTTGATTACTATAGATTTATATTGAGCCTTGAAATAGGGTAGTGTGAATCTTCAAACTTTGTTCTTTTTCAATATTGTGTTGGCTATTCTAGGACCTTTGCCACTCCATATAAACGTTAAAGTCAGTTTGTTGATACCTACAAAAAGTTCCTGAGAAAAAAAGTTGCTGAGATTTTGATTGGGATTGCATTAAATCTATAGTCCAAATTGGAAATAAATGACATCTTAATAATAGTGAGTCTACCAGTTCATGAACAGGGAATAATTTCTCCATTTATTTAGATCCTGTTTGATAAGTGTTTTATAGTTTTCTGCAAATGGACCTGGTATATATTTTGTTAGATTTATCTAAGCATTTCATTTTTTGTGCAACTGTAAATGTTTTTGCCTTTTAAAATTTCTAATTTCAATTATTTATTGCTGGTATATAGTAAAGCAATTATACTTGGTTATTAGTTCCAGGAGGTCTTCTTTGTAGATTTTTTGAGATTTTTGACATAATCATTTCCTCCACAAAAATTCAAATTTTTATTTTATTTATTTGTTAATGCTTGTCTTGTACTAAATATGACTTGCATTATGATACTGAATAGGATTAATGAGGAGACATCCTTGTTTCATTTCCAATCTTAGGATGAAAGAATTCACTGTCTGATCATTGGGTACAATGCTAGCTATAGGTTTTCTATATACCCTTTATCTAAGAAAGTTCCTTTCTAATCCTAATTTAAAAAAAATTTTTTTTAATAATAAATGGGTATAAAAATTTTCAAATTATTTTTCTACATCTACTGATATGATTACATGTATTTTTTTATTCAGTCTGTTATATGATGAAATACACTAATTGACTTACAAATGTTGAATTAGGCTTAAATTTTGGAAATGAGCCCCACTTGGTTATGATGTATTATTCTTTTTACATACTACCAGATGCTTTTTACTATTATTCTGTTAAGGATTTTTCCCTGTCAACGTTCATGAGAAATATTTGTCTGTAGTTTTCTAGTAATGTATTTATCTGGCTTTGGGCTTAGAATGATGTTAACCTCATTAAATGAATAGGGAAGGCTTCTTTCTCTCTTCTTCTGTTTCCTGGAAAAGCTTACTGATTATTTGTATTATTTTACCCTTAAATGTTTGATGTAATTCATCAATGAATTTGGGCCTAGTGATTTTTTTTTGAAGGTTTTAAACTATTAATTGAATATCTTTAATAGATACAGGGCTCTTCACATTATCTGTTTCAACTTAAATGAGTTTAGGTAGTTTGTGACATTCAAGGAATTGATCCATTTTATCTGTTCCCAAATTTGTACAGATAGAGTTGTTCAGAGGTGCCTAGGTGGCTCAGTTGGTTAAGCTTCTGACTTCAGCTCAGGTCACCATCTCAGCGTCCTGGGATCCAGCCTGCATAGGGCTCCACGCGCAGTGGGGAGTTTTTGCTCCTCCCTCTTCCTCTTCCCCCCACTTGTGCGTGCACTCTCTCTCTTGCTCTCAAATAAATAAATAAAATCTTTTAAAAAAAGAGTTCTTCATACTATTCCGTTTTTATCCTTTCAATGTATCTGGAATCAGTAGTAGTGACTCCTCTTTCATCCCTGATATTGGTAGTTTATATCTTCTCTTTTCTCTTGGTTATTCTGGCTAGAGACTTACCAATTTTACTGATGTCATTGAGGATTGTAATGATTTTCTCTGTTGTTTTCCTGTTTTAAGTATCATTTATTTATGGTCTACTTTTTAAATTATTCCCTTTCTTCTGCTCATTTTAGGTTTAATTTTCTCTTCTTTCTCTAGTTTCCTAAGGGGGAAACTTAGGTTATTTATTTTAGATCTTTCTCTTTTTTTCTAATATATGCATTTAATCCTCTACATTTCTCTCTAAGCCTTCATTTAGTAGCAATCTACAAATTTTGGTAATTTGTATTGCCATTTATTTCAAAATATTTTTTTAAAGATTTTATTTATTTATTCATGAGAGACAGAGAGAGAGAGAGAGAGGCAGAGGGAGAAGCAGGTTCCCAAGGAGCAGGGAGCCTAATGTGGGACTCGATCCCAGGACCCTGGGATCATGACCTGAGCCGAAGGCAGACGCTTAACCATCTGAGCCACCCAGGCGCCCTATTTCAAAATATTTTTAAATTTCTTTCGAGATTTCTTTGACTCATGGGTTATCTAGAAGTATGTTGTTTAAATTTGCAAATATTTGGGAACTTTCTGCCTATCTTTCTGTTATTGATTTCTAATCTAATTCTGTCATCACCTGAGACCATATTTTAATTTATATTCTTTTAAATTTGTTAAGGTTTGTTTAGTAGTGTTTTATGGATGAAGATATGGATGAAAATGTGTTCTATCTTGGTGAATGTCACATTTGAGGTTAAGAAGAATATGTATTCTCAAAGATAAACTCTAAATGGACGGAAGACCTCAATGTGAGACAGGAATCCATCCAAATCCTAGAGGAGAACTTAGGCAGTAACCTCTTCGACATTGGCCACAGCAACTTCTTTCAAGACACTTCTCCAAAGACAAGGGAAACAAAAGCAAAAATGAACTTATGGGACTTCATCAAGATAAAAAGCTTCTGCACAGCAAAGGAAACAGTCAACAAAACTTAGAGGCAACCCACGGAATGGGAGAAGATATTTGCAAATGACATTACAGATAAAGGGCTGGTATCCAAGATCTATAAAGAACTTCTCAAACTCAACACCCAAAAACCAAATAATCAAGTCAAAAAATGGGCAGAAGACATGAGCAGACACTTCTCCAAAGAAGACATACAAATGGCTAACAGACCCATGAAAAAATGTTCAACATCATTAGTCATCAGGGAAATTCAAATCAAAACCACATTGAGATACCACCACCACCTTACACCAGTTAGAATGGCAAAAATTAACAAAACAGGAAACAACAAATATTGGCAAGGATGTGGAGAAAGAGGAACTCTCTTACACTGTTGGTGGGAATGCAAGCTGGTACAGCCACTCTGGAAAACAGTATGGAGGTTCCTCAAGATGTTAAGAATAGAGCTACCCTACGACCCAGTAATTGCGCTACTGGGTATTTACCCCAAATATACAGATGTAGTGAAAAGAAGGGGCACATGCACCCCAATGTTCATAGCAGCAATGTCCACAATAGCCAAACTGTGGATGGAGCCGAGATGCCGTTCAATAGATGAATGGATAAGGAAGATGTGGTTCATATATACAAAGGAATATTACTCAGCCATCAGAAAGTATGAATACCCACAATTTGCATCCACATGGAAGGAACTGGAAGGGATTATGCTAAGTGAAATAAGTCAAGCAGAAAAAGACAATTATCATATGGTTTCACTCATATGTGGAACATAAAGAATAGCGTGGAGGACATTAGGAGAAGGAAGGGAAAACTGAAGGTGGGGAAATCAGAAGGGGAAAGAAACCATGAGAGACTATGGACTCCGGGAAACAAACTGAGGGTTTCAGAGGGGAGGGTGGTGAGGGGATGGGGTAGCCCGGTGATGGGTATTAAGGAGGGCATGTATTGCAATGAGCACTAGGTGTTATATGCAAATAATGAATCATGGAACACTACATCAAAAACTAATGAAGTACTGTATGGTGACTAACATAACATAATAAAAACATAAAATAAAATTACTATGTTGCAGTGTGAAAAAAAAAAGAAGAATGTGTATTCTGCTGTTGTCGGATGAAGTACTTTATGATGTCAATTAGGTCAAGTTGATTGTTAGTATTTCTCATGCCATCTATATATACCTTTACTGATTTTCTTACTGCAATTACTGCCAGAGGAACAGTGATGTCTGCCAACTGTGATTGCATATTTCTCCTTTCAGTTTAATCAGCTTTTGCTTCATATATTGTGATACTCCTTTGTTAGGTGCATACATGTTTAGGATTGTAATACCTTCTTGGATATTTGATCCTTTTATCATTACATAATGTATCTCCTCATCCCTGATACTATTCCTTGATCTGAAATCTGCTTATATGAGATATAAGAAACTAAACTTATATGAGATATAAGAAACTAAAATAAAGTTATACAAGATGTTTCATGAGACAAACCAGTCATGAGACCTGCTCAGACAAAATCAGACCAGACACTAGTTCATACCCCAGCCCTCAGGAATGTATTTCTGTTTAATAGAATCATACATTAACAGTAGCAACACAGTGGCTACAAGATGAGACCACACGTGCACTTGAACTTTTAGTGACCTCTGGCTAGGCTCTAACAAGTAGTAATCTTTTCTTACCTTCCAAGTAAACAACAGAATTTATCTGTTAATTGCATAAACTTTAAATTTCTTTATTCATCTGGAAATGAGCACAGTTGAGGTCACATTTTCTAGCTACCTGCTTCCTCAATTCAGATTTCCTAACAGGTTCATTTCAACGTAAGAGAAGGTGTCATCTACTGGTCTGCATCATGCACTAGTGAAAGGGACAAGTTTAATATATTTTGCACTTAGGTTGCTAGGCTTCATGGCTGGTCCTGTCCTTCCCTGCACCTTGGTCCTGAGCATTCTGAGACTTGGTCAGCTAAAGATAAAGGATATCTACCAGACGGTTAGGAGGTATGTTGCTAACAAGTTAATCCGTCACATCATTTAAGAGTCTAAAGACTCTTCCATTTTCTGCAGTCAACCCTTGCTTGAAGTGAGGAGGCCATCAGATACTTCCTTTAAAAAGACAGCATGTGGCACACTGACTAGATGTCACCCACCATCACCCCCACATTGTTGGCCTGATCTTGGATGTTCTAAGGTAACTCCTGGAAATTGAACAGGAGGGTGTGGCAGATAGATTAGAGCTGCTAAATTGGGTTGTGGGCAATATTCAGAATATGGGAATCAATGTGCTAAAAATAAGACAAATTAAAGAATTAGCAGGGGATCCAACAGTGCTTTAGTTCAGTTACAATACAGATTTAGTTCATTTACACTAAGCTGGTTATATGTCCACCATATATGTGGATTTTATTCACTTTTCAAAAAAAATTAATAGATGTTATTTTTTAGAGCAGTTTTAGGTTTACAGAAAAATTGAGCCTAAAGTTCTAGTTCCCATATACTCCCACTCCAACACATACCCACAGTTTCCCCTATTATTGACATCTTGCATTAGTGTGGTACATTTTTTATAATTAATGAAGAAATATTAATACATTGTTATTAATTAAAGTCCATAGTTTACATTAACATCCATTCTCTGTATTGTAAGGACCCTATAGATTTTGACAGATGTGTATCATCTTGTTTCCTGTCAACAGCATATAGTTTTCCTGTTGACAGCATATAGTTGAGTCTTTTAAAATTTTTTTTTTCCACTCTGACAACTTCTGCTCTTCAACTGGTATTCACATTTAAAGCGATTATTGATATAATTGTACTAAAATCTACTATTTGTGTAACTGTTTTCCATCTGTTGCATTTGTTCTTTCTTAAATCACCTTTATTGTGCTCTCTGGTATCAACTGAGCATTTTATATCATTCTATTTCTTCTCTTGATATATCACTTTGCTTTTTTTTAGCCTTTTCATTGGTTTTCCTAGAGTTTATAATATACATTTTAAATTAATCTAAGTCCACCTTCAGAAAGTGCTATACTGTTTCACTTGTAGTGCAGATTCCTTATGACAGAGTACTTCCAATTCTTTGTCTTTTGTGACATTGCTCTCATTCATTTCACTTATTCATGTGCTGTAATCCTTTAATCCATTATTACTATTGTTGCTTAAAATAAGCAATTTTTAAAAATTAAGACTGAGAAAAGTTAAAGATTTTATTTTACCTCCATTTATTCCTTCTCTGATGAGTTTCCTTTTTAAAATGTGCATCCAAGATTCTGATGCACATTTTATAATTTCCTTCTGCACAATGAATTCATTTTAACGTATCTTCCATAGCAGGTCTATTGACAGTGAATTGATTCATTTTTTGTCTGAGAAAGTTTTTATTTCTCCTTCACCTTTGAAGGAAAACTTTGTTGGATAGAGAATTCTAGATTGACATTCTTCTTTCAATACTTTAAGGATTTCATTTCACTCCCTTCTTGCTTGCATGTTTTCTGATGATAAGTTTGCTATAATTTTAATTTTTCTTCCTCTATTGGAGGCTTTCTTTTTGTCTTTGGTTATCTGCAGTCTAAATATGATATGCCTAGGTGTAGTTTGTTTGTTTGTTTTAGTATTTATCTTGGTGTTCTCTGAGATGCCTGGATCTATGATTTGATGTCTGCCACTAAAGTTAGAAAGTCATTGGCTTATTGCTTCAAATATATTTTCTACCCTCATTCTTTCTTCTCCTTTTGGCATAACGATTATTTATATATTACACCTTTTATTAATGTTCCATGGTTCTTGGGTATTTTCTTAATTTTTTTGTTTTTTCCTTCTCTTTTTGATTCACTTTGGGAGGTTGCTTTCCACATATATTCAGGTTTGCTGATTGTTTCCATACTGTGTCACATCTCCTAATGAGCCTTTTAAAGGCACTTTTCATTTCTTACTATATTTATTTCTAGCATTTAGTTTTGATTCTTACTTATAGATTCCATCTCTCTAATGACACTATCTATTTGGTCTTGCATGTTGTCTGTCCAATTAGAACCCTTAAAATAGTAATCATGTTTATTTAAATTCTTTGTCTAATAATTTCAAAATCTGGATCATGTTTGGTTCTGATGTTCTTTTTGTCTTTTCAGACTATGTTCTTTCCTGCTTTATGGTATATCTTGTAATTTTTTTTTTTCTGAAAGACAGACATGTAGCAGTATTAGGTACTGAAGGAAATATGCTTTTAATGTATTTATATTAACATGGCTAGGAGTTGGCCTGTAATTAATGTTTATTGTAGCTATAGGTACCAGAGGCTTCAAATTCCTCTAGTGTCTGATTTTTGTTTCTTGTCTTTGCTTTAGAGCTTCTCTTTGCATTGGTACTCAGGGAGCATCTGCGTTTTGCATCTCTTTTAGCTGTAATCCACTGTTGTTATACTGGAGGTGTGTTACTGTGGGGGGTAAGAGAATTGTTCTATAATCTTCTAATTAAATCTAAATATTTTAGTTTGCCCGCTTCAAGGATGTGTGGCCATCACAAATATTTCTGTCCCTCTTTCAGTAATATAGCTCCCCGCCCACCCACCTGAGCCCCCTACTTCCTTGCCTAGCTGCATCATTCCCAGTCTATTTCTTTGGAGACCTATCTCTTGTTGATTCTGTTTTGTTTTGTTTTCCTTAGATGAGACAGAAAGGCTGGAGGAATATTGAGCGGGTAGAAAGTCTTTCCCCTAGTAGGATAAGGTTTCTGTACTACCCTGGAGAGTAGGTCTTTGTTATGTAGGGTCTGGGAAGATTACACAATGGTTGTTCTTCCCCTCTCCCTGCCAGAGCCACTAGTGGATTTTCTGGGATCCTCAATGTGCACAGCTGGTGTGGTGCCTGGAGGGAAAGCCTGCAAGTTTGGAGTCACCTCTATAATTGCAGCCTCCGGGAGTTTTGCAGTCTCACACTAGTGAGCAATCAGCCTCCAGCTATTTGTCAACATTACTAGTGAAGTAATTGGTTCTATCTGTAGAGCTTGTAGCAGCTTCTGCTCTAGGTAAGCAGATCACTATATCTCTCTGAATGTGGCTGTCCTGTGACCTCTGTGATCTCAATTCCCTGATCCAAGGAAAGTTGGTGATTTTCAGTTTTTCCAGCTATTTCTTATTGTAAATATGACAGAAGTGATGACTTCTAAGCTCTTTATATGTTGGAGCTGAAACCAGAAGTCTTTAAGTCCTATTTTGAAATTATTTTAGACTCACGTAGGAATTACAAACATAATACAGAGAGTTCCTGTGTACTTTCCCTCATATTCCTCTGAATATATCAAGTTACATAATGATAGTACAATCATCAGAACCTGGGAAGTGATATCAGTTTAATTTTAACTAATCTAAAATCTAATTTACATTTAACCAGTTTTAACATCCAACCAGTGATTTTGTTGTTACCTGCTTTGTTTTGTTTCATTTGGTGTATGTATAGTTTATGAAATTTTGCCACATGTATAAATTTTCCTAACCATGATCACAATACAATCACTATACAGACTGTTCCAAACACTCCAAACAAATGCCTTGGTATGCCTATTTATAATCACACCCTCTCCCCAGCCTTACCCCTGGAAACCACTGATTTTTTTTTCCATTACGTAATTTTATCACTTTGAGAATTTTATATAAATGGAATCATAGAGAAACCTTTAGATATTGGTATTTTTCACTCAGCAACAAGCTTTTGAGATCTATCCAAGTTGTTACTTGTATCAATAATCTGTTCCTTTTTATTGCTGGGTTGTATTCTATTGTATGGGTGTATATCACAATCTGTTTATCCATTTACCTGTTGAAGGATATTTGGGTTGTTTCCAGTTTTTTGCCTATTACAAATAAAGCTACTATCAACAGTTTTCATTTCGCCAGGGTAAATACTCAGGAGGGGCCTGCTGGATAATATGGTAAGTACATGTATAAATTTATGGAAAACTGCTGGATTGTTTTCCAGAGTGCCTGGAACATTTTACATTTCCACTAATTTATATTTACCCAAAGGATAATGATGTTGAACATCTTTTTTTTTTTTCAAGCTTTTATTTAAATTCCAGTTAGTTAACATACAGTGTAATATTAGTTTCAGGAGTAGAATTTAGTGATTCATCACTTACATATAATACCCAGTGGATGTTGAACATCTTTTAATCTGCTTATTTGCCATCCTTTTATCCTCAATGGTGATGTGTGTGTTCAAATTCTATGCCTTTTTAAAAAATTTGACTTTTTCTTGCTTAATGTTGAGTTTAAAGAGTTTTCACCTGTACAAGTCCTTTGTTGGATATGTGACTTGCAAATATTTTTTTCCAGACTGTGACTTGTCTTATTCTCTTAGCAATGTCATTCCCAGACCAAACTTTTTAATTTTGTTCAAGTTCAATTTATCCATTTTTATTTTTACATATCCTGGTTTGGGGTATAGGTTTAAAAACTCTTCATTGACTTCTAGGTCAGCAACATTTTCTCCTGTGTTTTTTTCTAAAAGTTTTATATTTAGAACTATGATCCACTTTAAATAATTTTTATATAAGGTACAAGGTTTAGGCCAAAGTTCACTTTTTTTTTAATCATATAGTAGTCTAATTGTTCCAACATCATTTGTTGAATAAACAACCATTTCTTTATTGAATTGCTTTTGCTATGTTATCTAAAATCAGTTGGCTGTATTGGTATGATTCTATTTCCAGACTGTAGTTTTTTCAATTTATCAATGTGTCTGTCCCTCTCTCAATACTACAGTCTTTTTTTTTTTTTTTAAGATTTTATTTATTTATTTGAGAGAGAGAGAGAATGAGAGACAGAGAGCATGAGAGGGAGGAGGGTCAGAGGGAGAAGCAGACTCCCTGCCGAGCAGGGAGCCCAATGTGGGACTCGATCCCGGGACTCCAGGATCATGACCTGAGCCGAAGGCAATTGCTTAACCAACTGAGCCACCCAGGCACCCTCAATACTACAGTCTTGATTATTGTAGTTATACATTTAGCCTTGCCACCTAGTAGTATAATTTCACCAACTCTATTCTCCTTTTTAAAAACTGTTTTAGCTATTCTAGTTCCTTTGTTTTTCCATATAAATTTTAGAATCAGCTTGTGTATATTGATAAAACATCCAGTTGAGATTTTCATAATAGAGTTATTTTTTAAAAGATTTTATTGATTTTTTGACAGAGAGAGAGACACGGGGAGAGGAAACACAAGCAGGGGTAGTGGGAGAGGGAGAAGCAGGCCTCCTGCTGAGCAGGGAGCCACATGCCAATGCAGGGCTCTATCTCAGGACCCTGGGATCATGACCCTAGCCAAAGGCAGACGCTTAACGACTGAGCCACCCAGGCGCCCCCATAGTAGAGTTATTAAACTTGCAGATCAATTTGAAGAAAACTGCCATCTTTACTATTTTGATTCTTTTAATATGTGGATATAGTACTTCTTTTTATTTCAATCTTTGATTTCTCCCATTGGCATTTTATAGTTTTCAGCTTACAGATCCAGTATATGTTTTCTCTGACCTAAACTTAAGTACTTAATTTTTCAGCTATTGTAAATGTACTGTGTTTTTTAATTTTGGGTTCCAATTATTTATTGCTAGTATGTAAAAATATGATTGTATTCTGTGACCTTGATTTTATCCTGAAAACTTGCTAAAATAACCTATTAGTTAAATGATTTGGGGAGGATTATTTGTTTTCTTTTTTTCCCTTAGATTACTTGGTTTATTTTTTAATAACCAGTCATCTGCAAGTAGGAACCTTTTATTTCACTGTTTCCAATCTGCATCATTTTTATTTCTCTTCCCTATGTTATTGCACTGACTAGGACTCCTAGCTCTATGTCAAATAGAAGTGATGAGGGTAGACATACTTGCTTTATTCTCAGTCTTAATGGGAAAACATTCAGTCTTCCACCATTAAATTGAATATGAACTGTAAGTTTTTCTTTTTTTTAATAGATACTCTTTATCACCTTGAGAGACTCACCTTGACAAAGTTCCTTTCAATTCCTAGTATGCTGTAAGGCTTTATAATGAATGAGTGTTGAATTTTGTCAAATGTTTTTTTTGCTTCAATTGATATGAGTATTTGCTTTTGAATTCCATTTACTTAATATTTATAATGTTATTCAGGCTCCCTATTTTAACTTAGATGGGTTTAGACAATTTGTGGTTTTCAAGGAATTAGTTCATTTCCTTCTGAATTATCAAATTTATGTAGAGTGATTCATAATATTTCTTTTTTTTTTTTTATTTGCGAGAGAGAGAATGAGAGAGAGCATGAGAGGGAGGAGGGTCAGAGGGAGAAGCAGACTCCCTGCTGAGCAAGGAGCCCGATGTGGGACTCGATCCTGGGACTCCAGGATCATGACCTGAGCTGAAGGCAGTCGCTTAACCAACTGAGCCACCCAGGCGCCCTCATAATATTTCTTTATAATCCTTTTAATGTCTTTTGGGTTTGTGGTAAAACCCCCCTTCTGTTATTGTTTGTTTGTGTCCTCCCAGCCTTTTCCTTGTCAGTCACATTAGATGTTTATCAATTTTATGTTACCTTTTGAAAGAATCAGTGTTTGATTTTATTAATTTTCTCTATTGTTCTTCTGTTTTCAATTGCATTGATTTCTGAACTTACTCTGATATATTCCCTAATATCTGCCTCCTTTTCTTGTTTACTGAGAGGGAAACTTAGACTATTGATTTGAGATACATTTTTTACTAACATAAATATCTAGTGATATACATTTTCCTCAAAGCGTTCATTTACCTGTATTGTATTGATTTTAACATGATTTATTTTCCTTTTCCTTCAATTAAACATATATTTTTAATTTTTTATTGAGAAATCTTCATGGGCTTACATATGATTTAGAAGTATATTGCTTAATTTTGCATTGTTTGGAAACTTTACTGTCACGTGTCTGGCATTGATTTCTAGTGTAATTCCACTGAGTGCAGGGAACATAATTTATACAATTTCAATTATTTTATATTTTAAGGCATGTTTCATGACTCAGCACATGGTTGTTCTTGGTGAATATTCCATGTGTGCATAAAAAAACATGTGTATTCTGTTGTAGTGAGGTCAAATTTTTTATAAATGTTAACTATATCCTGTTGTCTGATGGTGTTGTTCAGTTCCATATCCTTGATGATTTCCTTCTAGTGGTTCTTTTGATTCCTGATAGAGGTATTGAAGACCCCAACTATAATTATAAATCTGTTTATTTTTCTTTTCAGTCCTGTCAGCTTTTTAGATATTTTTGAACTTTTAGGTACATGCACATTTAAGATTATTATGTCTTCTTGGTGCACTGGCTGTTTTATTATTATTTAATATCACCTGTCACTGGTAATTTCTTTGTTCTGAAATCTACATTTCTGTTATTAATAGAGCTAATCCTGTTTGGGTTTGATTTCAGTTTGAATAACATATCTTTTCCCATCCTTTTGCTTTTAACTGATGTGTATCATAAAATTTCAAGTGACTTATAGACAGCATGTAACTAGGTCATATATTTTTATCCATTCTACTAACCTCTTTTAGTTGGTGTGATTTGACCATTTAGATTGAATGTAATTATTGATATATCTGCCATTTTATCATTTGTTTTCTGTTTGTTTCCTTTGTTTTATACTCTTCTCTCTTTTTTCTTGTCATTCTGTGGGTTACTTGAACTTAGTAATTTAAATAAATTTAATGTAAATATTAAAATTAATTTCATTAAAATAAATAGTGGTTTAGGTATTGGGCACCTGGGTGGCTCAGTCAGTTAAGCATCCAGCTCTTGATTTCATCTCAGGTCATGACCTCAGGGTCTTGAGATGGAGCCCTGCATTGGGCTCCACGTTGGGCATAGAGCCTGCTTAAGATTCTCTCTCTCTCTCTCCTTCTGCCCCTCCCTCCACTCTCTCTCTCTAAAAAATTTAAAAAGTAGTGGTTTAGATATATTTCTTTTAAATTTTTCAATGGGTGCTAAAGGAATTACAATATTAATATGTAACATCTCATTCTTCTAGTATCAACCTTTAATTACTTCATCTGGGATGTAGAAACTTTACTATTAGGTACTATTATCTTTCCCACTTTATGATATAATTGTCTTACATATTTACAAATATATACATTGAGAACCACATTAGACAATATTATAATTTGTTAGTATTAATCACACTGTATTTTTGAGGTAAAATTTACATCACATAATTCAGCATTTTAAGGTACAAAATTCAGTGGAATTTAGTGTATTCAAAATGTTATTTAACCACCACCACCACTTTGTAGATTCAAAATTTTCCTTACCCCCGTAAAATACTCTGTACCAATTAAATAATAACTTCCCACTGTTCCCTCCCTTACCCCCTGGTAACTGCTAATATGCTTTCTGTCTCTATGAATTTGCCTATTCTGGATATACCATATAATAGAATTCACACAATATGTGATTTTTTGTGTCTGACTTCTTTCATTTAGCATAATGTTTTTGAGATTCATCCACATTGTGGCATGTATCAATACTTTGTTCCTTTTTTATGGTTGAATAATATTCCGTTGTATGTATATATCACAATTTGTTCATCCATTCATCCATCGATGGACATTTGATTTGTCTCCACCTTTTGGCTCTTATGAAGAATGCTGTTATCATTATTTGTGTACAAGTTTCTGTGTGGACATATGTCATCATTTTTCTTGGATATATACCTAAGAGTGGAATTGCTGGGTAATATGGTACTTCTAAGTTTAACTTTCAAAGAACTGCCAAACTGTTTTTCACAGCAATTACACATTTTAAATTCCCACCAGCAATGTATGAGGAGTCCTATTTCTCCCCATCCTCTCCAACACTTATATTATTTTTCTTTTTTTTTTTTTTTTTTAAATAAAGCCATTCTAGTGAGTGGGTAGTGATACTCATTGTGGTTTTGACTTGTTTAATGACCAATAATAATGTTGAATACCTCTTCATGGGCTTGCTAGCCACATGTATATCTTATTTGGAGAATTGTCCATTCAAATCTGTTGCCAATATTTTAAGTGGGTTGTTTGTTTTTTGTAGTTGAGTTGAAAGAGTTCTTTACATACTCTGGATAGTAAATCCTTAGCAGATAAATGATTTACAAATATTTTCTTTCATTCTCTAGGTTACCTTTTCACATTCTTGATAATGTCCTTTGATATCTGCATAGAAGTTTTCTTTTTAAATTTTTATGAGTCTGTTTGATGTATTATTTTCTTTTGTTGCTTATATTTTGGTGTCAAATCTAAGACCCCACTGCCAATCTGATATAAGGATTATTTACCACTATGTTTTCTTCTAAAAGTTTTATAGTTTTAAATCTTGTACTTAGGTCATTGATCCATTTTGAGTTAATTTTTTTTAAAGATTTTATTTATTTATTTGACAGAGAGAGACAGCGAGAGAGGGAACACAAGCAGAGGGAGTGGGAGAGGGAGAGGCAAGCTTCCTGCTGAGCAGGGAGCCTGATGTGGGGCTTGATCCCAGGATCCTGGGATCATGACCTGAGCCAAAGGCAGACGCTTAACCGACTGATCCACCCAGGCGCCCCACATTTTGAGTTAATTTTTAAAACTTTTTTTTTTTTTTAAGATTTTTTATTTATTTATTTGAGACAGAGAGAATGAGAGGCAGAGAGCATGAGAGGGAGGAGGGTCAGAGGGAGAAGCAGACTCCCTGCCGAGAAGGGAGCCCGATGCGGGACTCGATCCCGGGACTCCAGGATCATGACCTGAGCCGAAGGCAGTCGCTTAACCAACTGAGCCACCCAGGCGCCCTTGAGTTAATTTTTATATATGGAGTAAGGTACAAGTCCAATTTTATTTTTTTGCATGGGGTTATCTAGTTGTCTTGGCACCATTTGTTGAAAAAAACCCTATTCTTTCCACATTCTATACTTTTGGCACCTTATGGAAAATAAACTCTAAACAGATGTTTGCATTTATTTCCAAGCTCTCAATTCTATTCCATTGTTCTACATGTCTATCCATATGACTGTACCACACTGTTTTGATTACTGTAGCTTTCTAATAAGTTTTCAAATAAAGAAATGTGAGTTCTCCAGTTTTGTTTTACTTTTTCAATATTATATTGGCTGGTGGATATCCCTTGCAGTTCCATATAAATGTGATGATTGGCTTTTACAGTTCTGAAAAAATTGCAGTGAATGTGTATATCACTTGGGAAAGTATTGCCATCTCAACAATATTTAAAGCTTCCAATCCATGAACATGGAATATTTTTCCATTTGTTTAGGCTCTCTTTCATTTTATTCAGCAATGATTCATATTTTTCAGGGTATAATCTTTCCTGTATTTGGTTAAGCTTATTCCTAAGTATTATATTCTCATTGATACTATTATAAATGGAATCATTTCCTTAATTTCTTTTTCACCTTCTTTATTGTTTATGAACTTATTTTTGTGTGTTGATCTGCAATTTCACTGAATTCATGTATTAGCTCTAGTGACTTTTCTTTCTTTTGCTTTTTGGAAATTTGGGGATTTTCTACATACATAGAATCATATTATCTACAAATACAGATAATTTTACTTAACTCTTTCCCAATTTAGACCCCTTTTATTTCATTTCTTTTTCTTTCTTTATTGCTCTGGCCAGGACAATGTTGAATATCACTGATAAAGCCAACATCCTTGTTTTGTTCCTGATTTAGGGGTAAATCTTTCATTCTTTCACCCTTGAATGTGATGTTAATTAAGGGGTTTTCATAAATTCCATTTACCATGTTAAAGAAGTTCCCTTATATTCCAAATTTGCTGAGTGCTTTTATTATGAAAGGGTGTTAAATTTTGTCAAATGCTTTTGCTGCTGAGATGATCTTTTTTTTTTCCCTTTTTTCTTATACTCTGGCATATTACATTGACTGATCTTCTTATATTGAACTAGCCTTGCATTCTCAGGATAAACCCCACTTAGTAATTGTGTATAATTCTTTTTATGTGCTGTTTGTTTCCATCTACTATTATTTTGTTCAGGATTTTTGCATCTATATTCATAAGGGATATTGATTTATAACTTTCTTTTTTAAGAATTATATCTTTATAGTGTGTCCATTAAGAAAGATTTATAATTTTTATTTTATGCACTTGTCTTTTAAATTACAGAGAAAACAAAAAGAGTAATTACCAAATATACAATACCAAGAATACAGTAATGCTGGCTTTTATATTTATCTATGCTTACTGGTGATCTTTATTTTTTCATATGGTTTCTAATTACTGTATAGTGTCTTTTGATTTCAGCCTGATTGACTTTAGCATTTCTTATAATAACAAACTCCTTTAGGTGATTGAATATCTGATCTTTAGTTCATTTGGATTTTCATCATACACAGTCTAATTATGTGCTAATGATAAAAGCTGTTGTTTCCTATTTTCCAGTCCCTATCCCTTTGATTTCTTATGATTCCCATTGCTGAAATATGTAAAATTTTTATTAAAATGCTGATAGCAGGGGCGCCTGGGTGGCTCAAATGGTTAAGCGTCTGCCTTCATCTCAGGTCATGATCGCCAGGGTCCTGGGATCGAGCCCCACATTGGGCTCCCTGCTCAGCAGGGAGTCTGCTTCTCCCTCTCCCTCTGCCTCTCCTCCTGCCCATGTTCTCTCTGTATCTCCATCTCAAATGAATAAAAGCCTTTAAAAAAATAAAATAAAAATGTTGATAGTAGGTATCCTTGTCTACTTTTCAGTTTCCATGTAAAAGCCTTTTTTTTGAGAGAGAGAGAAAGCGAGTGCACATGTGTGTGCACAAGCAGGGTGGGGGAGAGGGGGAATTGGGGCAAAGGGAGAGGGAGAGAGAGAATCTTAATCTTAAACTCCACACTAAGCATGAGCCTGACATGGGGCTCAATCTCAGGAGCCTCAAATCATGACCTGAGCTGAAATCAAGAGTCGGATACTCAACTGACTGAGCCACCCAGGCGCCCCTCCAAGTAAAAGTTTTTGACATTTCCACATTATGTGTCATTTTCTGTTTGAGTTTTGTGTTTTGTTTTGCTTTGTTTTTGGTATATATTCTTTAATCTGATAACATACCTTCTTTATCATGAATGAGTGCTCACTTTAATAAATATTTTCCTATATCAATTTAGATATGATTTTTTCTCATTTAATCTGTTAATGTCAATGTTGTATGCTAGTCCTACATCTGTTTGCCCTCAGAACTGTTCTTTGCCCTTCCCCTGCTCTATTCTCTATTATACATGGGTTGAATCTATAAATCCCAGCCTCTCTAACATTTGTCTGCCATCACATTTCAGGCCAAAATAAAGGTACTAAAAAAAGGTTTTAGCCCTGAAGGGAAGGAGCAATTAGAGTTTTTTTTCTTTCTCTCTCTCTGCATCAGGTGGCTTCTCTTTCAATGCCATCTTCTCTTTGGCTCTAGTCCACATGATAGTGGCCCACTATCATTATAGATCCTGTTGACACAGACTCCTAGGCTCCAGGAGCCTAAAGTTGAGAGTGACATTCTCAAATTGCTAAATATTAGGTTTCTCGTCCCTTCTCTATGTGACTTTTCCATCCCCCGAATAACCAATATATCACATTAAATTCCTTCTGGGTTAAATATATACAGAATTTTCTGTGTCTCTGGGCAAGCCTTGACTGTTATATGTGGCCAATTATATTTACTTTTCTAGCACATGGCACAGAAAAACTATATTCAAGTTGTAAAATTTTTAAGAATACACATAAAACTCTGTAACACTACCTGTGAGATAAGCCCAAGTGGTATGAAGAGGGATGATTATAGTCTTAAATAGATCTATTAGGAAATAAAAAATATTTATAACATTTAAGCAATTCAAGAAGATAGAGAATGAATAGCATATTAAACCTAAAGAATACACCATATTAACAAAATGAAAGATAAAAATCATGTGATCATCTCAATGGATGCAAAAAAAGCATTTGACAAAATTCAACATTCATTTATGATAAAAACTCTCAACAAAGTAGGTATAGAGGGCATGTACCTTAACATAATAAAGGTCATAAATAACAAACCTAGAGGTAACATCATACTTAAATGGTGAAAAACTGAAAACTTTTCCTCTAAGATCAGAAACAAGACACGGATGCTCACTCTCATCACTTCTATTTAACATAGTATTTTAAGTCTTAATCACAGAAGTTACGCAGGAAAAAAAAAAAGGCATCCAAACTGGAAAGGAAGAAGTAAAACTGTCACTATAGATGACATGATGCTACATATAGAAAACCCTAAACTCCACCAAAAAAATGTTAGAACAAATAAATTAATTCAGTGAAGTTGCAGGATAAAAAATCAATATAAAGAAATCTGTTGCATTTCCATGCACAAATAACAAACTATCAGAGAGAGAAATTAAGAAAGCAATCCCATTTATAATTGCATCAAAAAGAATAAAATGCCGAGGACTAAATTTAACCAAGGAAGTGAAAGACCTGTACTCTGAAAACTATAATACACTGATGAAGAGAATTGAAGCTGACACAAATAATATGCACTGTGCTCATGGGTTGTAAGAATTAATGCTGTTGGGGCACCTGGGTGGCTCAGTTGGTTAAGTGTCTGCCTACGGCTCAGGTCATGATCCCAGTGTCCTGGGATTGAGCCCCGCATCAGGCTTCTTGCTCAGTGGGGAGCCTGCTTCTGCTGCTCTACTTGCTTCTGCTCTCTCTCTCCTGCTATCTCTCTCTGTCAAATAAATAAATAAAATCTTTTAAAAAAAGAATTAATATTGTTATAATGTTCATACTACTCAAAGTAATCTACAGATTCAATGTAATCTCTATAAAAATACCAATGCCATTTTTCAGAGAACTGGAACAAATATTTCCTAAAATTGGTATGGAACCATAAAAGACCCCACATAGCCAACAATCTTGAGAAAGAAGAACAAACCTGGAAGCAACACATGCTTAGATTTCAACATATACTACAAAGCTATAGAAATCAAAACAGTATGGTACTAACACAAAAACAGACACATAGATCAATGGAACAGAATAGAGAGCCCAGAAATAAACCCACAATTACATGGTCAATTAATCTATGACAAAGGAGGCAAGAATAGGGAGGAGGCAAGAGGGCAGAAGAGTAGGGGACCTCATTTCATCTAGTCCCTTGAATTTAGCTAGATAACTATCAAATAATTCTGAACACCCATGAATTCAACCTGAGATGTAAGAAAGGAATATCTGGACCTCTACAAGTAGAAAAGTGACCACTTTCTGTAAGGTAGGAGGTGCAGAGAAGGGAATCTGAGGGTATATATTGGAAGATAAACAGCAGGGGAGGGAGCCTCAATAAGCTGGCTACTGGAAAGTGATGTAGCCCCAGGGAGCAAAATCAGAACCCTTAGAAATCTGCTCCAGTGAGAGACATCCTTGCCTGAAAGTTGCTCAGGTGGTGAAAAGGGGCAGAATTCTAGGTGGGACAGTGTGGTCTCAGGATCCCTGGAGTCACAGAAATAATGGGGGTGCCTGAGTCAGTAGAGTTCACAAGCATTGGAGGGGGGAAACTGGTTATGGTCAGCGAGCCTGGGAGCAGCCTTTCAGGTCGGTTAGCCATAAACCACGAGCTGCGGCTCAATCAGGTGACTGCTCTCCATGTGAGAACCATGCAAAGGACAGGAACACGAGGCCCTCTGCCTTCCCCCCAGGGAGGGGTGGAGCAGGTGCATGCACTACCAGGCAACAGCTCTCAGGGTGGGGGCCCTGTAAAGGACAGTATCGGGCCATCCTCTACCTTCCTCGGGGAGGGGTGAAGCAGGTATGTGCAGGATCTGGTGACCACTCTCCATGCCAGTGCCCTACAAAGTGCAGTAACTCGGGACCCTCCGCCTTCCCCTGGGAGGATGGTGTGGGTGCACACTGCAGGAGTCTGCACAGTTTGGCACACATAAGAGTGAAGACCGTTTTATCCCTGAGGGTTTACTGAAGAGAGGGGACTGCAATCTTTAAGCTCTGGGGCTGGAGATTGGGGCACGGCCATTTTTATTTTTATCCTCTAAAGAGGCACAGAAAGCCTTCAGGGAATAAAAGCCACACAGAAGACCACCTTACACTAAGCCCAGCCCCCTGGCAAGGGGTGGTGCAATTCTGCCCAGGCAAAGACACCTGAGAAGCAGCGCAGCAGGCCCCTCCTTCAGAAGACCAACTGGAAGAATAGGTGCACAGCAAGTTTACAGACCACACAAGACTGTAAAATTCCAGCAGTAGCATAAAGTAGTATATAGAATTCGAGGTTTTTTTCTCATGATTCATTTATCTTTCAGTTTAAAATCTTCCCTTTCTTTTTTTCTTTTTTTTCTTTTTTCCCTTTTCAACTAGTTTCTTATTTTATCAACTCTTTGTTTTTCAGTCTTTTTTTAACTTTCATTTTTTACATTTACATTTTATAGATATATTCTTTATTTTTGGCTTCCTTTCACTTTGTTCAATTTTATTTTTGAATAAATATGAGTTTTGCTTTCTTTACAATTTTGGGATTTAATGTCTTCTAACATACCAATCAAAATAAATACACTCAGGACCAAGTGGGTAACCCTGTTTTGTCCACCCTGTGAGATTATATTCTCTCCACCACCCCCCCTTTTTTTTTCTTTTTCTTTTTCTTTTCTTTTTTAGTTTCTGACCTCTTTGGATTTGTCTAGTGTGTATTTTGCTTTGGTCGTGTTTGATATTTTTGATTCTATTCACTTGTTCATCCATTCTCCTCTGGGCAAAATGACTAGAAGAAGGAATTCACAACAAAAGAAGGAACCAGAGGTAATACTCTCTGCCACAGATCTAATTGATATGGATATGTTGGAGATGGAATTCAGGATAACAATTATAAAATTACTAGATGGGCCTCAAAAAAGCATAAAATACACTGGAGAATCTCTTAGTGCAGAAATAAGATCTAATCAGGCCAAAATTAAAAATGCTCTAACTGAGATGCAGTCTAAATTGGATGCTCTAACAGCTAGGGTAAATGAAGGAGAAGAGAGAGTAAGTGACATAGAAGACAAGTTGATGGAAAGGAAGGAAGCTGAGGAAAAGAGAGAAAAACAACGAATAAACCATGAGGAGAGGCTTTGAGAAATCAGTGATGCCATAAAATGAACCAACATCAGAATTATTGGGTACCTGAGGGTGAAGAGAGAGAGAGAGGGACAGAAGGTATATTTGAATAAACCATGGCTGAGAACTTCCCTAATCTGGGGAAGGAAACAGGCATTCATATCCAAAAGGTAGACAGGACCCCTCCCAAAATCAATAAAAATAGATCAACACCCCGACATATAACAGTGAAGCTTGCAAATTTCACAGATAAAGAGAAAATATTGAAAGCAGTTGAAAAAAGAGGTTCCTAACCTACAGAGGTAGGAACATTAGACTGATATCAGACCTATCCACAGAGACCTACAGGCCAGAAAAGGCTGGCATGATACATTTAGGGTACTAAATGAAAAAAACAGCAGGCAAAAATACTTTATCCAGCAAGGCTGTCATTCAGAGTGGAGGGAGAGATAAAGAGTTTTCAGGACAGAAAGAAACTGAAAGAATATGGGACCACCAAGCCAGCCCTGCAAGAAATATTAAGGGGGATACTGTAAACGAAGAGAGAGCCCAAGAGTAACACAGACCAAAAAGAAACAGACAAACTACAGAAACAGGGACATTACAGGTAATACAATGGCACTAAATTCATATCTTTCAATAGTTACTATGAATGTAAATGGGTTAAATGCTCCAATCAAAAGACACAGGGTATCAGATTAGATAAAAAAGCAAGACCCATCCACAGGCTGTCTACAAGAGACTCATTTTAGACCTAAGACACCTCCATACTTAAAAGAAAGCTGGGGTAGCGATCCTCATATCAGACAAATTAGACTTTAAACCAAAGACTGTAGTAAGAGATGTAGAAGGACACTATATCATACTTAAAGGGTCTACGCAACAAGAAGAACTAACAATCATAAATATTTATACTCCTAATTTGGGAGCAGCCAATTATATCAACCAATCAAAAACCAATCTAAAGAAACACATTGATAATAACACATTGATAGTAGGGGACTTCAACACCCCACTCACAGCAATGGACAGATCATCTAAGCAGAAGATCAGCAGGGAAACAAAGGCTTTGATGACACACTGGACCAGATGGACTTCATAAATATATACAGAACATTCCATCCTAAAGCAACTAGAATACACATTCTTCTTGAGTGCACATGGAACTTTCTCCAGAATAGATCACATACTGGGTCACAAAACTGCTACCAAAAGATTGGGATTATTCCCTGCATATTTTCAGACCACAAAGCTTTGAAACTTGAACTCAATAACAAGAGAAAATTTGGAAGGAATTCAAACACTCAGAGGTTAAAGAGCATCCTACTAAATAATGAATGGGCCAGGGGCGCCTGAGTGGCTCAGTCGTTAAGCGTCTGCCTTCGGCTCGGGTCATGGTTCCAGGGTCCTGGGATCGAGCCCCACATCAGGCACCTTGCTTGGCGGGAAGCCTGCTTCTCCCTCTCTCACTCCCCCTGCTTGTGTTCTCTCTCTCACTGTGCCTCTCTCTCTCTGTCAAATAAATAAATAAAATCTTTAAAAAAAAATAAAGAATGGGCCAATCAGGAAATTAAAGAAGAATTTTAAAAAATTCATGGAAACTAATGAAAATGAAAACACAATTGTCCAAAACCTTTGGGATAAAGCAAAGGCGGTCCTAAGAGGGAAGTACACTGCAATACAAGCCTCTCTCAAAAAATTAGAAAAATCGCAAATACACAAGCTAACCTTACACCTAAAGGAGCTGGAGAAAGAACAGTAAATAAAGCCTAAACCAAGAAGGAGAAGAGAACTAATAAAGGTTAGAGTAGAAATCAATGAAATAGGAACCAGAAGAACACTAGAACAGATCAACAAAACCAGGAGGTGCTTCTTTGAAAGAATTAATAAGATTGATAAACCCCTAGCCAGACTTATCAAAAAGAAAAAAGACAAACATTAATATAATCATGAATGAAAGAGGAGAGATGACAACCAACACCAAGGAAATACAAAAAATTTTAAGAACATATTATGAGCAACTGTATGCCAACAAATTAGGCAATCTGGAAGCAATGGATGCATTCCTAGAGACGTATAAACTACCAAAACTGAACCAGGAAGAAATAGAAGAAATAGAAAACCTGAACAGACCCATAACCAGTAAGGAAACTGAAGCAGTAATCAAAAACCTCCCCAAAACTAGAGTCCAGGTCCAGATGGCTTCCCAGGGGAATTCTACCAACTATTTAAAGAAGAAATAATACCTATTCTACTGATGCTGTTTCAAAAAATAGAAATGGAAGGAAAACTTCCAAACTCATTCTATGAGGCCAGCATTACCTTGATCCCCAAACCAGGCAAAGACCCCATCAAAAAGGAGAACTACAGACCCAACATCCCTAATGAACATGGATGTCAAAATACTCACCAAGGTACTAGCCAATAGGATCCAACAGTACATTAAAAGGATTATTCACCACAACAAAGTGGGATGCAAGGGTGGTTCACCATTCACGAATCAGTCAATGTGACAGATCACATTAATAAAAGAAAAGACAAGAAACATATGATCCTCTTAATTGATGCAGAAAATTCATTTGACAAAATACAGCATCCTTTCTTAATTAAAACTCTCCACAGTGTAGGGATAGTGGGAACATACCTCAATATCATAAAAGCCATATACAAAAAGCCCACAGCGAATATCATTCTCCATGGGGAGAAACTGAGAGCTTTTCCCCTAAGGTCAGGAACATGACAGGGATGCCCACACTCACCACTGTTGTTCAACATAGTACTAGAAGTCCTAGCCTCAGCAATCAGATAACAAAAAGAAATAAAAAGCATTCAAATTGGCAAAGAAGAAGAGAAACTCTCACTCTTTGCAGATGACATGATCCTTTATGTGGAAAACCCAAAAGACTCCACCCCAAAATCGCTAGAACTCATACAGCAATTCAGCAATGTGGTAGGATACAAAATCAATGCACAGAAATCAGTTGCATTTCTATACACTAACAATGAGACTGAAGAAAGACAAATTAAGGAATTGATCCCATTTACAATGCACCCAAAACCATAAGGTACCTGGGAATAAACCTAACCAAAGAGGTAAAGGATCTGTACTCTAAAAACTATAGAACACTCATGAAAGAAATTGAGAAGAAGACACAAAGAAATGGAAAAACATTCCATGCTCATTCCATGCGTGGATTCAAAGAATAAATATTGTTAAAATGTCTATGCTTCCTAGAGCAATCTACACTTTCAGTGCAATCCCTATCAAAATACCATCGACATTTTTCACAGACCTGAAACAAATAATCTTAAAATTTGTATGGAACCAAAAAGATCCCTGAATAGCCAGAGGAATGTTGAAAAAGAAAACCAAAACTGGTGGCATCACAATGTTGGACTTCAAGCTCTATTACAAAGCTGTGATCATCAAGACAGTATGGTACTGGCACAAAAACAGACACATAGATCAATGGAACAGAACAGAGAACCCAGAAATGGACCCTCAACTCTACGGTCAACTAATCTTCAACAAAGCAAGAAAGAATATACAATGGAAAAAGAACAGTCTCTTCAAAAAATGTGCTGGGAAAATTGGACGGCCACATGCAGAAGAATGAAACTGGACCATTCTCTTACACCATACACAAAAATAGACTCAAAATGGATGAAAGACCTAAATGTGAGACAGGAATCCATCAAAATCCTAGAGAAGAACACGGGCAGCAACCTCTTTGACCTTCGCTGCAGCAAATTCTTGCTAGACATGTCTCTAAAGGCAACAAAAACAAAGGCAAAAATGAACTATTGGAACTTCATCAAGATTGAAAGCTTTTGCACAGCAAAGGAAACAGTCAACAAAACTAAAAGGAAACCTACGGAATAGGAGAAGATATTTGCAAATGACATATCAGATAAAGGGCTAGTATACAAGATCTATAAAGAACTTACCAAACTCAACATCCAAAAAACAAATAATCCAGACAAGAAATGGGCAGAAGACATGAACAGACATTTCTCCAAAGAAGACATACAAATAGCCAACAGACACATGAAAATATGCTCAACATCACTCAGAATCAAGGAAATCCAAATCAAAACCACAATGAGATGCCACCTCACACCAGTTAAAAGGTTTAAAATTAACAAGACAGAAAACAAATGTTGGCGAGGATGTGGAGAAAGGTGAAACCTCTTACACTGTTGATGGGAATGCAAGCTGGTACAGCCTCTCTGGAAAACAGTATGGAGGTTCCTCAAGAAGTTAAAAATAGAGCTACCCTACGACCCAGCACTTGCACTACTGGGTATTTACCCCAAAGATCCAGATGTAGTGAAGCAAAGGGGCACCTGCACCCCAATGTGTTATAGCAGCAATGTCCACAATAGCCAAACTGTGGAAGGAGCTGAGATGTCCTTCAACAGATGAATGGATAAAGAATATATATATATATATATACACACACACACACACACACACACACACACACACACACACACAATGGAGTATTACTCAGCCCTCAGAAAAGAAGAATACTTACCATTTACATCAATGTGGATGGAACTCGAGGGTATTATGCTAAGTGAAATAAGTCAATTGAAGAAAGATAATTATCATATGGTTTCACTCATATGTGGAATATAAGAAACAGTGCAGAGGATCATAAGGGAAGGGAGGGAAAACTGAATGGGAAGAAATCCAGTCAGAGACAAACCACGAGAGACTCTTAACTCTGGGAAGCAAACTGGGGGTTGCTAAAGGGGAGGTGGGTGGGGGACTGGGGTGACTAGGTGATGGGCATTAAGGAAGGCATGTGATGTGATGAGCACTGAGTGTTATATGCAACTGATGAATTATTGAACACTACATTTGAAACTAATGCTGTATTATATGTTGGCTAATTGAATTTAAATTTTAAAAAAGGAGGCAAGAGTATACAATGGAGAAAGGACAGTCTCTTCAATAAATGGTGTTGGAAAAAGCCACAAGCAAAAGAATGAAACTGGATCACTTCTTACACCATATACAAAAACAAAGTGATGAAAAACTTGAATGGAAGTCCTAAAACCAAAAAACTCCTAGAAGAAAACTTAGGCAGTAAACTCTTTGACCATAGTCTTAGGGTTATTATTTTGGATCTTTTTCCCTAGACAAAATTAAAGAAATGGGACAAGATTGAACTAAAAACCATATGCACAGCAAAATAAATAAATAAATAAATAAATAAATAAATAAATAAATAAATAAAAAGACAACCTCCTGAATGGGAGAAGTATATGCAAATGATCTATCTCATAAGGGGTTAACATCCAAAATATATAAAGAACATCTATAACTCGATAGCAAAAAAATAAGCAATCCAATTAAAAAATGGGCTGAAGAACTGAATAGACATTTTTCCAAAGAAGACATGAAGATTGCCAAAAGGCATATGAGATGATACTCAACATCATTAATCATCAGGGGAATGCAAATCAAAACCATAATGAGATATCACTTTACACCTGTCAAAATAGCTAGAATCAAAAAGATAAGAAATAGTAAGTGTTGGTGAGAATGTGGAGAAAAGTGAATCCTCATGCACTGTTGGTGGGAAAATAAAATGGTGCTGCTACTATGAAAAATAGTATGGAGGTTCCTCAAAAAATTAAGAATAAAACTACCATATGATCCAGCAATCCCACTTGTAGGTATTTATCCAAAAAAGGAACACACTAATTCAAAAAGACATACATTCCTATGTTCATCACAGTATTGTTTATAATAACCAAGATATGGAAGAAACCTAAGTGTCCATTGGTAGATGACTGAATAAGCAAGATGTGGTATATATATATACAGTGGAATATTACTCAGCCATAAAACGAATGGAATCTTGCCATTTGTGACAACACAGATGGACTTAGTGGGTATTACCCTAAGTGAAATAAGTCAGAAAAAGACAAATGCCATGTGACTCTACTTATTTGTGAAATCTAAAAAAATAAAACAAACAAGTAAAAAAACAAAATGAAACACAAATAGACTCATAGATACAGATAAACTGATGGTTGCCAGAGGGGAGAGGGGTAGATGGGATGGATGAAGTAGTTGAAGGGGATTAAGAGGTACAATCTTCCAGTTATAAAACAATTAATCCATGGGCATTTAATGTATGGTATAAGAAATATAGCCAATAATATTGTAACAACTGTGTCTGGTGACAGATGGTAACTAGACTTATTGTGGTGACCATTTTGTAATGTATATAAATACTAAATCACTATGTTGTACACCTGAAAGTAATACAATATTGTATGTCAATTATTATTTAAGAAAAAACTAAGTAAGTAGAAGATAAAAAATAGTAAGCATAAATGTAGAAATAAGTAAACAGAAAATAGTAAAGCCAACTAACTAAAGCCTGTTCTTCAAAAAATGTATGGAATACACAATTTGTATTAATATCATCAATTACAAAAAAATCACTAGAAATAAGTAATGTTAAGTAAAATTGTCTAAAATATAGGTGCAGGAGAGATTTGATATGAGAACAACATAAATATGTTTTAGCAATACTTCAAGGTAACCATATGGTGGACCAGGAAGGAAAGGTTCTTCCTGTAGAAGTTTTTCAGATGACAACCTCACAAGGAATGATAGAATTACAGAATTAACATCCCGCAGCTTCTAATGGCTTAATGGATAAAGGTAATGATCATCAGTATCTGCCAACATCACTAAAAAAAGAGACACAAACATGTTCCTCCTAATAGAATTACACAATGTCACCTCTGAAGTGACCTTGCAAATAAAGGAACAAAAATCTTACAAATGCTAATCTGATCAAACTTTTACCTCTAACTATTGATGATTGTTGATACTGTCAGGTATATTGAGTTCATTATACTCTTCTCTGTACTGTTGTATACCCTTAATAATTTCTCTAGTGAAAATGTTTATTATAAATATCATGTTCTTATACCACATTTTCTTTATCCATTCATCTGTTGTTAAACATTTAGGTTGCTTTCACATTTTGGCTATCATGAATAATACTGCAATGAATATGGGGATACAAATATCTCTTCAAGATCCTGATTTCAATTCCTTTGCATAAATATCCAGAAGTGGGATTGCACACACTAAAAATTTTGTTAAGAGAGTAGATCAAATGTTATGTGTGTTTTTTTTTTTACCACAATAAAGAAAACATACCATGTTTTTAAATTTTAAAGTCCAAGTTAAATGGACTGGTTCCTGGAGAAAGATAACGACTAAATTGTTCCAAATAGAAATAGAGAACTTCAGTCAAATAATACAAACTGAAACTCTAGTCTACGTTCCAGCCCCCCTCAAAATATTCTAAGGCCAGTCAGATTTGGGATCTAGTTGCACCAAATGGTCAGGAAAGAAGTAATGGCCACCTTACATAAACTCTTCCAAATCATACAAAAAGAAAATTACTGAACTCATTTTAACAGGTGTGCTGACCTTGATACAAAGACCAGAAAAGGACATCCAAAGAAAAAAATCACTTGAGCCAAGCTCAGTCATGTAGAGGCATCTATCCTAAATAAATTTATAGCATATCCAATATAGTAGTGAATAAACAGGCTAGGTTCAAGAAATGCAAAGATATTAAAATATTAGAAAAAAACTGCCAATTGGAATTTCTCTACATTAATAGATTAGAGGACAAAATGTATTTGATCATGTCTAAGGGTGGATAAAAAGCCTTTGAAAAAATGTTTACCACCAATTCATGTAAAAAGTTTTAGCAAAATAGCATTTGAAGAGAATTTCTATTTCCTAAAATCTACAGCAAACTATATATATAAATGTGAAATGTTAGAAGCATTCCCATCAAAGACAGGACAAAGATGCAGATGTTATGATACTGTATATATTGTTTAAAGGTGGACTGAAATACATAACAAGAGGAATAAGAGTAGCAAAATAAATAAGAAAAAGGAATATTGATTGAGATAATAAATGGTGATGATATGATCCTTAATTAGAAAATCCAAAGGAACCAGTGCACAAAATATTCAAATGAATAAGATACTCCAAAGCAGTTGTATAAAAGATTACCAAAATTGGGTGCCTAGCCACACAAAATCAATAACTAATTAAGATAATTAATAGAAAATATCCCAAAACAACAGCAGCAATATCCAAAATTTACTTAAAATGAAATCTAATAAAAATGTACACAATATTTTTGGAGACAACTATAAATATGTACTGATATACTTAGAGAAAAAGTCCCAAATAAATAGTAGAGCACACTATATTTATTCATGGGAAAAAGAATATGGTAAAGATGTCAATTCTCCTTAAATTATTTACAGATTTAAATATGGACTGCTATGGACTGAATTGTGCCATTTCCCCCAACCTCCAATTCATATATTGAAGCCTTAATCCCCGATGTGACTGTATTTGGAGATATTTTAGGAAGGTTAGTAAGGTTAAATAAGGTCATAAAGGGCATAATAGGGCTGATACTCTTATAAGAAGAGGAAGAGACACCAGTGATCATTCTCTCTCTGTGCATTTTTAGGAAAGTCCATGTGAAGACATAGCAAGAAGGTGCCCAAATGTAAAACCAGGAAGAGAGCTCTCACCAGAAATTGAATCTGCCCTCACCTCTATCTAGAACTACTTGCCTTTAGAACTTTGAGAAAATAAATTTTTTAAAGATTTTATTCATTTATTTGACATACAGAGAGAGTGAGTGAGAGGGAGAGCACAAGCAGGGGGAGTGGCAGAGGGAGAGGGAGAGGGGGAAGCAGGCTCCCTGCTGAGCAGGAAGCTGGATGCGGGGCTCCATCCCAGGACCCTGGGATCATGACCTGAGCTGAAGGCAGACGCTTAACCAACTAAGCCACCCAGGCACCCCAGGAAAATAAATTTTTGTTGTTAAGGCACCCAGTCTATGGTAATTCATTATGGCAGCCTGAGCATGCTAAGACACTGCCTCACATACAGCTTCCGAGATGATACCAGGCTCAGACTGCTGTTTCCTGAAATCAACCCTAGAGAAACTATAAAAGGGAGAATGAAAGAATAGTCTTAGCAACAGCAAAACAACATAGATGAGAAATTCCTGAGAGAGACTAAGTCTGTGTTGAACTAGAAACTGTATGTGGGCAGGCCCTGAAGTTGGAACTGGTCTGTAGCCGTAAGACAAGATTGGTCAGAGGAAAGGTTTTAAGGTGACCCTTTGATTCTTCCAGGGTGCCCTAGGATAATGAATTTCTACTGCTTTAGTGAAGGGAGGTAAGGCTGTTCTTCCGAGGCTGAATGGCCAGGACCATGGGGTTAATATCAGGGCAGCATCAACGTTTGGGGTTGTTTGAAACAGTATGAGTCCAGAGGCTGTGCAGTAACCACTTGAAACCTCCTTAAAGGGTAAGGACTGGCCTTTTAAAAAAAAATAATATTATAATCAAATATAAGTAATAGAAAGAATGAATCACACTTAACAAGGGTAGGTATTATTTCATGAAAAAAATACATACATATGCACACTTGTTAAAGATGTAAATATATTTCTTATTATGAATGAGGGTCAAAAATAAAATAAAAGTTACTGTACTGGACTGAGCAATGTTAGACAACGTGGAAAGAACTGAGTCTCAAAAATTGTGCAGCTCAGTCTCTTCCTTCGAAAACAGATCTTTTAGAGTAGAAGTTTCCCAAGTCTAAGTCTGGCTGGCAAACACTATGAGCCAGTGTATTTTTCCTCTTACAGCGTACCACCCGTCCTAGGACGCTGCCTTACACTGCAACTTCCCCATCTCATATCTAGCCTGGGACTCATCAATTTTCTGCCAGGTTTGCAGGAGGGAAACAGCTCACAGCTTTCAGAATTTGGTATTCCCCAGGGAGCCTTTAAAGAACCAGCCAAGAGTCAGGACTCCCTGCCTCCACCCTGGGGACAGAAAGGACAACACACCCCAAGAACAGAGAAACCCATACACAGCCGCACCCCTGCTTTCGCTGCTGGGAAGCACAGAGCAGAGCTGTCAGCATGAGGTATTGACTGACTTCCACCTCCAGGGTCTCAGGTCTGAGGAGTGCAGCCTCAAGTCTGCAGAAGAGGGAGGCAATGCTGAGAGTCAAGGTGAGGATCCTTACTTAGAACTGTGGGAACATGCCCCCCCCCAGAACAAATGAAACCTCACGGAATTCTGCCCTGATCCGTCCCCGCGCTAAGAGGCCCGAGGCTTGGCTGTTAGGCCCAACGCCCCCTCAATTCCCTCTGAGGGTCTCAAAGAATGAAGACTTTGATCTCAGGCTGGTGAACTCAGATCAACAGAGTGAAACAACCCAGGCTTTTTTCGGAGTCACGGAGAAGACCCTGAGTGAGGACTGAGGGTATTCTCAACCCCGCACAAGCCCCTACCCCTGCAGTCTACCCTGGGAGGCCCCGGGCAGGGCTGTCAAACTCTGGGAGGTGGGGGTCTTGGTCTAACCGGAGCGGGCACATGAGTGAGCACTGAAAACCCTAATCATCCAGGACCATGGGGATCCTATAAAACCCTGCTCCTATGGTCAGCTCTGGAAGGCTGCTGCAGAAGTGGCCATCTAAGGCTCTTCCTCATTTGCTTTGCAAGAATCTCAGGGCGGTAAGGTCATTGGTGTAAGGAGTTTAGCTTCAGAGCTGCGGGGCCGGGGGGCGGGGTGGGGGGGGGGGCCTTGCCAACAGTTGACAGGCTGATGGTAAATGTGAACTGAGAGAATTCTCCACCTCAGAACAGAGGGAACCACACAGAGCCGGTAACTTGCCAGGCCTTGCTCTCAGCCCCAAGTTGACCCAGACAGGGCTGGAAGCTGCAGCCTAAGGCACACTCTAACTTCTGCAAGGTGCTCAGGGAACAGACTGATTAGAAAAGAAGCCCTGTGGGGTCCTAGAGCAGTGCTCTCATGGAAGCCCGTAAAAGCGGCTCTGGTTAAAGACAAGGTGGAATGTCTCTGCTGAAGGTGCACACACTATCTCATTCTCCCTCCTCCAGGTGCCCTCATTGCCTGCCCTCCTGCCCACACTACTGCCTACTATCTCTAACCAGTGTCACCATGCCTCGGGGGCAGAAGAGTAAGCTTCGTGCCCGTGAGAAACGCCGTCAGGCCCGGAGTGAGGCTCAGGGTGTCCAGGATGCTCAGGCCACTGCAGCAGCTGAAGAACAGCCCCCATCTTCCCCCCTTCCTCCTTTTGGTGGTAATGGCCAGAGTTCTTCAGCTGCTGGGTCAGGTAGAAAATCTCAGGGGTCCCGTAGAGCCCCATCCACTACCACTACTTCTGCAGGGGTTTCACACACAAGATCTGATGAAGGTGCCAAGAGCCAAGATGAGGAAAGACCAAGTACCTCTCAGGCACAGCCCAGCACTGATCGTTACCGCAGAACCCCTCTAGATGACAAGGCAATTCTATTGGTGCAATTCCTGCTGCGCAAGTATAACATGAGGGAGCCCATAACAAAGGAAGACATGATGAAGTATGTCATCAAAAAGCACAAGGAGCACTTCCATGAGATCCTCAGGAAAGCCTCTGAGCTAATGGTGCTGGCCTTTGGCATTGATTTGAAGGAAGTCGACCCTACCAGGCACTGCTATGCCCTTGTCAGCAAATTTCAGCGCACCTGTGATGACAGGCTGAGAGGTGAAGAGATCATGCCCAAGACAGGTCTCTTGATGACTATCCTCTGTGTGATCTTCATGAAGGGCAACCGGGCCACTGAAGAGGATATCTGGGAAGTACTTAATGTGATGGGGATATATGCTGAAAGGAAGCACTTCATGTATGGGGATCCCAAGAAGCTCATCACCCAAGATTTGGTGCAGGAAAGGTACCTGCAGTACCAGCAGGTGGCCAACAGTGATCCTCCATGCTATGAGTTCCTGTGGGGTCCGAGAGCCCACGCTGAGACCAGCAAGATGAAAGTCCTTGAGTTCTTGGCCAAGATCCACGATACGGTCCCCAGTGCCTTCCCATCCTGGTATGAAGAGGCTTTGCGAGATGAGGAAGAGCGAGGCGGAGCCAGATTTGCAGCTCTGCTTGGTACTGGTGCCCTGGCCAATGTGCGCCCCAGGGCCAATTTTGGCAGCTTTTCCCACCTGTAGTGAAACCTGAAGCACTTTCCTCACTTTGTGTTTGAAGTAGTGTGAGGCTTAGGTGGTGCTAGAGGGAACATAGTGCATATCATATGTTCTACATGAATAACTTATAAATTTATCTTTTGTTGTTCAAAGTTTTCAAATGTTTCTTTTTAAAAAAGTTTAATTAGCTTCACAATATAAGTGTATGAATGATATTAATTACATATTTAATGCTATTTATGAGATTTAAGAGTAAGAGTTGTGCTATTTTATCAAACAAACTGGGTAACTTTCCATCTTATTTAGTGATCTGGAACAAGAAAACATAGCATTGGAATAGCTATTTCCTTAGAAATGTGAAAGAAGTTAGCAACAAAATGCTGGGATTAAAAAATAGAGAAAAAAAGGAAAAGATTTTTGGTTTTTCCTTATTCCTTGTCTTCTGCTGTTCTGTAAAATAAAGGTTATATACCTGAACTTGCTTCATTTATTCAAGAATGTAGGAGAAAATAAATCATAATAATTTGCTTACTAGCCTATTTTTTTATTATTATTCCTCAAACATCAACTGAGCATATTCTGTTTGGAACACTCCACGGTAGTATGGGGGATGGTAAGAAAAAGAAGACCGAGGCACCACCCAAAAAAGGAAGATGGTGAGATTCACTCTAAGACAAAAAAAAAAAAAAAAAAAGTGAAAAGAAGGATTAGGTGGGAGAGGAGGTGGAGATCCAGATGAAGGCAGTCAAGTGTAAATGTCCTGAGGCAAGGCAATTTGGGGCCCTGGGAAACTTCAAATCCTTCTATGGGAGGTAACTTTAAGTTAAGATGGGTGGTGGGTCACAGGAGGGTATGAGGGTGGTGAACAAGGGCCAGACCCTTGGGTGGTGCATCACAGAGTTGAGGAACTAAGCTTCAATGGAGAACTGCTTTTAGCAGCCACTTCGGGATCATGGATAAACCAGATGCTAATCTTTACCTGGGGAGGGATTGCCGGTGCCCCGTGCTCTCGTCCCAATGCAAGTGAACAGAGCGCAAAAAAACTAGGTATTTTATCCATATTATCACCACAGAGTTTCTGATAAATAAGGGTAATACTTCCTTCAGGCTAGATGCCAAAAAACCATTGTGCTTCACTCTTTGCCGTGGGCTGGGAGAAAGAGAGCCTGCTCCATTCAAAGGGCATTTAACGCGGTTATCTTGGGTAAAATTTAGCAAACTATAAGGGAGGGTTTGATTTTGGTAGGGGTTAAATGAATGAAAATAGGGGTGATTTGGATCAAAGGGCAACTGGGAAGGAGGGAAGGAGTTGGTTCTTGACACACATTTTAGGAGCTTTGAGTTGCATCCAGATGGGGAAGATTCCCCAACATCCAAATTAAATAATATATGCTCTAAGTGGGATGATTTACTAAGGTATTTTTTCTTGATAAGCACAATTTTTGGCTGACTTGGTGTACAGTATCCTACAGCATTGAATATTGTCAGACATCTCCTAGACTAAAACAACACAACAAAATAAAAACCAAAAATTTCAACGGAAGTTTAGTAGTATCTGGGGTCAAAAAAGTCATAGCAATAATTGCCATTCTTTAAAGTTTCAGTGCACACTACTCACTGTGCCATGCGCTTCACATACATTGTACACATTCCAACAGTCCTAGAAGACAGGGCTTGGTAATGTGTTGAGTTCACACAATGAATGACGGGGCTGGGACTGAAGCTATGGTCTTATTCCAATGGAGCCCACAGTTTCACTCCTCCCAGCATAACATCAAACTCATGTCTCTTAATTACTTTCTCTTCTCACTATTCCATGATGGCTCTCAGGCAATGAAAGAAGGACCCTGTGGCTGAAGTACTAAATGCAGGCCTAAAGAAGGAAGGTGTAAATGAAAATCAAGGACAAGTTGGGGATTGGCCATAGGTTCATTTTCCTAGGATCCTCCTGCCCCTCGCCCCAGGGTCCCTTGAGAGCTGGCGCTGCCCTGGTCCCAGCACTTGTGTGCAGTCCTGGCACTTTCCTGCATGACAGCTCCCTCCCCTGGGACTTTCCCAGTGGCCCTCATGACCAAACTGGGACCTGGCCATTGGCCAGCTGTCCTGTGTGTCCTCCTCTGGAGGCTGCCCCTGCGCCTGGTGGCACAGAGAACCACTATCCCCCGCCCTCCCCTGACTTAGAGCATTGCAACTCCCTGCAGCCCCCCTCCCTCCCCTTGGCCCCCTTCTGACAGCAATTACCCTTCTGTGTAGTTCTGACAGTGAGGTTTATACACCTCCTCACCTCCCCTAGGTGCCTCCATCACATTCTCAAAGTATTTTCAAATCTGCTGGTGACTAGAGTCTGATTTGGCACAGAACCTAGTGTTTCTTGGGATATAACACTAAAGTTAGAGAGGAGATTTTAGAAACCATCCTGATATTTGCAGTAGAGTTTTAATGGGCTGAATTATTTGAATTGGTCACTGACCACATTCAACAATAAGTGACTTTACCTTGTTGGTCAAAACCCAAGCTTCCTCCATTAAGTAGTAGATGAGAAAAAGTTCATGGAAATCACTTTGTAAGCAAACATGTACATAGACAGAATTCCTAAAAACCCAGGAGTCCTTCTAGTAGGTGGAAAATGGTTCCATGGCAGTTGGGTTATCCTCGATAAGAAAAGTCAACATTCTTCCACTTACTCTCATCTCTATATTCTCCTCTTAGGAAAATTTTGGTGTTAGGTAATAGTGCAATACTCCCATTGCCCCCAAAGTCTAACCATATAGATAAATAACAATTCCTCTTCCTTACTACATCCCTCCAAAATTCATCCCTCTTTTCAGAAGTAACCACAATTAAAAATCCGTGTGTTAGGGGCGCCTGGGTGGCTCAGTTGGTTAAGCGACTGCCTTCGGCTCAGGTCATGATCCTGGAGTCCCTGGATCGAGTCCCGCATCGGGCTCCCTGCTCGTCAGGGAGTCTGCTTCTCCCTCTGGCCCTCCCCCCTCTCATGTGCTCTCTCTCATTCTCTCTGTCTCAAAAAAATAAATAAAATCTTTAAAAAAAATAAAATAAAAAAAAATTAAAAAAATAAAAATAAAAATCCATGTGTTATTTTAAAATTTATTCTAGACTTTTCCGTGTATAGATGTGCTATAAAATACACTGTGAGTTTTAAACATACATAATAACATGATACACAATAACATAATAATACATAATAATATATACATAATATAATATAATACATAATATATATAATAACATAATATACATAATAACAGTGTATATATTGTTTTGCCTCTTGCCCTTGTCACTGATGGAAATGAATGCAGGATCTTTCCATGAGATCAGATATAGGTCCACCTCACTCTTTTAACTTCCTCTAAGTATTCTAAACTGCATATGTGCCGTATTTAACTTAACCATTTTACTCCTGATGGACACATAAATTGTTTCCCATACATTGCTATGATTACTAGAAATGATATTAAAGTCACTGAGCATTAATTCTTGGGCAAATATACATGTTTTCTTAAAGGAAAGACACAGCACGGTGTAAACTGGATTAAAGTGGGAAAATGTGATGATTATAAATTTTTATAAATATTGCTGAAATTCTGTTCTAATAAAGCTGTGATGATTCATTTTCTCACCTTTAATGCATGTAAATAATTTATACTCTCAGGCATTAATTTTATCAACATTTTAAATTTTGGTCAAACTTTTTGGTAAAAATATATTGTCTCACAGTTATTTTAATTTCCCCTTTTTCTAAGTAGGTTGAGCAGGAAATTAACTTAATCTCTCATCCATAGAAAGCAGGATTTCTTCAGTGATGCCTTGAGTACCAGAATTCCTCTGGGCATGCTTTAAAATTTTGAAATGTCAATAAGCTTTTTCCCTTTACTTTGAGGAAGAAGGATTTTATCAGAATGATCAGGTGGCAGGGAATGGGTCCAGACAGAGCACCCTCATCTAGTGAGGAACATCAGGAGGACTTGGGGAGGGTGCAATGACCAGAGTACATGAAAGGGACCATGAAGTCCAGAGAGCACAGATCCTTGAAGACAAGGATTCCATGATATAATCTGTATCCAAACTGTTATACAGTGGTTGTAAATTTTTTAGACATAGGACCACTTATTCCAATTTAAGCCTTTCCCAGAAATCCAATCCATGATTTGAAGGCAGAAAAATGTGCATGAAAAGGGGGCTGTAAGCCCACTTCCCACCCACTCAGCACCCCTTCATCCCTCTCAGGGCCCTGAAACTCAAAACAACTCTGGGGATCACTAAGTACCGATAGGAAATCTAGGTGCTAGAAAACCCTTCTATGATTCTTTTGGGTCCTGCTTGTAAACTTTTTTAGTTAGGACCAAAGTAGCAGTTAGCATTTGCCTCACTATTGAGGCAAAACACTTCTGAGTACTCTATTGATAGCCTATGAATTCTGCAGTTTCCCACTCTGACTGATGGGAACAGGAAATACTGCGAGTCCTGTGTGAGCTCTGGAACTTATGTGGCTCTCATCTCCCTGGTACTTTGTATTGTGGATTCTAGACACTTTGGCCTCCCCTAATTCCAAACTCCACCTCTTCAACTCAGGGAAGTGGCAACCTCTCCCTGAGTTTCCACAGCTTGCACTAAGGCCTGGAAATTCTCTTAAGGTGGTAAGCTGGGGCAATCATAGGGCTCATTTCTTGTTTCTCAAACCTCAGTGATCATTCTTCATTTTCATCTCTTTTGTTTTTGTTGTTCTTATTGTTGTTTCTGGCAGGAGGGTAAATAAAGTCCTTGCTACTAATTGTGACTGGAAGCAAATGTGACCCTTCAAAAATTTCATGTAAGTGGAACCATACAGTATGTTCTCTTTTGTATCTGACTCTTTTCACTTAGCATGTTTCTGAGTTTTGTCCATGCTGTAGCAAGTAAAAGAGGTTTTTTTCTTTCCTTGTAAGTAATATTTCTTTATTGAGTAGTATAAGTGTAAGTATTCCACAATTTGTACGCAAATTTATGAAGAAAGAGTCATTTGGGTTGTTTTCAGTTTCATAACGGAATAGATATACTATGAACATTCATATACAAGTATTTTTTTTGTAGATATGTTCACATTTCTCTTGGGCAAATTTTTAGAAGTGGAATTTCTGGGCCATAAGGGAGGTGTATGTTTAATTTTTATGAAAGACTCCTAGAACAATTTCCAAAGTGGTTGCACTATTTTGCACCCAAACAAACAATGAACACGTGTTTTGGGGTACTTCACATCTTCACTAACATTTTATGGCATTGATCCTTTTATTTTTAGCCATTCTAGTGGGTAGATGGTCTTGTCTTATTGTGGTTTTAATTTCAATGTTCCTGATGTGCTTCAATACTTTTTCAAGGGCTTATATTGGCCATTTAATTATCTTCCTTTGTTAAGTGCCTATACAAGTATTTTGCCCATTTTTATTAGTTGTTTTTATTATTGAGTTGTTGAAGTTGTTTACATATTCTGGATATGATTCCTTTGTCAGATATATATGTTGTCCATAACTTATGTAAGTTGCTGGCTTGCTTATGCATTAATTTTCTTAATGATATCTTTTGTTTAGCAGATTTTTTTATTTTGTTGAATACTTTTAATCATTTTTTTTCTTTTATTGTTAGTATTTTCTGACTTTTGTCTAAACATTCTTCGGCTACTTCCAGCTCATGAAGATATTCTTCTATGTTGTCTTCTAGAAACTTTTTTAAAAAGTTTTAATTTTAATTCCAGTTAGTTAACATACAGTGTTATATTAGTTTCATTACATAAAATTTATATGGAAAGTAAAAGGAAATATGTTAGCCAGTAAATCTTGAAAAAGGAAAACAAAGTTATTTTACTTACACTGTTTGGCTTCAATATGTATGATAAAGGCAATACGGTGATTTAACATTTCCATACATCATCCTGTGCTCATCACAGTACACTCCTTAATCCCATCGTCTATTCAACCCATCCTCCCACCCACCTCCCCTCTGGTAACTATCAGTTTATTCTCTATAGTTAACAGTCTGTTTCTTGGTTTGCCTTTGTCTTTTTTTTTTCCCCTTTGCTCTTTGTTTTGTTTCTTAAATTACACATATGAGTGAAATCATATGGTATTTTCTTTCTCTGACTGACTTATTTCATAGAAACTTTAATTTTACCTATAAGTTTTAGGTTTATGATCCAACACAAATTAATTTTTTGTATTGAGTTAGGTAGTGGCCAAGGTTAATGTTCACCCAGTTGTTCCAACACCATTTGTTGAAAAGATTTTCATTTCCCCATTAAATTTATTTGCTACTTTGGTTGAACACTAATTGATCATACAAATGTGATTCTAGTTCTGGATTTTCCATTCTGTTTCACTAATCTATTTGCCCGTCTTTAGGACAATCACAGACTTCCCTACTGGATCTTTATCATACATATTGAAGCCAAACAGTATAAGTAAAATAACTTTGTTTTCCTTTTTCAAGATTTATTGGCTAACATATTTCCTTTTACTTTCCATATAAATTTTAGAATCAGCTTGTTGATTTTTAAAAAAAATCAGCTTTAATTTTAATAAGAATTATTTTGAATCTATGGAATGATTTTGTTTCTTCTTTTAGTTTCAATTTCTCTGTTGAAATATTTACTCCTTCCCTAAATATATTTGTGTTTTCCTTTAAATCCTTCAACACATTTACAATAGGTGTTTTAAAGTCCTTGTCTGCTATTTTATTGATCTCTGATTTTTCTCCTGATTACAAGTTACATTTTCCCCATTATGGATCATATTTGCCTGCTTCCTCACATACCTAGTTTTTTATTGTATCTTGGGCATTATGAATGCTAAATTCTGAAGGCCTAGATTTTGTTATTTTCCTTAATAAAAAGTTCAGGCAAGAAGTAAATTCATTTATCCATCATATTGTTCTTTTTGAGGCCTATCTTCAAGTTTTGTTAGAATAGTCTATGGTAGCCATTATTCTTACTTTCTTTTTTTTTTTTTTGCTAGTGATTTTTTTTTATTATGTTATGTTAATCACCATACATTACATCATTAGTTTTTGATGTAGTGTTCCATGATTCATTGTTTGCGTATAACACCCAGTGCTCCATGCAGAACGTGCCCTCCTTAATACCCATCACCAGGCTAACCCATCCCCCCACCCCCTCCCCTCTAGAACCCTCAGTTTGTTTCTCAGAGTCCATAGTCTCTCATGGTTCATCTCCCCCTCCAATTCCCCCCCTTCATTCTTCCCCTCCTGCTACCTTCTTCTTCTTCTTCTTCTTCTTCTTCTTCTTCTTCTTCTTCTTCT